>NW_027611949.1:600000-973000 GCF_964261635.1 Lissotriton helveticus
TTCTGAAGCATGACGTAATGGGGGTGTTATCTATTTTGTCAAAAATCAGCTGTTTTTGCTTGAACAATAAATGCCTCCAAATGGTATTTAATTCACTTCCCGGGCCCCTGGAAGCATGAAAATCACTTTAAACATGCTAATTTTAGCTCTAAAACTGATGATCCACCTACAAATGTGAACTGACGTTCATAAATAAAACATTAGAAAACGGACCATTTTTCACCTTTCTGATGAATGACGTAATGGGGGGGTGTTATCTCTTTTGTCAAAAATCAGCTGTTTTTGCTTGAACATTAAATGCCTTCAAACGGTTTTTAATTCACTTCCCGGGGTGAAGAAACAGTTTTTGAGACCTCAGAGTGAGCAAATTGACCATTTTCATGCACTTTTAACCATTCCACAAATCTTGTGTTTAGAGCCCCTGGAAGCATGAAAATCACTTTAAACATGCTAATTTTAGCTCTAAAACTAATAATCCACCTACAAATGTGAACTGACGTTCAAAAACAAAACATTTGAAAACGGACCATTTTTCACCTTTCTGAAGAATGACGTAATGGGGGGGTGTTATCTCTTTTGTCAAAAATCAGCTGTTTTTGCTTGAACATTAAATGCCTCCAAATGGTATTTAATTCACTTTCCGGGCCCCTGAAGCATGAAAATCACTTTAAACATGCTAATTTTAGCTCTAAAACTAATAATCCACCTACAAATGTGAACTGACGTTCAAAAATAAAACATTTGAAAACAGACCATTTTTCACCTTTCTGAAGAATGACGTAATGGGGGGGTGTTATCTCTTTTCTCAAAAATCAGCTGTTTTTGCTTGAACATTAAATGCCTCCAAATGGTATTTAATTCACTTCCCGGGGTGAAGAAACAGTTTTTGAGACCTCAGAGTGAGCAAATTGGCTATTTTCATGCACTTTTAACCATTCCAACAATCTTGTGTTTAGAGCCCCTGGAAGCATGAAAATCACTTTAAACATGCTAATTTTAGCTCTAAAACTAATAATCCACTTACAAATGTGAACTGACGTTCAAAAATAAAACATTTGAAAACGGACCATTTTTCACCTTTCTGAAGCATGACGTAATGGGGGGTGTTATCTATTTTGTCAAAAATCAGCTGTTTTTGCTTGAACATTAAATGCCTCCAAATGGTATTTAATTCACTTCCCGGGCCCCTGGAAGCATGAAAATCACTTTAAACATGCTAATTTTAGCTCTAAAACTGATGATCCACCTACAAATGTGAACTGACGTTCAAAAATAAAACATTTGAAAACGGACCATTTTTCACCTTTCTGAAGAATGACGTAATGGGGGGGTGTTATCTCTTTTGTCAAAAATCAGCTGTTTTTGCTTGAACATTAAATGCCTTCAAATGGTTTTTAATTCACTTCCCGGGGTGAAGAAACAGTTTTTGAGACCTCAGAGTGAGCAAATTGACCATTTTCATGCACTTTTAACCATTCCACAAATCTTGTGTTTAGAGCCCCTGGAAGCATGAAAATCACTTTAAACATGCTAATTTTAGCTCTAAAACTAATAATCCACCTACAAATGTGAACTGACGTTCAAAAATAAAACATTTGAAAACGGACCATTTTTCACCTTTCTGAAGAATGAAGTAATGGGGGGGTGTTATCTCTTTTGTAAAAAATCAGCTGTTTTTGCTTGAACATTAAATGCCTTCAAATGGTATTTAATTCACTTCCCGGGGTGAAGAAACACTTTTTGAGACCTCAGAGTGAGCAAATTGGCCATTTTCATGCACTTTTAACCATTCCACAAATCTTGTGTTTAGAGCCCCTGGAAGCATGAAAATCACTTTAAACATGCTAATTTTAGCTCTAAAACTAATAATCCACTTACAAATGTGAACTGACGTTCAAAAATAAAACATTTGAAAACGGACCATTTTTCACCTTTCTGAAGCATGACGTAATGGGGGGGGGGTGTTATCTCTTTTGTCAAAAATCAGCTGTTTTTGTTTGAACATTAAATGCCTCCAAATGGTATTTAATTCACTTCCCGGGCCCCTGGAAGCATGAAAATCACTTTAAACATGCTAATTTTAGCTCTAAAACTAATAATCCACCTACAAATGTGAACTGACGTTCAAAAATAAAACATTTGAAAACGGACCATTTTTCACCTTTCTGAAGAATGACATAATGGGGGGGTGTTATCTCTTTTGTCAAAAATCAGCTGTTTTTGCTTGAACATTAAATGCATCCAAATGGTATTTAATTCACTTCCCGGGGTGAAGAAACACTTTTTGAGACCTCAGAGTGAGCAAATTGGCCATTTTCATGCACTTTTAACCATTCCACAAATCTTGTGTTTAGAGCCCCTGGAAGCATGAAAATCACTTTAAACATGCTAATTTGAGCTCTAAAACTAATAATCCACCTACAAATGTGAACTGACGTTCAAAAATAAAACATTTGAAAACGGACCATTTTTCACCTTTCTGAAGCATGACGTAATGGGGGGGTGTTATCTCTTTTGTCAAAAATCAGCTGTTTTTGCTTGAACATTAAATGCCTCCAAATGTTATTTAATTCACTTCCCGGGCCCCTGGAAGCATGAAAATCACTTTAAACATGCTAATTTTAGCTCTAAAACTAATAATCCACCTACAAATGTGAACTGACGTTCAAAAATAAAACATTTGAAAACGGACCATTTTTCACCTTTCTGAAGCATGACGTAATGGGGGGTGTTATCTCTTTTGTCAAAAATCAGCTGTTTTTGCTTGAACATTAAATGCCTTCAAATGGTATTTAATTCACTTCCCGGGTGAAGAAACACTTTTTGAGACCTCAGAGTGAGCAAATTGGCCATTTTCATGCACTTTTAACCATTCCACAAATCTTGTGTTTAGAGCCCCTGGAAGCATGAAAATCACTTTAAACATGCTAATTTTAGCTCTAAAACTAATAATCCACCTACAAATGTGAACTGACGTCCAAAAATAAAACATTTGAAAATGGACCATTTTTCACCTTTCTGAAGAATGACGTAATGGGGGGGTGTTATCTCTTTTGTCAAAAATCAGCTGTTTTTGCTTGAACATTAAATGCTTTCAAATGGTAATTAATTCACTTCCCGGGGTGAAGAAACACTTTTTGAGACCTCAGAGTGAGCAAATTGGCCATTTTCATTCACTTTTAACCATTCCACAAATCTTGTGTTTAGAGCCCCTGGAAGCATGAAAATCACTTTAAACATGCTAATTTTAGCTCTAAAACTAATAATCCACCTACAAATGTGAACTGACGTTCAAAAATAAAACATTTGAAAACAGACCATTTTTCACCTTTCTGAAGAATGACATAATGGGGGGGTGTTATCTCTTTTGTCAATAAATCAGCTGTTTTTGCTTGAACATTAAATGCCTCCAAATGGTATTTAATTCACTTGCCGGGCCCCTGGAAGCATGAAAATCACTTTAAACATGCTAATTTTAGCTCTAAAACTAATAATCCACCTACAAATGTGAACTGACGTTCAAAAATAAAACATTTGAAAACAGACCATTTTTCACCTTTCTGAAGAATGACGTAATGGGGGGGTGTTATCTCTTTTGTCAAAAATCAGCTGTTTGTGCTTGAACATTAAATGCCTCCAAATGGTATTTAATTCACTTCCCGGTGTGAAGAAACACTTTTTGAGACCTCAGAGTGAGCAAATTGGCCATTTTCATGCACTTTTAACCATTCCACCAATCTTGTGTTTAGAGCCCCTGGAAGCATGAAAATCACTTTAAACATGCTAATTTTAGCTCTAAAACTAATAATCCACCTACAAATGTGAACTGACGTTCAAAAATAAAACATTTGAAAACTGACCATTTTTCACCTTTCTGAAGCATGACGTAATGGGGGGGGTGTTATCTCTTTTCTCAAAAATCAGTCGTTTTTGCTTGAACATTAAATGCCTCCAAATGGTATTTAATTCACTTCCCGGGCCCCTGGAAGCATGAAAATCACTTTAAACATGCTAATTTTAGCTCTAAAACTAATAATCCACCTACAAATGTGAACTGACGTTCAAAAATAAAACATTTGAAAACGGACCATTTTTCACCTTTCTGAAGAATGACGTAATGGGGGGGGGGGGGTGTTATCTCTTGTCAAAAATCAGCTGTTTTTGCTTGAACATTAAATGCCTCCAAATGGTATTTAATTCACTTCCCGGGCCCCTGGAAGCATGAAAATCACTTTAAACATGCTAATTTTAGCTCTAAAACTAATAATCCACCTACAAATGTGAACTGACGTTCAAAAATAAAACATTTGAAAACGGACCATTTTTCACCTTTCTGAAGAATGACATAATGGGGGGGTGTTATCTCTTTTGTCAAAAATCAGCTGTTTTTGCTTGAACATTAAATGCATCCAAATGGTATTTAATTCACTTCCCGGGGTGAAGAAACACTTTTTGAGACCTCAGAGTGAGCAAATTGGCCATTTTCATGCGCTTTTAACCATTCCACAAATCTTGTGTTTAGAGCCCCTGGAAGCATGAAAATCACTTTAAACATGCTAATTTGAGCTCTAAAACTAATAATCCACCTACAAATGTGAACTGACGTTCAAAAATAAAACATTTGAAAACGGACCATTTTTCACCTTTCTGAAGCATGACGTAATGGGGGGGTGTTATCTCTTTTGTCAAAAATCAGCTGTTTTTGCTTGAACATTAAATGCCTCCAAATGGTATTTAATTCACTTCCCGGGCCCCTGGAAGCATGAAAATCACTTTAAACATGCTAATTTTAGCTCTAAAACTAATAATCCACCTACAAATGTGAACTGACGTTCAAAAATAAAACATTTGAAAACGGACCATTTTTCACCTTTCTGAAGCATGACGTAATGGGGGGTGTTATCTCTTTTGTCAAAAATCAGCTGTTTTTGCTTGAACATTAAATGCCTTCAAATGGTATTTAATTCACTTCCCGGGTGAAGAAACACTTTTTGAGACCTCAGAGTGAGCAAATTGGCCATTTTCATGCACTTTTATCCATTCCACAAATCTTGTGTTTAGAGCCCCTGGAAGCATGAAAATCACTTTAAACATGCTAATTTTAGCTCTAAAACTAATAATCCACCTACAAATGTGAACTGACGTCCAAAAATAAAACATTTGAAAATGGACCATTTTTCACCTTTCTGAAGAATGACGTAATGGGGGGGTGTTATCTCTTTTGTCAAAAATCAGCTGTTTTTGCTTGAACATTAAATGCTTTCAAATGGTAATTAATTCACTTCCCGGGGTGAAGAAACACTTTTTGAGACCTCAGAGTGAGCAAATTGGCCATTTTCATTCACTTTTAACCATTCCACAAATCTTGTGTTTAGAGCCCCTGGAAGCATGAAAATCACTTTAAACATGCTAATTTTAGCTCTAAAACTAATAATCCACCTACAAATGTGAACTGACGTTCAAAAATAAAACATTTGAAAACAGACCATTTTTCACCTTTCTGAAGAATGACATAATGGGGGGGTGTTATCTCTTTTGTCAATAAATCAGCTGTTTTTGCTTGAACATTAAATGCCTCCAAATGGTATTTAATTCACTTGCCGGGCCCCTGGAAGCATGAAAATCACTTTAAACATGCTAATTTTTGCTCTAAAACTAATAATCCACCTACAAATGTGAACTGACGTTCAAAAATAAAACATTTGAAAACAGACCATTTTTCACCTTTCTGAAGAATGACGTAATGGGGGGGTGTTATCTCTTTTGTCAAAAATCAGCTGTTTGTGCTTGAACATTAAATGCCTCCAAATGGTATTTAATTCACTTCCCGGTGTGAAGAAACACTTTTTGAGACCTCAGAGTGAGCAAATTGGCCATTTTCATGCACTTTTAACCATTCCACCAATCTTGTGTTTAGAGCCCCCGGAAGCATGAAAATCACTTTAAACATGCTAATTTTAGCTCTAAAACTAATAATCCACCTACAAATGTGAACTGACGTTCAAAAATAAAACATTTGAAAACTGACCATTTTTCACCTTTCTGAAGCATGACGTAATGGGGGGGGGTGTTATCTCTTTTCTCAAAAATCAGTCGTTTTTGCTTGAACATTAAATGCCTCCAAATGGTATTTAATTCACTTCCCGGGCCCCTGGAAGCATGAAAATCACTTTAAACATGCTAATTTTAGCTCTAAAACTAATAATCCACCTACAAATGTGAACTGACGTTCAAAAATAAAACATTTGAAAACGGACCATTTTTCACCTTTCTGAAGAATGACGTAATGGGGGGGGGTGTTATCTCTTGTCAAAAATCAGCTGTTTTTGCTTGAACATTAAATGCCTCCAAATGGTATTTAATTCACTTCCCGGGCCCCTGGAAGCATGAAAATCACTTTAAACATGCTAATTTTAGCTCTAAAACTAATAATCCACCTACAAATGTGAACTGACGTTCAAAAATAAAACATTTGAAAACGGACCATTTTTCACCTTTCTGAAGAATGACGTAATGGGGGGGGTGTTATCTCTTTTGTCAAAATCAGCTGTTTTTGCTTGAACATTAAATGCCTCCAAATGGTATTTAATTCACTTCCCGGGGTGAAGAAACACTTTTTGAGACCTCAGAGTGAGCAAATTGGCCATTTTCATGCACTTTTAACCATTCCACAAATCTTGTGTTTAGAGCCCCTGGAAGCATGAAAATCACTTTAAACATGCTAATTTTAGCTCTAAAACTAATAATCCACCTACAAATGTGAACTGACGTTCAAAAATGAAACATTTCAAAACGGACCATTTTTCACCTTTCTGAAGAATGACGTAATGGGGGGGGGGGTTATCTCTTGTCAAAAATCAGCTGTTTTTGCTTGAACATTAAATGCCTCCAAATGGTATTTAATTCACTTCCCGGGCCCCCTGGAAGCATAAAAATCACTTTAAACATGCTAATTTTAGCTCTAAAACTAACAATCCACCTACAAATGTGAACTGACGTTCAAAAATAAAACATTTGAAAACGGACCATTTTTCACCTTTCTGAAGAATGACGTAATGGGGGGTGTTATCTCTTTTGTCAAAAATCAGCTGTTTTTGCTTGAACATTAAATGCCTCCAAATGGTATTTAATTCACTTCCAGGGGTGAAGAAACACTTTTTGAGACCTCAGAGTGAGCAAATTGGCCATTTTCATGCACTTTTAACCATTCCACAAATCTTGTGTTTAGAGCCCTGGAAGCATGAAAATCACTTTAAACATGCTAATTTTAGCTCTGAAACTAATAATCCACTTACAAATGTGAACTGACTTTCAAAAATAAAACATTTGAAAACAGACCATTTTTCACCTTTCTGAAGAATGACGTAATGGGGGGTGTTATCTCTTTTGTCAAAAATCAGCTGTTTTTGCTTGAACATTAAATGCCTCCAAATGGTATTTAATTCACTTCCCGGGGTGAAGAAACACTTTTTGAGACCTCAGAGTGAGCAAATTGGCCATTTTCATGCACTTTTAACCATTCCACAAATCTTGTGTTTAGAGCCCCTGGAAGCATGAAAATCACTTTAAACATGCTAATTTTACCTCTAAAACTAATAATCCACCTACAAATGTGAACTGACGTTCAAAAATAAAACATTTGAAAACGGACCATTTTTCACCTTTCTGAAGCATGACGTAATGGGGGTGTTATCTATTTTGTCAAAAATCAGCTGTTTTTGCTTGAACATTAAATGCCTCCAAATGGTATTTAATTCACTTCCCGGGCCCCTGGAAGCATGAAAATCACTTTAAACATGCTAATTTTAGCTCTAAAACTAATAATCCACCTACAAATGTGAACTGACGTTCAAAAATAAAACATTTGAAAACGGACCATTTTTTCACCTTTCTGAAGAATGACCTAATGGGGGGTGTTATCTCTTTTCTCAAAAATCAGCTGTTTTTGCTTGAACATTAAATGCCTCCAAATGGTATTTAATTCACTTCCCGGGGTGAAGAAACAGTTTTTGAGACCTCAGAGTGAGCAAATTGGCTATTTTCATGCACTTTTAACCATTCCACAAATCTTGGTTTAGAGCCCCTGGAAGCATGAAAATCACTTTAAACATGCTAATTTTAGCTCTAAAACTAATAATCCACTTACAAATGTGAACTGACGTTCAAAAATAAAACATTTGAAAACGGACCATTTTTCATCTTTCTGAAGCATGACGTAATGGGGGGTGTTATCTATTTTGTCAAAAATCAGCTGTTTTTGCTTGAACATTAAATGCCTCCAAATGGTATTTAATTCACTTCCCGGGCCCCTGGAAGCATGAAAATCACTTTAAACATGCTAATTTTAGCTCTAAAACTGATGATCCACCTACAAATGTGAACTGACGTTCAAAAATAAAACATTTGAAAACGGACCATTTTTCACCTTTCTGAAGAATGACGTAATGGGGGGGTGTTATCTCTTTTGTCAAAAATCAGCTGTTTTTGCTTGAACATTTAATGCCTTCAAATGGTTTTTAATTCACTTCCCGGGTGAAGAAACAGTTTTTGAGACCTCAGAGTGAGCAAATTGACCATTTTCATGCACTTTTAACCATTCCACAAATCTTGTGTTTAGAGCCCCTGGAAGCATGAAAATCACTTTAAACATGCTAATTTTAGCTCTAAAACTAATAATCCACCTACAAATGTGAACTGACGTTCAAAAATAAAACATTTGAAAACGGACCATTTTTCACCTTTCTGAAGAATGACGTAATGGGGGGGTGTTATCTCTTTTGTAAAAAATCAGCTGTTTTTGCTTGAACATTAAATGCCTTCAAATGGTATTTAATTCACTTCCCGGGGTGAAGAAACACTTTTTGAGACCTCAGAGTGAGCAAATTGGCCATTTTCATGCACTTTTAACCATTCCACAAATCTTGTGTTTAGAGCCCCTGGAAGCATGAAAATCACTTTAAACATGCTAATTTTAGCTCTAAAACTAATAATCCA
Organism: Lissotriton helveticus; assembly: GCF_964261635.1. Taxonomy (NCBI): domain Eukaryota; kingdom Metazoa; phylum Chordata; class Amphibia; order Caudata; family Salamandridae; genus Lissotriton; species Lissotriton helveticus. The sequence goes on from NW_027611949.1 coordinate 608,995, forward strand.
CTTACAAATGTGAACTGACGTTCAAAAATAAAACATTTGAAAACGGACCATTTTTCACCTTTCTGAAGCATGACGTAATGGGGGGTGTTATCTATTTTGTCAAAAATCAGCTGTTTTTGCTTGAACATTAAATGCCTCCAAATGGTATTTAATTCACTTCCCGGGCCCCTGGAAGCATGAAAATCACTTTAAACATGCTAATTTTAGCTCTAAAACTGATGATCCACCTACAAATGTGAACTGACGTTCAAAAATTAAACATTTGAAAACGGACCATTTTTCACCTTTCTGAAGAATGACGTAATGGGGGTGTTATCTCTTTTGTCAAAATCAGCTGTTTTTGCTTGAACATTAAATGCCTTCAAATGGTTTTTAATTCACTTCCCGGGGTGAAGAAACAGTTTTTGAGACCTCAGAGTGAGCAAATTGACCATTTTCATGCACTTTTAACCATTCCACAAATCTTGTGTTTAGAGCCCCTGGAAGCATGAAAATCACTTTAAACATGCTAATTTTAGCTCTAAAACTAATAATCCACCTACAAATGTGAACTGACGTTCAAAAATAAAACATTTGAAAACGGACCATTTTTCACCTTTCTGAAGAATGACGTAATGGGGGGGTGTTATCTCTTTTGTAAAAAATCAGCTGTTTTTGCTTGAACATTAAATGCCTTCAAATGGTATTTAATTCACTTCCCGGGGTGAAGAAACACTTTTTGAGACCTCAGAGTGAGCAAATTGGCCATTTTCATGCACTTTTAACCATTCCACAAATCTTGTGTTTAGAGCCCCTGGAAGCATGAAAATCACTTTAAACATGCTAATTTTAGCTCTAAAACTAATAATCCACCTACAAATGTGAACTGACGTTCAAAAATAAAACATTTGAAAACGGACCATTTTTCACCTTTCTGAAGAATGACATAATGGGGGGGTGTTATCTCTTTTGTCAAAAATCAGCTGTTTTTGCTTGAACATTAAATGCATCCAAATGGTATTTAATTCACTTCCCGGGGTGAAGAAACACTTTTTGAGACCTCAGAGTGAGCAAATTGGCCATTTTCATGCACTTTTAACCATTCCACAAATCTTGTGTTTAGAGCCCCTGGAAGCATGAAAATCACTTTAAACATGCTAATTTGAGCTCTAAAACTAATAATCCACCTACAAATGTGAACTGACGTTCAAAAATAAAACATTTGAAAACGGACCATTTTTCACCTTTCTGAAGCATGACGTAATGGGGGGGTGTTATCTCTTTTGTCAAAAATCAGCTGTTTTTGCTTGAACATTAAATGCCTCCAAATGGTATTTAATTCACTTCCCGGGCCCCTGGAAGCATGAAAATCACTTTAAACATGCTAATTTTAGCTCTAAAACTAATAATCCACCTACAAATGTGAACTGACGTTCAAAAATAAAACATTTGAAAACGGACCATTTTTCACCTTTCTGAAGCATGACGTAATGGGGGGTGTTATCTCTTTTGTCAAAAATCAGCTGTTTTTGCTTGAACATTAAATGCCTTCAAATGGTATTTAATTCACTTCCCGGGTGAAGAAACACTTTTTGAGACCTCAGAGTGAGCAAATTGGCCATTTTCATGCACTTTTAACCATTCCACAAATCTTGTGTTTAGAGCCCCTGGAAGCATGAAAATCACTTTAAACATGCTAATTTTAGCTCTAAAACTAATAATCCACCTACAAATGTGAACTGACGTCCAAAAATAAAACATTTGAAAATGGACCATTTTTCACCTTTCTGAAGAATGACGTAATGGGGGGGTGTTATCTCTTTTGTCAAAAATCAGCTGTTTTTGCTTGAACATTAAATGCTTTCAAATGGTAATTAATTCACTTCCCGGGGTGAAGAAACACTTTTTGAGACCTCAGAGTGAGCAAATTGGCCATTTTCATTCACTTTTAACCATTCCACAAATCTTGTGTTTAGAGCCCCTGGAAGCATGAAAATCACTTTAAACATGCTAATTTTAGCTCTAAAACTAATAATCCACCTACAAATGTGAACTGACGTTCAAAAATAAAACATTTGAAAACAGACCATTTTTCACCTTTCTGAAGAATGACATAATGGGGGGGTGTTATCTCTTTTGTCAATAAATCAGCTGTTTTTGCTTGAACATTAAATGCCTCCAAATGGTATTTAATTCACTTGCCAGGCCCCTGGAAGCATGAAAATCACTTTAAACATGCTAATTTTAGCTCTAAAACTAATAATCCACCTACAAATGTGAACTGACTTTCAAAAATAAAACATTTGAAAACAGACCATTTTTCACCTTTCTGAAGAATGACGTAATGGGGGGGTGTTATCTCTTTTGTCAAAAATCAGCTGTTTTTGCTTGAACATTAAATGCCTCCAAATGGTATTTAATTCACTTCCCGGGGTGAAGAAACACTTTTTGAGACCTCAGAGTGAGCAAATTGGCCATTTTCATGCACTTTTAACCATTCCAAAAATCTTGTGTTTAGAGCCCCTAGAAGCATGAAAATCACTTTAAACATGCTAATTTTAGCTCTAAAACTAATAATCCACCTACAAATGTGAACTGACGTTCAAAAATAAAACATTTGAAAACGGACCATTTTTCAACTTTCTGAAGCATGACGTAATGGGGGGTGTTATCTATTTTGTCAAAAATCTGCTGTTTTTGCTTGAACATTAAATGCCTCCAAATGGTATTTAATTCACTTCCCGGGCCCCTGGAAGCATGAAAATCACTTTAAACATGCTAACTTTAGCTCTAAAACTGATGATCCACCTACAAATGTGAACTGACGTTCAAAAATAAAACATTTGAAAACGGACCATTTTTCACCTTTCTGAAGAATGACGTAATTGGGGGGTGTTATCTCTTTTGTCAAAAATCAGCTGTTTTTGCTTGAACATTAAATGCCTTCAAATGGTTTTTAATTCACTTCCCGGGGTGAAGAAACAGTTTTTGAGACCTCAGAGTGAGCAAATTGGCCATTTTCATGCACTTTTAACCATTCCACAAATCTTGTGTTTAGAGCCCCTGGAAGCATGAAAATCACTTTAAACATGCTAATTTGAGCTCTAAAACTAATAATCCACCTACAAATGTGAACTGACGTTCAAAAATAAAACATTTGAAAACGGACCATTTTTCACCTTTCTGAAGCATGACGTAATGGGGGGGTGTTATCTCTTTTGTCAAAAATCAGCTGTTTTTGCTTGAACATTAAATGCCTCCAAATGGTATTTAATTCACTTCCCGGGCCCCTGGAAGCATGAAAATCACTTTAAACATGCTAATTTTAGCTCTAAAACTAATAATCCACCTACAAATGTGAACTGACGTTCAAAAATAAAACATTTGAAAACGGACCATTTTTCACCTTTCTGAAGCATGACGTAATGGGGGGTGTTATCTCTTTTGTCAAAAATCAGCTGTTTTTGCTTGAACATTAAATGCCTTCAAATGGTATTTAATTCACTTCCCGGGTGAAGAAACACTTTTTGAGACCTCAGAGTGAGCAAATTGGCCATTTTCATGCACTTTTAACCATTCCACAAATCTTGTGTTTAGAGCCCCTGGAAGCATGAAAATCACTTTAAACATGCTAATTTTAGCTCTAAAACTAATAATCCACCTACAAATGTGAACTGACGTCCAAAAATAAAACATTTGAAAATGGACCATTTTTCACCTTTCTGAAGAATGACGTAATGGGGGGGTGTTATCTCTTTTGTCAAAAATCAGCTGTTTTTGCTTGAACATTAAATGCTTTCAAATGGTAATTAATTCACTTCCCGGGGTGAAGAAACACTTTTTGAGACCTCAGAGTGAGCAAATTGGCCATTTTCATTCACTTTTAACCATTCCACAAATCTTGTGTTTAGAGCCCCTGGAAGCATGAAAATCACTTTAAACATGCTAATTTTAGCTCTAAAACTAATAATCCACCTACAAATGTGAACTGACGTTCAAAAATAAAACATTTGAAAACAGACCATTTTTCACCTTTCTGAAGAATGACATAATGGGGGGGTGTTATCTCTTTTGTCAATAAATCAGCTGTTTTTGCTTGAACATTAAATGCCTCCAAATGGTATTTAATTCACTTGCCAGGCCCCTGGAAGCATGAAAATCACTTTAAACATGCTAATTTTAGCTCTAAAACTAATAATCCACCTACAAATGTGAACTGACGTTCAAAAATAAAACATTTGAAAACTGACCATTTTTCACCTTTCTGAAGCATGACGTAATGGGGGGTGTTATCTATTTTGTCAAAAATCTGCTGTTTTTGCTTGAACATTAAATGCCTCCAAATGGTATTTAATTCACTTCCCGGGCCCCTGGAAGCATGAAAATCACTTTAAACATGCTAACTTTAGCTCTAAAACTGATGATCCACCTACAAATGTGAACTGACGTTCAAAAATAAAACATTTGAAAACGGACCATTTTTCACCTTTCTGAAGAATGACGTAATTGGGGGGTGTTATCTCTTTTGTCAAAAATCAGCTGTTTTTGCTTGAACATTAAATGCCTTCAAATGGTTTTTAATTCACTTCCCGGGGTGAAGAAACAGTTTTTGAGACCTCAGAGTGAGCAAATTGACCATTTTCATGCACTTTTAACCATTCCACAAATCTTGTGTTTAGAGCCCCTGGAAGCATGAAAATCACTTTAAACATGCTAATTTTAGCTCTAAAACTAATAATCCACCTACAAATGTGAACTGACGTTCAAAAACAAAACATTTGAAAACTGACCATTTTTCACCTTTCTGAAGAATGACGTAATGGGGGGGTGTTATCTCTTTTGTCAAAAATCAGCTGTTTTTGCTTGAACATTAAATGCCTCCAAATGGTATTTAATTCACTTTCCGGGCCCCTGGAAGCATGAAAATCACTTTAAACATGCTAATTTTAGCTCTAAAACTAATAATCCACCTACAAATGTGAACTGACGTTCAAAAATAAAACATTTTTAAACGGACCATTTTTCACCTTTCTGAAGAATGACGTAATGGGGGGGTGTTATCTCTTTTGTCAAAAATCTGCTGTTTTTGCTTGAACATTAAATGCCTCCAAATGGTATTTAATTCACTTCCCGGAGTGAAGAAACACTTTTTGAGACCTCAGAGTGAGCAAATTGGCCATTTTCATGCACTTTTAACCATTCCACAAATCTTGTGTTTAGAGCCCCTTGAAGCATGAAAATCACTTTAAACATGCTAATTTTAGCTCTAAAACTAAAAATCCACCTACAAATGTGAACTGACGTTCAAAAATAAAACATTTGAAAACGGACCATTTTTCACCTTTCTGAAGCATGACGTAATGGGGGTGTTATCTATTTTGTCAAAAATCAGCTGTTTTTGCTTGAACATTAAATGCCTCCAAATGGTATTTAATTCACTTCCCGGGCCCCTGGAAGCATGAAAATCACTTTAAACATGCTAATTTTAGCTCTAAAACTGATGATCCACCTACAAATGTGAACTGACGTTCAAAAATAAAACATTTGAAAACGGACCATTTTTCACCTTTCTGAAGAATGACGTAATGGGGGGTGTTATCTCTTTTGTCAAAAATCAGCTGTTTTTGCTTGAACATTAAATGCCTCCAAATGGTATTTAATTCACTTCCCGGGGTGAAGAAACACTTTTTGAGACCTCAGAGTGAGCAAATTGACCATTTTCATGCACTTTTAACCATTCCACAAATCTTGTGTTTAGAGCCCCTGGAAGCATGAAAATCACTTTAAACATGCTAATTTTAGCTCTAAAACTAATAATCCACCTACAAATGTGAACTGACGTTCAAATATAAAACATTTGAAAACGGACCATTTTTCACCTTTCTGAAGAATGACGTAATGGGGGGGGTGTTATCTCTTGTCAAAAATCAGCTGTTTTTGCTTGAACATGAAATGCCTCCAAATGGTATTTAATTCACTTCCCGGGCCCCTGGAAGCATGAAAATCACTTTAAACATGCTAATTTTAGCTCTTAAACTAATAATCCACCTACAAATGTGAACTGACGTTCAAAAATAAAACATTTGAAAACGGACCATTTTTTTACCTTTCTGAAGAATGACGTAATGGGGGAGTGTTATCTCTTTTGTGAAAAATCAGCTGTTTTTGCTTGAACATTAAATGCCTCCAAATGGTATTTAATTCACTTCCCGGGGTGAAGAAACACTTTTTGAGACCTCAGAGTGAGCAAATTGGCCATTTTCATGCACTTTTAACCATTCCACAAATCTTGTGTTTAGGGCCCCTGGAAGCATGAAAATCACTTTAAACATGCTAATTTTAGCTCTAAAACTAATAATCCACCTACAAATGTGAACTGACGTTCAAAAATAAAACATTTGAAAACTGACCATTTTTCACCTTTCTGAAGCATGACGTAATGGGGGGGTGTTATCTCTTTTGTCAAAAATTAAGCCGTTTTTGCTTGAACATTAAATGCCTCCAAATGGTATTTAATTCACTTCCCGGGGTGAAGAAACACTTTTTGAGACCTCAGAGTGAGCAAATTGGCCATTTTCATGCACTTTTAACCATTCCAAAAATCTTGTGTTTAGAGCCCCTAGAAGCATGAAAATCACTTTAAACATGCTAATTTTAGCTCTAAAACTAATAATCCACCTACAAATGTGAACTGACGTTCAAAAATAAAACATTTGAAAACGGACCATTTTTCACCTTTCTGAAGCATGACGTAATGGGGGGTGTTATCTATTTTGTCAAAAATCTGCTGTTTTTGCTTGAACATTAAATGCCTCCAAATGGTATTTAATTCACTTCCCGGGCCCCTGGAAGCATGAAAATCACTTTAAACATGCTAACTTTAGCTCTAAAACTGATGATCCACCTACAAATGTGAACTGACGTCCAAAAATAAAACATTTGAAAACGGACCATTTTTCACCTTTCTGAAGAATGACGTAATTGGGGGGTGTTATCTCTTTTGTCAAAAATCAGCTGTTTTTGCTTGAACATTAAATGCCTTCAAATGGTTTTTAATTCACTTCCCGGGGTGAAGAAACAGTTTTTGAGACCTCAGAGTGAGCAAATTGACCATTTTCATGCACTTTTAACCATTCCACAAATCTTGTGTTTAGAGCCCCTGGAAGCATGAAAATCACTTTAAACATGCTAATTTTAGCTCTAAAACTAATAATCCACCTACAAATGTGAACTGACGTTCAAAAACAAAACATTTGAAAACGGACCATTTTTCACCTTTCTGAAGAATGACGTAATGGGGGGGTGTTATCTCTTTTGTCAAAAATCAGCTGTTTTTGCTTGAACATTAAATGCCTCCAAATGGTATTTAATTCACTTTCCGGGCCCCTGGAAGCATGAAAATCACTTTAAACATGCTAATTTTAGCTCTAAAACTAATAATCCACCTACAAATGTGAACTGACGTTCAAAAATAAAACATTTTTAAACGGACCATTTTTCACCTTTCTGAAGAATGACGTAATGGGGGGGTGTTATCTCTTTTGTCAAAAATCAGCTGTTTTTGCTTGAACATTAAATGCTTTCAAATGGTAATTAATTCACTTCCCGGGGTGAAGAAACACTTTTTGAGACCTCAGAGTGAGCAAATTGGCCATTTTCATTCACTTTTAACCATTCCACAAATCTTGTGTTTAGAGCCCCTGGAAGCATGAAAATCACTTTAAACATGCTAATTTTAGCTCTAAAACTAATAATCCACCTACAAATGTGAACTGACGTTCAAAAATAAAACATTTGAAAACAGACCATTTTTCACCTTTCTGAAGAATGACATAATGGGGGGGTGTTATCTCTTTTGTCAATAAATCAGCTGTTTTTGCTTGAACATTAAATGCCTCCAAATGGTATTTAATTCACTTGCCAGGCCCCTGGAAGCATGAAAATCACTTTAAACATGCTAATTTTAGCTCTAAAACTAATAATCCACCTACAAATGTGAACTGACTTTCAAAAATAAAACATTTGAAAACAGACCATTTTTCACCTTTCTGAAGAATGACGTAATGGGGGGGTGTTATCTCTTTTGTCAAAAATCAGCTGTTTTTGCTTGAACATTAAATGCCTCCAAATGGTATTTAATTCACTTCCCGGGGTGAAGAAACACTTTTTGAGACCTCAGAGTGAGCAAATTGGCCATTTTCATGCACTTTTAACCATTCCAAAAATCTTGTGTTTAGAGCCCCTAGAAGCATGAAAATCACTTTAAACATGCTAATTTTAGCTCTAAAACTAATAATCCACCTACAAATGTGAACTGACGTTCAAAAATAAAACATTTGAAAACGGACCATTTTTCACCTTTCTGAAGCATGACGTAATGGGGGGTGTTATCTATTTTGTCAAAAATCTGCTGTTTTTGCTTGAACATTAAATGCCTCCAAATGGTATTTAATTCACTTCCCGGGCCCCTGGAAGCATGAAAATCACTTTAAACATGCTAACTTTAGCTCTAAAACTGATGATCCACCTACAAATGTGAACTGACGTTCAAAAATAAAACATTTGAAAACGGACCATTTTTCACCTTTCTGAAGAATGACGTAATTGGGGGGTGTTATCTCTTTTGTCAAAAATCAGCTGTTTTTGCTTGAACATTAAATGCCTTCAAATGTTTTTTAATTCACTTCCCGGGGTGAAGAAACAGTTTTTGAGACCTCAGAGTGAGCAAATTGACCATTTTCATGCACTTTTAACCATTCCACAAATCTTGTGTTTAGAGCCCCTGGAAGCATGAAAATCACTTTAAACATGCTAATTTTAGCTCTAAAACTAATAATCCACCTACAAATGTGAACTGACGTTCAAAAACAAAACATTTGAAAACGGACCATTTTTCACCTTTCTGAAGAATGACGTAATGGGGGGGTGTTATCTCTTTTGTCAAAAATCAGCTGTTTTTGCTTGAACATTAAATGCCTCCAAATGGTATTTAATTCACTTTCCGGGCCCCTGGAAGCATGAAAATCACTTTAAACATGCTAATTTTAGCTCTAAAACTAATAATCCACCTACAAATGTGAACTGACGTTCAAAAATAAAACATTTTTAAACGGACCATTTTTCACCTTTCTGAAGAATGACGTAATGGGGGGGTGTTATCTCTTTTGTCAAAAATCTGCTGTTTTTGCTTGAACATTAAATGCCTCCAAATGGTATTTAATTCACTTCCCGGAGTGAAGAAACACTTTTTGAGACCTCAGAGTGAGCAAATTGGCCATTTTCATGCACTTTTAACCATTCCACAAATCTTGTGTTTAGAGCCCCTTGAAGCATGAAAATCACTTTAAACATGCTAATTTTAGCTCTAAAACTAAAAATCCACCTACAAATGTGAACTGACGTTCAAAAATAAAACATTTGAAAACGGACCATTTTTCACCTTTCTGAAGCATGACGTAATGGGGGTGTTATCTATTTTGTCAAAAATCAGCTGTTTTTGCTTGAACATTAAATGCCTCCAAATGGTATTTAATTCACTTCCCGGGCCCCTGGAAGCATGAAAATCACTTTAAACATGCTAATTTTAGCTCTAAAACTGATGATCCACCTACAAATGTGAACTGACGTTCAAAAATAAAACATTTGAAAACGGACCATTTTTCACCTTTCTGAAGAATGACGTAATGAGGGGTGTTATCTCTTTTGTCAAAAATCAGCTGTTTTTGCTTGAACATTAAATGCCTCCAAATGGTATTTAATTCACTTCCCGGGGTGAAGAAACACTTTTTGAGACCTCAGAGTGAGCAAATTGACCATTTTCATGCACTTTTAACCATTCCACAAATCTTGTGTTTAGAGCCCCTGGAAGCATGAAAATCACTTTAAACATGCTAATTTTAGCTCTAAAACTAATAATCTACCTACAAATGTGAACTGATGTTCAAATATAAAACATTTGAAAACGGACCATTTTTCACCTTTCTGAAGAATGACGTAATGGGGGGGGGTGTTATCTCTTGTCAAAAATCAGCTGTTTTTGCTTGAACATGAAATGCCTCCAAATGGTATTTAATTCACTTCCCGGGCCCCTGGAAGCATGAAAATCACTTTAAACATGCTAATTTTAGCTCTTAAACTAATAATCCACCTACAAATGTGAACTGACGTTCAAAAATAAAACATTTGAAAACGGACCATTTTTTTACCTTTCTGAAGAATGACGTAATGGGGGAGTGTTATCTCTTTTGTGAAAAATCAGCTGTTTTTGCTTGAACATTAAATGCCTCCAAATGGTATTTAATTCACTTCCCGGGGTGAAGAAACACTTTTTGAGACCTCAGAGTGAGCAAATTGGCCATTTTCATGCACTTTTAACCATTCCACAAATCTTGTGTTTAGGGCCCCTGGAAGCATGAAAATCACTTTAAACATGCTAATTTTAGCTCTAAAACTAATAATCCACCTACAAATGTGAACTGACGTTCAAAAATAAAACATTTGAAAACTGACCATTTTTCACCTTTCTGAAGCATGACGTAATGGGGGGGTGTTATCTCTTTTGTCAAAAATTAAGCCGTTTTTGCTTGAACATTAAATGCCTCCAAATGGTATTTAATTCACTTCCCGGGGTGAAGAAACACTTTTTGAGACCTCAGAGTGAGCAAATTGGCCATTTTCATGCACTTTTAACCATTCCAAAAATCTTGTGTTTAGAGCCCCTAGAAGCATGAAAATCACTTTAAACATGCTAATTTTAGCTCTAAAACTAATAATCCACCTACAAATGTGAACTGACGTTCAAAAATAAAACATTTGAAAACGGACCATTTTTCACCTTTCTGAAGCATGACGTAATGGGGGGTGTTATCTATTTTGTCAAAAATCTGCTGTTTTTGCTTGAACATTAAATGCCTCCAAATGGTATTTAATTCACTTCCCGGGTCCCTGGAAGCATGAAAATCACTTTAAACATGCTAACTTTAGCTCTAAAACTGATGATCCACCTACAAATGTGAACTGACGTCCAAAAATAAAACATTTGAAAACGGACCATTTTTCACCTTTCTGAAGAATGACGTAATTGGGGGGTGTTATCTCTTTTGTCAAAAATCAGCTGTTTTTGCTTGAACATTAAATGCCTTCAAATGGTTTTTAATTCACTTCCCGGGGTGAAGAAACAGTTTTTGAGACCTCAGAGTGAGCAAATTGACCATTTTCATGCACTTTTAACCATTCCACAAATCTTGTGTTTAGAGTCCCTGGAAGCATGAAAATCACTTTAAACATGCTAATTTTAGCTCTAAAACTAATAATCCACCTACAAATGTGAACTGACGTTCAAAAACAAAACATTTGAAAACGGACCATTTTTCACCTTTCTGAAGAATGACGTAATGGGGGGGTGTTATCTCTTTTGTCAAAAATCAGCTGTTTTTGCTTGAGCATTAAATGCCTCCAAATGGTATTTAATTCACTTTCCGGGCCCCTGGAAGCATGAAAATCACTTTAAACATGCTAATTTTAGCTCTAAAACTAATAATCCACCTACAAATGTGAACTGACGTTCAAAAATAAAACATTTTTAAACGGACCATTTTTCACCTTTCTGAAGAATGACGTAATGGGGGGGTGTTATCTCTTTTGTCAAAAATCTGCTGTTTTTGCTTGAACATTAAATGCCTCCAAATGGTATTTAATTCACTTCCCGGAGTGAAGAAACACTTTTTGAGACCTCAGAGTGAGCAAATTGGCCATTTTCATGCACTTTTAACCATTCCACAAATCTTGTGTTTAGAGCCCCTGGAAGCATGAAAATCACTTTAAACATGCTAATTTTAGCTCTAAAACTAATAATCCACCTACAAATGTGAACTGACGTTCAAAAATAAAACGTTTGAAAACGGACCATTTTTCACCTTTCTGAAGCATGACGTAATGGGGGGGTGTTATCTCTTTTGTCAAAAATCAGCCGTTTTTGCTTGAACAATAAATGCCTCCAAATGGTATTTAATTCACTTCCCAGGGTGAAGAAACACTTTTTGAGACCTCAGAGTGAGCAAATTGGCCATTTTCATGCACTTTTAACCATTCCACAAATCTTGTGTTTAGAGCCCTTGGAAGCATGAAAATCACTTTAAACATGCTAATTTTAGCTCTAAAACTAAAAATCCACCTACAAATGTGAACTGACGTTCAAAAATAAAACATTTGAAAACGGACGATTTTTCACCTTTCTGAAGCATGACGTAATGGGGGTGTTATCTATTTTGTCAAAAATCAGCTGTTTTTGCTTGAACATTAAATGCCTCCAAATGGTATTTAATTCACTTCCCGGGCCCCTGGAAGCATGAAAATCACTTTAAACATGCTAATTTTAGCTCTAAAACTGATGATCCACCTACAAATGTGAACTGACGTTCAAAAATAAAACATTTGAAAACGGACCATTTTTCACCTTTCTGAAGAATGACGTAATGGGGGGTGTTATCTCTTTTGTCAAAAATCAGCTGTTTTTGCTTGAACATTAAATGTCTTCAAATGGTTTTTAATTCACTTCCCGGGGTGAAGAAACAGTTTTTGAGACCTCAGAGTGAGCAAATTGACCATTTTCATGCACTTTTAACCATTCCACAAATCTTGTGTTTAGAGCCCCTGGAAGCATGAAAATCACTTTAAACATGCTAATTTTAGCTCTAAAACTAATAATCCACCTACAAATGTGAACTGACGTTCAAAAACAAAACATTTGAAAACGGACCATTTTTCACCTTTCTGAAGAATGACGTAATGGGGGGTGTTATCTCTTTTGTCAAAAATCAGCTGTTTTTGCTTGAACATTAAATGCCTCCAAATGGTATTTAATTCACTTTCCGGGCCCCTGGAAGCATGAAAATCACTTTAAACATGCTAATTGTAGCTCTAAAACTAATAATCCACCTACAAATGTGAACTGACGTTCAAAAATAAAATATTTGAAAACGGACCATTTTTCACCTTTCTGAAGCATGACGTAATGGGGGTGTTATCTATTTTGTCAAAAATCAGCTGTTTTTGCTTGAACATTAAATGCCTCCAAATGGTATTTAATTCACTTCCCGGGCCCCTGGAAGCATGAAAATCACTTTAAACATGCTAATTTTAGCTCTAAAACTGATGATCCACCTACAAATGTGAACTGACGTTCATAAATAAAACATTTGAAAATGGACCATTTTTCACCTTTCTGAAGAATGACGTAATGGGGGGGTGTTATCTCTTTTGTCAAAAATCAGCTGTTTTTGCTTGAACATTAAATGCCTTCAAACGGTTTTTAATTCACTTCACGGGGTGAAGAAACAGTTTTTGAGACCTCAGAGTGAGCAAATTGACCATTTTCATGCACTTTTAACCATTCCACAAATCTTGTGTTTAGAGCCCCTGGAAGCATGAAAATCACTTTAAACATGCTAATTTTAGCTCTAAAACTAATAATCCACCTACAAATGTGAACTGACGTTCAAAAACAAAACATTTGAAAACGGACCATTTTTCACCTTTCTGAAGAATGACGTAATGGGGGGGTGTTATCTCTTTTGTCAAAAATCAGCTGTTTTTGCTTGAACATTAAATGCCTCCAAATGGTATTTAATTCACTTTCCGGGCCCCTGGAAGCATGAAAATCACTTTAAACATGCTAATTTTAGCTCTAAAACTAATAATCCACCTACAAATGTGAACTGACGTTCAAAAACAAAACATTTGAAAACGGACCATTTTTCACCTTTCTGAAGAATGACGTAATGGGGGGGTGTTATCTCTTTTGTAAAAAATCAGCTGTTTTTGCTTGAACATTAAATGCCTTCAAATGGTATTTAATTCACTTCCCGGGGTGAAGAAAGACTTTTTGAGACCTCAGAGTGGGCAAATTGGCCATTTTCATGCACTTTTAACCATTCCACAAATCTTGTGTTTAGAGCCCCTGGAAGCATGGAAATCACTTTAAACATGCTAATTTTAGCTCTAAAACTAATAATCCACCTACAAATGTGAACTGACGTTCAAAAATAAAACATTTGAAAACGGACCATTTTTCACCTTTCTGAAGAATGACGTAATGGGGGGGTGTTATCTCTTTTATCAATAAATCAGCTGTTTTTGCTTGAACATGAAATGCCTCCAAATGGTATTTAATTCACTTCCCGGGGGGAAGAAACACTTTTTGAGATCTCAGAGTGAGCAAATTGGCCATTTTAATGCCCTTTTAACCATTCCACACATCTTGTGTTTAGAGCCCCTGGAAGCATGAAAATCACTTTAAACATGCTAATTTTAGCTCTAAAACTGATGATCCACCTACAAATGTGAACTGACATTCAAAAATAAAACATTTGAAAACGGACCATTTTTCACCTTTCTGAAGCATGACGTAATGGGGGGGTGTTATCTCTTATTTCAAAAATCAGCTGTTTTTGCTTGAACATTAAATGCCTCCAAATGGTATTTAATTCACTTCCCGGGGTGAAGAAACACTTTTTGAGACCTCAGTGTGAGCAAATTGGCCATTTTCATGCACTTTTAACCATTCCACAAATCTTGTGTTTAGAGCCCCTGGAAGCATGAAAATCACTTTAAACATGCTAATTTTAGCTCTAAAACTAATAATCCACCTACAAATGTGAACTGACGTTCAAAAATAAAACATTTGAAAACGGACCATTTTTCACCTTTCTGAAGAATGACGTAATGGGGGGGTGTTATCTCTTTTGTCAAAAATCAGCTGTTTTTGCTTGAACATTAAATGCCTCCAAATGGTATTTAATTCACTTCCCGGGGTGAAGAAACACTTTTTGAGACCTCAGAGTGAGCAAATTGGCGAATTTCATGCACTTTTAACCATTCCACAAATCTTGTGTTTAGAGCCCCTGGAAGCATGAAAATCACTTTAAACATGCTAATTTTAGCTCTAAAACTAATAATCCACCTACAAATGTGAACTGACGTTCAAAAATAAAACATTTGAAAACGGACCATTTTTCACCTTTCTGAAGAATGACGTAATGGGGGGGGGGTGTTATCTCTTTTGTCAAAAATCAGCTGTTTTTGCTTGAACATTAAATGCCTCCAAATGGTATTTAATTCACTTCCCGGGCCCCTGGAAGCATGAAAATCACTTTAAACATGCTAATTTTAGCTCTAAAACTGATGATCCGCCTACAAATGTGAACTGACGTTCAAAAATAAAACATTTGAAAACGGACCATTTTTCACCTTTCTGAAGCATGACGTAATGGGGGGGTGTTATCTCTTATTTCAAAAATCAGCTGTTTTTGCTTGAACATTAAATGCCTCCAAATGGTATTTAATTCACTTCCCGGGGTGAAGAAACACTTTTTGAGACCTCAGTGTGAGCAAATTGGCCATTTTCATGCACTTTTAACCATTCCACAAATCTTGTGTTTAGAGCCCCTGGAAGCATGAAAATCACTTTAAACATGCTAATTTTAGCTCTAAAACTAATAATCCACCTACAAATGTGAACTGACGTTCAAAAATAAAACATTTGAAAACGGACCATTTTTCACCTTTCTGAAGAATGACGTAATGGGGGGGTGTTATCTCTTTTGTCAAAAATCAGCTGTTTTTGCTTGAACATTAAATGCCTCCAAATGGTATTTAATTCACTTCCCGGGGTGAAGAAACACTTTTTGAGACCTCAGAGTGAGCAAATTGGCGATTTTCATGCACTTTTAACCATTCCACAAATCTTGTGTTTAGAGCCCCTGGAAGCATGAAAATCACTTTAAACATGCTAATTTTAGCTCTAAAACTAATAATCCACCTACAAATGTGAACTGACGTTCAAAAATAAAACATTTGAAAACGGACCATTTTTCACCTTTCTGAAGAATGACGTAATGGGGGGGGTGTTATCTCTTTTGTCAAAAATCAGCTGTTTTTGCTTGAACATTAAATGCCTCCAAATGGTATTTAATTCACTTCCCGGGCCCCTGGAAGCATGAAAATCACTTTAAACATGCTAATTTTAGCTCTAAAACTGATGATCCGCCTACAAATGTGAACTGACGTTCAAAAATAAAACATTTGAAAACGGACCATTTTTCACCTTTCTGAAGAATGACGTAATGGGGGGGTGTTATCTCTTTTGTCAAAAATCAGCTGTTTTTGCTTGAACATTAAATGCCTTCAAATCGTATTTAATTCACTTCCCGGGTGAAGAAACACTTTTTGAGACCTCAGAGTGAGCAAATTGGCCATTTTCATGCACTTTTAACCATTCTACAAATCTTGTGTTTAGAGTCCCTGGAAGCATGAAAATCACTTTAAACATGCTAATTTTAGCTCTAAAACTAATAATCCACCTACAAATGTGAACTGACGTTCAAAAATAAAACATTTGAAAACGGACCATTTTTCACCTTTCTGAAGAATGACGTAATGGGGGGGTGTTATCTCTTTTGTCAATAAATCAGCTGTTTTTGCTTGAACATGAAATGCCTCCAAATGGTATTTAATTCACTTCCCGGGGGGAAGAAACACTTTTTGAGACCTCAGAGTGAGCAAATTGTCCATTTTCATGCACTTTTAACCATTCCACAAATCTTGTGTTTAGAGCCCCTGGAAGCATGAAAATCACTTTAAACATGCTAATTTTAGCTCTAAAACGAATAATCCACCTACAAATGTTAACTAACGTTCAAAAATAAAACATTTGAAAACGGACCATTTTTCACCTTTCTGAAGCATGACGTAATGGGGGGGGGGGTGTTATCTCTTTTGTAAAAAATCAGCCGTTTTTGCTTGAACATTAAATGCCTCCAAATGGTATTTAATTCACTTCCCGGGCCCCTGGAAGCATGAAAATCACTTTAAACATGCTAATTTTAGCTCTAAAACTAATAATCCACCTACAAATGTGAACTGACGTTCAAAAATAAAACATTTGAAAACGGACCATTTTTCACCTTTCTGAAGAATGACGTAATGGGGGGGTGTTATCTCTTTTGTCAAAAATAAGCTGTTTTTGCTTGAACATTAAATGCCTCCAAATGGTATTTAATTCACTTCCCGGGGTGAAGAAACACTTTTTGAGATCTCAGAGTGAGCAAATTGGCCATTTTCATGCACTTTTAACCATTCCACACATCTTGTGTTTAGAGCCACTGGAAGCATGAAAATCACTTTAAACATGCTAATTTTAGCTCTAAAACTAATAATCCACCTACAAATGTGTACTGACGTTCAAAAATAAAACATTTGAAAACGGACCATTTTTCACCTTTCTGAAGCATGACGTAGAGGGGGGTGTTATCTCTTTTGTCAAAAATCAGCTGTTTTTGCTTGAACATTAAATGCCTCCAAATGGTATTTAATTCACTTCCCGGGGTGAAGAAACACTTTTTGAGACCTCAGAGTGAGCAAATTGACCATTTTCATGCACTTTTAACCATTCCACAAATCTTGTGTTTAGAGCCCCTGGAAGCATGAAAATCACTTTAAACATGCTAATTTTAGCTCTAAAACTAATAATCCACCTACAAATGTGAACTGACGTTCAAAAATAAAACATTTGAAAACAGACCATTTTTCACCTTTCTGAAGAATGACGTAATGGGGGGGTGTTATCTCTTTTGTCAAAAATCAGCTGTTTTTGCTTGAACATTAAATGCCTCCAAATGGTATTTAATTCACTTTCCGGGCCCCTGGAAGCATGAAAATCACTTTAAACATGCTAATTGTAGCTCTAAAACAAATAATCCACCTACAAATGTGAACTGACGTTCAAAAATAAAACATTTGAAAACGGACCATTTTTCACCTTTCTGAAGCATGACGTAATGGGGGTGTTATCTATTTTGTCAAAAATCAGCTGTTTTTGCTTGAACATTAAATGCCTCCAAATGGTATTTAATTCACTTCCCGGGCCCCTGGAAGCATGAAAATCACTTTAAACATGCTAATTTTAGCTCTAAAACTGATGATCCACCTACAAATGTGAACTGACGTTCATAAATAAAACATTTGAAAATGGACCATTTTTCACCTTTCTGAAGAATGACGTAATGGGGGGGTGTTATCTCTTTTGTCAAAAATCAGCTGTTTTTGCTTGAACATTAAATGCCTTCAAACGGTTTTTAATTCACTTCCCGGGGTGAAGAAACAGTTTTTGAGACCTCAGAGTGAGCAAATTGACCATTTTCATGCACTTTTAACCATTCCACAAATCTTGTGTTTAGAGCCCCTGGAAGCATGAAAATCACTTTAAACATGCTAATTTTAGCTCTAAAACTAATAATCCACCTACAAATGTGAACTGACGTTCAAAAACAAAACATTTGAAAACGGACCATTTTTCACCTTTCTGAAGAATGACGTAATGGGGGGGTGTTATCTCTTTTGTCAAAAATCAGCTGTTTTTGCTTGAACATTAAATGCCTCCAAATGGTATTTAATTCACTTTCCGGGCCCCTGGAAGCATGAAAATCACTTTAAACATGCTAATTTTAGCTCTAAAACTAATAATCCACCTACAAATGTGAACTGACGTTCAAAAACAAAACATTTGAAAACGGACAATTTTTCACCTTTCTGAAGAATGACGTAATGGGGGGGTGTTATCTCTTTTGTCAAAAATCAGCTGTTTTTGCTTGAACATTAAATGCCTTCAAATGGTATTTAATTCACTTCCCGGGGTGAAGAAACACTTTTTGAGACCTCAGAGTGGGCAAATTGGCCATTTTCATGCACTTTTTACCATTCCACAAATCTTGTGTTTAGAGCCCCTGGAAGCATGGAAATCACTTTAAACATGCTAATTTTAGCTCTAAAACTAATAATCCACCTACAAATGTGAACTGACGTTCAAAAATAAAACATTTGAAAACGGACCATTTTTCACCTTTCTGAAGAATGACGTAATGGGGGGGTGTTATCTCTTTTATCAATAAATCAGCTGTTTTTGCTTGAACATGAAATGCCTCCAAATGGTATTTAATTCACTTCCCGGGGGGAAGAAACACTTTTTGAGATCTCAGAGTGAGCAAATTGGCCATTTTAATGCCCTTTTAACCATTCCACACATCTTGTGTTTAGAGCCCCTGGAAGCATGAAAATCACTTTAAACATGCTAATTTTAGCTCTAAAACTAATAATCCACCTACAAATGTGAACTGACGTTCAAAAATAAAACATTTGAAAACTGACAATTTTTCACCTTTCTGAAGCATGACGTAATGGGGGGTGTTATCTCTTTTGTCAAAAATCAGCTGTTTTTGCTTGAACATTAAATGCCTCCAAATGGTATTTAATTCACTTCCCGGGGTGAAGAAACACTTTTTGAGACCTCAGAGTGAGCAAATTGACCATTTTCATGCACTTTTAACCATTCCACAAATCTTGTGTTTAGAGCCCCTGGAAGCATGAAAATGACTTTAAACATGCTAATTTTAGCTCTAAAACTGATGATCCACCTACAAATGTGAACTGACATTCAAAAATAAAACATTTGAAAACGGACCATTTTTCACCTTTCTGAAGCATGGCGTAATGGGGGGGTGTTATCTCTTATTTCAAAAATCAGCTGTTTTTGCTTGAACATTAAATGCCTCCAAATGGTATTTAATTCACTTCCCGGGGTGAAGAAACACTTTTTGAGATCTCAGAGTGAGCAAATTGGCCATTTTCATGCACTTTTAACCATTCCACACATCTTGTGTTTAGAGCCCCTGGAAGCATGAAAATCACTTTAAACATGCTAATTTTAGCTCTAAAACTAATAATCCACCTACAAATGTGAACTGACGTTCAAAAATAAAACATTTGAAAACGGACAATTTTTCACCTTTCTGAAGCATGACGTAATGGGGGGTGTTATCTCTTTTGTCAAAAATCAGCTGTTTTTGCTTGAACATTAAATGCCTCCAAATGGTATTTAATTCACTTCCAGGGGTGAAGAAACACTTTTTGAGACCTCAGAGTGAGCAAATTGACAATTTTCATGCACTTTTAACCATTCCACAAATCTTGTGTTTAGAGCCCCTGGAAGCATGAAAATGACTTTAAACATGCTAATTTTAGCTCTAAAACTGATGATCCACCTACAAATGTGAACTGACATTCAAAAATAAAACATTTGAAAACGGACCATTTTTCACCTTTCTGAAGCATGACGTAATGGGGGGGTGTTATCTCTTATTTAAAAAATCAGCTGTTTTTGCTTGAACATTAAATGCCTCCAAATGGTATTTAATTCACTTCCCGGGGTGAAGAAACACTTTTTGAGACCTCAGTGTGAGCAAATTGGCCATTTTCATGCACTTTTAACCATTCCACAAATCTTGTGTTTAGAGCCCCTGGAAGCATGCAAATCACTTTAAACATGCTAATTTTAGCTCTAAAACTAATAATCCACCTACAAATGTGAACTGACGTTCAAAAATAAAACATTTGAAAACGGACCATTTTTCACCTTTCTGAAGAATGACGTAATGGGGGGGTGTTATCTCTTTTGTCAAAAATCAGCTGTTTTTGCTTGAACATTAAATGCCTCCAAATGGTATTTAATTCACTTCCCGGGGTGAAGAAACACTTTTTGAGACCTCAGAGTGAGCAAATTGGCGATTTTCATGCACTTTTAACCATTCCACAAATCTTGTGTTTAGAGCCCCTGGAAGCATGAAAATCACTTTAAACATGCTAATTTTAGCTCTAAAACTAATAATCAACCTACAAATGTGAACTGACGTTCAAAAATAAAACATTTGAAAACGGACCATTTTTCACCTTTCTGAAGAATGACGTAATGGGGGGGTGTTATCTCTTTTGTCAATAAATCAGCTGTTTTTGCTTGAACATGAAATGCCTCCAAATGGTATTTAATTCACTTCCCGGGGGGAAGAAACACTTTTTGAGACCTCAGAGTGAGCAAATTGTCCATTTTCATGCACTTTTAACCATTCCACAAATCTTGTGTTTAGAGCCCCTGGAAGCATGAAAATCACTTTAAACATGCTAATTTTAGCTCTAAAACGAATAATCCACCTACAAATGTTAACTGACGTTCAAAAATAAAACATTTGAAAACGGACCATTTTTCACCTTTCTGAAGCATGACGTAATGGGGGGGGGTGTTATCTCTTTTGTCAAAAATCAGCCGTTTTTGCTTGAACATTAAATGCCTCCAAATGGTATTTAATTCACTTCCCGGGCCCCTGGAAGCATGAAAATCACTTTAAACATGCTAATTTTAGCTCTAAAACTAATAATCCACCTACAAATGTGAACTGACGTTCAAAAATAAAACATTTGAAAACGGACCTTTTTTCACCTTTCTGAAGAATGACGTAATGGGGGGGTGTTATCTCTTTTGTCAAAAATAAGCTGTTTTTGCTTGAACATTAAATGCCTCCAAATGGTATTTAATTCACTTCCCGGGGTGAAGAAACACTTTTTGAGATCTCAGAGTGAGCAAATTGGCCATTTTCATGCACTTTTAACCATTCCACACATCTTGTGTTTAGAGCCACTGGAAGCATGAAAATCACTTTAAACATGCTAATTTTAGCTCTAAAACTAATAATCCACCTACAAATGTGTACTGACGTTCAAAAATAAAACATTTGAAAACGGACCATTTTTCACCTTTCTGAAGCATGACGTAGAGGGGGGTGTTATCTCTTTTGTCAAAAATCAGCTGTTTTTGCTTGAACATTAAATGCCTCCAAATGGTATTTAATTCACTTCCCGGGGTGAAGAAACACTTTTTGAGACCTCAGAGTGAGCAAATGGACCATTTTCATGCACTTTTAACCATTCCACAAATCTTGTGTTTAGAGCCCCTGGAAGCATGAAAATCACTTTAAACATGCTAATTTTAGCTCTAAAACTAATAATCCACCTACAAATGTGAACTGACGTTCAAAAATAAAACATTTGAAAACAGACCATTTTTCACCTTTCTGAAGAATGACGTAATGGGGGGGGGTGTTATCTCTTGTCAAAAATCAGCTGTTTTTGCTTGAACATTAAATGCCTCCAAATGGTATTTTATTCACTTCCCGGGTCCCTGGAAGCATGAAAATCACTTTAAACATGCTAATTTTAGCTCTAAAACTAATAATCCACCTACAAATGTGAATTGACGTTCAAAAATAAAACATTTGAAAACGGACCATTTTTCACCTTTCTGAAGAATGACGTAATGGGGGGGGTGTTATCTCTTGTCAAAAATCAGCTGTTTTTGCTTGAACATTAAATGCCTCCAAATGGTATTTAATTCACTTCCCGGGCCCCTGGAAGCATGAAAATCACTTTAAACATGCTAATTTTAGCTCTAAAACTAATAATCCACCTACAAATGTGAATTGACGTTCAAAAATAAAACATTTGAAAACGGACCATTTTTCACCTTTCTGAAGAATGACGTAATGGGGGGGGGGTGTTATCTCTTTTGTCAAAAATCTGCCGTTTTTGCTTGAACATTAAATGCCTCCAATTGGTATTTAATTCACTTCCCGGGGTGAAGAAACACTTTTTGAGACCTCAGAGTGAGCAAATTGGCAATTTTCATGCACTTTTAACCATTCCACAAATCTTGTGTTTAGGGCCCCTGGAAGCATGAAAATCACTTTAAACATGCTAATTTTAGCTCTAAAACTAATAATCCACCTACAAATGTGAACTGACGTTCAAAAATAAAACATTTGAAAACGGACCATTTTTCACCTTTCTGAAGCATGACGTAATGGGGGGGTGTTATCTCTTTTGTCAAAAATCAGCCGCTTTTGCTTGAACATTAAATGCCTCCAAATGGTATTTAATTCACTTCCCGGGGTGAAGAAACACTTTTTGAGACCTCAGAGTGAGCAAATTGGCCATTTTCATGCACTTTTAACCATTCCACAAATCTTGTGTTTAGAGCCCCTGGAAGCATGAAAATCACTTTAAACATGCTAATTTTAGCTCTAAAACTAATAATCCACCTACAAATGTGAACTGACGTTCAAAAATAAAACATTTGAAAACGGACCATTTTTCACCTTTCTGAAGAATGACGTAATGGGGGGGTGTTGTCTCTTTTGTCAAAAATCAGCTGTTTTTGCTTGAACATTAAATGCCTCCAAATGGTATTTAATTCACTTCCCGGGCCCCTGGAAGCATGAAAATCACTTTAAACATGCTAATTTTAGCTCTAAAACTGATGATCCACCTACAAATGTGAACTGACTTTCAAAAATAAAACATTTGAAAACAGACCATTTTTCACCTTTCTTAAGAATGACGTAATGGGGGGGTGTTATCTCTTTTGTCAAAAATCAGCTGTTTTTGCTTGAACATTAAATGCCTCCAAATGGTATTTAATTCACTTCCCGGGGTGAAGAAACACTTTTTGAGACCTCAGAGTGAGCAAATTGGCCATTTTCATGCACTTTTAACCATTCCACAAATCTTGTGTTTAGAGCCCCTGGAAGCATGAAAATCACTTTAAACATGCTAATTTTAGCTCTAAAACTAATAATCCACCTACAAATGTGAACTGACTTTCAAAAATAAAACATTTGAAAACAGACCATTTTTCACCTTTCTTAAGAATGACGTAATGGGGGGGTGTTATCTCTTTTGTCAAAAATCAGCTGTTTTTGCTTGAACATTAAATGCCTCCAAATGGTATTTAATTCACTTCCCGGGGTGAAGAAACACTTTTTGAGACCTCAGAGTGAGCAAATTGGCCATTTTCATGCACTTTTAACCATTCCACAAATCTTGTGTTTAGAGCCCCTGGAAGCATGAAAATCACTTTAAACATGCTAATTTTAGCTCTAAAACTAATAATCCACCTACAAATGTGAACTGACGTTCAAAAATAAAACATTTGAAAACAGACCATTTTTCACCTTTCTGAAGAATGACGTAATGGGGGGGGTGTTGTCTCTTTTGTCAAAAATCAGCTGTTTTTGCTTGAACATTAAATGCCTCCAAATGGTATTTAATTCACTTCCCGCGCCCCTGGAAGCATGAAAATCACTTTAAACATGCTAATTTTAGCTCTAAAACTGATGATCCACCTACAAATGTGAACTGACGTTCAAAAATAAAACATTTGAAAACGGACCATTTTTCACCTTTCTGAAGAATGACGTAATGGGGGGGTGTTATCTCTTTTGTCAAAAATCAGCTGTTTTTGCTTGAACATTAAATGCGTTCAAATGGTATTTAATTCACTTCCCGGGGTGAAGAAACACTCTTTGAGACCTCAGAGTGAGCAAATTGGCCATTTTCATGCACTTTTAACCATTCCACAAATCTTGTGTTTAGAGCCCCTGGAAGCATGAAAATCTCTTTAAACATGCTAATTTTAGCTCTAAAACTAATAATCCACCTACAAATGTGAACTGACGTTCAAAAATAAAACATTTGAAAACGGACCATTTTTCACCTTTCTGAGGAATGACGTAATGGGGGGGTGTTATCTCTTTTGTCAAAAATCAGCTGTTTTTGCTTGAACATTAAATGTCTCCAAATGGTATTTAATTCACTTCCCGGGGTGAAGAAACACTTTTTGAGACCTCAGAGTGAGCAAATTGGCGATTTTCATGCACTTTTAACCATTCCACAAATCTTGTGTTTAGAGCCCCTGGAAGCATGAAAATCACTTTAAACATGCTAATTTTAGCTCTAAAACTAATAATCCACCTACAAATGTGAACTGACGTTCAAAAATAAAACATTTGAAAACGGACCATTTTTCACCTTTCTGAAGAATGACGTAATGGGGGGGTGTTATCTCTTTTGTCAATAAATCAGCTGTTTTTGCTTGAACATGAAATGCCTCCAAATGGTATTTAATTCACTTCCCGGGGGGAAGAAACACTTTTTGAGACCTCAGAGTGAGCAAATTGTCCATTTTCATGCACTTTTAACCATTCCACAAATCTTGTGTTTAGAGCCCCTGGAAGCATGAAAATCACTTTAAACATGCTAATTTTAGCTCTAAAACGAATAATCCACCTACAAATGTTAACTGACGTTCAAAAATAAAACATTTGAAAACGGACCATTTTTCACCTTTCTGAAGCATGACGTAATGGGGGGGTGTTATCTCTTTTGTCAAAAATCAGCCGTTTTTGCTTGAACATTAAATGCCTCCAAATGGTATTTAATTCACTTCCCGGGCTCCTGGAAGCATGAAAATCACTTTAAACATGCTAATTTTAGCTCTAAAACTAATAATCCACCTACAAATGTGAACTGACGTTCAAAAATAAAACATTTGAAAACGGACCATTTTTCACCTTTCTGAAGAATGACGTAATGGGGGGGTGTTATCTCTTTTGTCAAAAATAAGCTGTTTTTGCTTGAACATTAAATGCCTCCAAATGGTATTTAATTCACTTCCCGGGGTGAAGAAACACTTTTTGAGACCTCAGAGTGAGCAAATTGACCATTTTCATGCACTTTTAACCATTCCACAAATCTTGTGTTTAGAGCCCCTGGAAGCATGAAAATCACTTTAAACATGCTAATTTTAGCTCTAAAACTAATAATCCACCTACAAATGTGAACTGACGTTCAAAAATAAAACATTTGAAAACAGACCATTTTTCACCTTTCTGAAGAATGACGTAATGGGGGGGGGGTGTTATCTCTTGTCAAAAATCAGCTGTTTTTGCTTGAACATTAAATGCCTCCAAATGGTATTTAATTCACTTCCCGGGTCCCTGGAAGCATGAAAATCACTTTAAACATGCTAATTTTAGCTCTAAAACTAATAATCCACCTACAAATGTGAATTGACGTTCAAAAATAAAACATTTGAAAACGGACCATTTTTCACCTTTCTGAAGAATGACGTAATGGGGGGGGTGTTATCTCTTGTCAAAAATCAGCTGTTTTTGCTTGAACATTAAATGCCTCCAAATGGTATTTAATTCACTTCCCGGGCCCCTGGAAGCATGAAAATCACTTTAAACATGCTAATTTTAGCTCTAAAACTAATAATCCACCTACAAATGTGAATTGACGTTCAAAAATAAAACATTTGAAAACGGACCATTTTTCACCTTTCTGAAGAATGACGTAATGGGGGGGGGGTGTTATCTCTTTTGTCAAAAATCAGCCGTTTTTGCTTGAACATTAAATGCCTCCAATTGGTATTTAATTCACTTCCCGGGGTGAAGAAACACTTTTTGAGACCTCAGAGTGAGCAAATTGGCAATTTTCATGCACTTTTAACCATTCCACAAATCTTGTGTTTAGGGCCCCTGGAAGCATGAAAATCACTTTAAACATGCTAATTTTAGCTCTAAAACTAATAATCCACCTACAAATGTGAACTGACGTTCAAAAATAAAACATTTGAAAACGGACCATTTTTCACCTTTCTGAAGCATGACGTAATGGGGGGGTGTTATCTCTTTTGTCAAAAATCAGCCGCTTTTGCTTGAACATTAAATGCCTCCAAATGGTATTTAATTCACTTCCCGGGGTGAAGAAACACTTTTTGAGACCTCAGAGTGAGCAAATTGGCCATTTTCATGCACTTTTAACCATTCCACAAATCTTGTGTTTAGAGCCCCTGGAAGCATGAAAATCACTTTAAACATGCTAATTTTAGCTCTAAAACTAATAATCCACCTACAAATGTGAACTGACGTTCAAAAATAAAACATTTGAAAACGGACCATTTTTCACCTTTCTGAAGAATGACGTAATGGGGGGTGTTGTCTCTTTTGTCAAAAATCAGCTGTTTTTGCTTGAACATTAAATGCCTCCAAATGGTATTTAATTCACTTCCCGGGGTGAAGAAACACTTTTTGAGACCTCAGAGTGAGCAAATTGGCCATTTTCATGCACTTTTAACCATTCCACAAATCTTGTGTTTAGAGCCCCTGGAAGCATGAAAATCACTTTAAACATGCTAATTTTAGCTCTAAAACTAATAATCCACCTACAAATGTGAACTGACTTTCAAAAATAAAACATTTGAAAACAGACCATTTTTCACCTTTCTTAAGAATGACGTAATGGGGGGGTGTTATCTCTTTTGTCAAAAATCAGCTGTTTTTGCTTGAACATTAAATGCCTCCAAATGGTATTTAATTCACTTCCCGGGGTGAAGAAACACTTTTTGAGACCTCAGAGTGAGCAAATTGGCCATTTTCATGCACTTTTAACCATTCCACAAATCTTGTGTTTAGAGCCCCTGGAAGCATGAAAATCACTTTAAACATGCTAATTTTAGCTCTAAAACTAATAATCCACCTACAAATGTGAACTGACGTTCAAAAATAAAACATTTGAAAACAGACCATTTTTCACCTTTCTGAAGAATGACGTAATGGGGGGGTGTTGTCTCTTTTGTCAAAAATCAGCTGTTTTTGCTTGAACATTAAATGCCTCCAAATGGTATTTAATTCACTTCCCGCGCCCCTGGAAGCATGAAAATCACTTTAAACATGCTAATTTTAGCTCTAAAACTGATGATCCACCTACAAATGTGAACTGACGTTCAAAAATAAAACATTTGAAAACGGACCATTTTTCACCTTTCTGAAGAATGACGTAATGGGGGGGTGTTATCTCTTTTGTCAAAAATCAGCTGTTTTTGCTTAAACATTAAATGCCTCCAAATGGTATTTAATTCACTTCCCGGGGTGAAGAAACACTTTTTGAGACCTCAGAGTGAGCAAATTGGCCATTTTCATGCACTTTTAACCATTCCACAAATCTTGTGTTTAGAGCCCCTGGAAGCATGAAAATCACTTTAAACATGCTAATTTTAGCTCTAAAACTAATAATCCACCTACAAATGTGAACTGACGTTCAAAAATAAAACATTTGAAAACGGACCATTTTTCACCTTTCTGAAGCATGACGTAATGGGGGGTGTTATCTATTTTGTCAAAAATCTGCTGTTTTTGCTTGAACATTAAATGCCTCCAAATGGTATTTAATTCACTTCCCGGGCCCCTGGAAGCATGAAAATCACTTTAAACATGCTAATTTTAGCTCTAAAACTGATGATCCACCTACAAATGTGAACTGACGTTCAAAAATAAAACATTTGAAAACGGACCATTTTTCACCTTTCTGAAGAATGACGTAATGGGGGGGTGTTATCTCTTTTGTCAAAAATCAGCTGTTTTTGCTTGAAAATTAAATGCCTTCAAATGGTTTTTAATTCACTTCCCGGGGTGAAGAAACAGTTTTTGAGACCTCAGAGTGAGCAAATTGACCATTTTCATGCACTTTTAACCATTCCACAAATCTTGTGTTTAGGGCCCCTGGAAGCATGAAAATCACTTTAAACATGCTAATTTTAGCTCTAAAACTAATAATCCACCTACAAATGTGAACTGACGTTCAAAAATAAAACATTTGAAAACGGACCATTTTTCACCTTTCTGAAGCATGACGTAATGGGGGGGTGTTATCTCTTTTGTCAAAAATCAGCCGCTTTTGCTTGAGCATTAAATGCCTCCAAATGGTATTTAATTCACTTCCCGGGGTGAAGAAACACTTTTTGAGACCTCAGAGTGAGCAAATTGGCCATTTTCATGCACTTTTAACCATTCCACAAATCTTGTGTTTAGAGCCCCTGGAAGCATGAAAATCACTTTAAACATGCTAATTTTAGCTCTAAAACTAATAATCCACCTACAAATGTGAACTGACTTTCAAAAATAAAACATTTGAAAACAGACCATTTTTCACCTTTCTGAAGAATGACGTAATGGGGGGTGTTATCTCTTTTGTCAAAAATCAGCTGTTTTTGCTTGAACATTAAATGCCTCCAAATGGTATTTAATTCACTTCCCGGGGTGAAGAAACACTTTTTGAGACCTCAGAGTGAGCAAATTGGCCATTTTCATGCACTTTTAACCATTCCACAAATCTTGTGTTTAGAGCCCCTGGAAGCATGAAAATCACTTTAAACATGCTAATTTTAGCTCTAAAACTAATAATCCACCTACAAATGTGAACTGACGTTCAAAAATAAAACATTTGAAAACGGACCATTTTTCACCTTTCTGAAGAATGACGTAATGGGGGGGTGTTGTCTCTTTTGTCAAAAATCAGCTGTTTTTGCTTGAACATTAAATGCCTCCAAATGGTATTTAATTCACTTCCCGGGCCCCTGGAAGCATGAAAATCACTTTAAACATGCTAATTTTAGCTCTAAAACTGATGATCCACCTACAAATGTGAACTGACGTTCAAAAATAAAACATTTGAAAACGGACCATTTTTCACCTTTCTGAAGCATGACGTAATGGGGGGGTGTTATCTCTTTTGTCAAAAATCAGCCGCTTTTGCTTGAACATTAAATGCCTCCAAATGGTATTTAATTCACTTCCCGGGGTGAAGAAACACTTTTTGAGACCTCAGAGTGAGCAAATTGGCCATTTTCATGCACTTTTAACCATTCCACAAATCTTGTGTTTAGAGCCCCTGGAAGCATGAAAATCACTTTAAACATGCTAATTTTAGCTCTAAAACTAATAATCCACCTACAAATGTGAACTGACGTTCAAAAATAAAACATTTGAAAACGGACCATTTTTCACCTTTCTGAAGCATGACGTAATGGGGGGTGTTATCTATTTTGTCAAAAATCTGCTGTTTTTGCTTGAACATTAAATGCCTCCAAATGGTATTTAATTCACTTCCCGGGCCCCTGGAAGCATGAAAATCACTTTAAACATGCTAATTTTAGCTCTAAAACTGATGATCCACCTACAAATGTGAACTGACGTTCAAAAATAAAACATTTGAAAACGGACCATTTTTCACCTTTCTGAAGAATGACGTAATGGGGGGGTGTTATCTCTTTTGTCAAAAATCAGCTGTTTTTGCTTGAAAATTAAATGCCTTCAAATGGTTTTTAATTCACTTCCCGGGGTGAAGAAACAGTTTTTGAGACCTCAGAGTGAGCAAATTGACCATTTTCATGCACTTTTAACCATTCCACAAATCTTGTGTTTAGGGCCCCTGGAAGCATGAAAATCACTTTAAACATGCTAATTTTAGCTCTAAAACTAATAATCCACCTACAAATGTGAACTGACGTTCAAAAATAAAACATTTGAAAACGGACCATTTTTCACCTTTCTGAAGCATGACGTAATGGGGGGGTGTTATCTCTTTTGTCAAAAATCAGCCGCTTTTGCTTGAGCATTAAATGCCTCCAAATGGTATTTAATTCACTTCCCGGGGTGAAGAAACACTTTTTGAGACCTCAGAGTGAGCAAATTGGCCATTTTCATGCACTTTTAACCATTCCACAAATCTTGTGTTTAGAGCCCCTGGAAGCATGAAAATCACTTTAAACATGCTAATTTTAGCTCTAAAACTAATAATCCACCTACAAATGTGAACTGACTTTCAAAAATAAAACATTTGAAAACAGACCATTTTTCACCTTTCTGAAGAATGACGTAATGGGGGGTGTTATCTCTTTTGTCAAAAATCAGCTGTTTTTGCTTGAACATTAAATGCCTCCAAATGGTATTTAATTCACTTCCCGGGGTGAAGAAACACTTTTTGAGACCTCAGAGTGAGCAAATTGGCCATTTTCATGCACTTTTAACCATTCCACAAATCTTGTGTTTAGAGCCCCTGGAAGCATGAAAATCACTTTAAACATGCTAATTTTAGCTCTAAAACTAATAATCCACCTACAAATGTGAACTGACGTTCAAAAATAAAACATTTGAAAACGGACCATTTTTCACCTTTCTGAAGCATGACGTAATGGGGGGGTGTTATCTCTTTTGTCAAAAATCAGCCGCTTTTGCTTGAGCATTAAATGCCTCCAAATGGTATTTAATTCACTTCCCGGGGTGAAGAAACACTTTTTGAGACCTCAGAGTGAGCAAATTGGCCATTTTCATGCACTTTTAACCATTCCACAAATCTTGTGTTTAGAGCCCCTGGAAGCATGAAAATCACTTTAAACATGCTAATTTTAGCTCTAAAACTAATAATCCACCTACAAATGTGAACTGACTTTCAAAAATAAAACATTTGAAAACAGACCATTTTTCACCTTTCTGAAGAATGACGTAATGGGGGGTGTTATCTCTTTTGTCAAAAATCAGCTGTTTTTGCTTGAACATTAAATGCCTCCAAATGGTATTTAATTCACTTCCCGGGGTGAAGAAACACTTTTTGAGACCTCAGAGTGAGCAAATTGGCCATTTTCATGCACTTTTAACCATTCCACAAATCTTGTGTTTAGAGCCCCTGGAAGCATGAAAATCACTTTAAACATGCTAATTTTAGCTCTAAAACTAATAATCCACCTACAAATGTGAACTGACGTTCAAAAATAAAACATTTGAAAACGGACCATTTTTCACCTTTCTGAAGAATGACGTAATGGGGGGGTGTTGTCTCTTTTGTCAAAAATCAGCTGTTTTTGCTTGAACATTAAATGCCTCCAAATGGTATTTAATTCACTTCCCGGGCCCCTGGAAGCATGAAAATCACTTTAAACATGCTAATTTTAGCTCTAAAACTGATGATCCACCTACAAATGTGAACTGACGTTCAAAAATAAAACATTTGAAAACGGACCATTTTTCACCTTTCTGAAGCATGACGTAATGGGGGGGTGTTATCTCTTTTGTCAAAAATCAGCCGCTTTTGCTTGAACATTAAATGCCTCCAAATGGTATTTAATTCACTTCCCGGGGTGAAGAAACACTTTTTGAGACCTCAGAGTGAGCAAATTGGCCATTTTCATGCACTTTTAACCATTCCACAAATCTTGTGTTTAGAGCCCCTGGAAGCATGAAAATCACTTTAAACATGCTAATTTTAGCTCTAAAACTAATAATCCACCTACAAATGTGAACTGACGTTCAAAAATAAAACATTTGAAAACGGACCATTTTTCACCTTTCTGAAGCATGACGTAATGGGGGGTGTTATCTATTTTGTCAAAAATCTGCTGTTTTTGCTTGAACATTAAATGCCTCCAAATGGTATTTAATTCACTTCCCGGGCCCCTGGAAGCATGAAAATCACTTTAAACATGCTAATTTTAGCTCTAAAACTGATGATCCACCTACAAATGTGAACTGACGTTCAAAAATAAAACATTTGAAAACGGACCATTTTTCACCTTTCTGAAGAATGACGTAATGGGGGGGTGTTATCTCTTTTGTCAAAAATCAGCTGTTTTTGCTTGAAAATTAAATGCCTTCAAATGGTTTTTAATTCACTTCCCGGGGTGAAGAAACAGTTTTTGAGACCTCAGAGTGAGCAAATTGACCAT
The DNA here is from genome assembly GCF_964261635.1 of Lissotriton helveticus. Taxonomy (NCBI): domain Eukaryota; kingdom Metazoa; phylum Chordata; class Amphibia; order Caudata; family Salamandridae; genus Lissotriton; species Lissotriton helveticus. The sequence continues at coordinate 641,249 of NW_027611949.1, forward strand.
TTTCATGCACTTTTAACCATTCCACAAATCTTGTGTTTAGGGCCCCTGGAAGCATGAAAATCACTTTAAACATGCTAATTTTAGCTCTAAAACTAATAATCCACCTACAAATGTGAACTGACGTTCAAAAATAAAACATTTGAAAACGGACCATTTTTCACCTTTCTGAAGCATGACGTAATGGGGGGGTGTTATCTCTTTTGTCAAAAATCAGCCGCTTTTGCTTGAGCATTAAATGCCTCCAAATGGTATTTAATTCACTTCCCGGGGTGAAGAAACACTTTTTGAGACCTCAGAGTGAGCAAATTGGCCATTTTCATGCACTTTTAACCATTCCACAAATCTTGTGTTTAGAGCCCCTGGAAGCATGAAAATCACTTTAAACATGCTAATTTTAGCTCTAAAACTAATAATCCACCTACAAATGTGAACTGACTTTCAAAAATAAAACATTTGAAAACAGACCATTTTTCACCTTTCTGAAGAATGACGTAATGGGGGGTGTTATCTCTTTTGTCAAAAATCAGCTGTTTTTGCTTGAACATTAAATGCCTCCAAATGGTATTTAATTCACTTCCCGGGGTGAAGAAACACTTTTTGAGACCTCAGAGTGAGCAAATTGGCCATTTTCATGCACTTTTAACCATTCCACAAATCTTGTGTTTAGAGCCCCTGGAAGCATGAAAATCACTTTAAACATGCTAATTTTAGCTCTAAAACTAATAATCCACCTACAAATGTGAACTGACGTTCAAAAATAAAACATTTGAAAACGGACCATTTTTCACCTTTCTGAAGAATGACATAATGGGGGGGTGTTGTCTCTTTTGTCAAAAATCAGCTGTTTTTGCTTGAACATTAAATGCCTCCAAATGGTATTTAATTCACTTCCCGGGCCCCTGGAAGCATGAAAATTACTTTAAACATGCTAATTTTAGCTCTAAAACTGATGATCCACCTACAAATGTGAACTGACGTTCAAAAATAAAACATTTGAAAACGGACCATTTTTCACCTTTCTGAAGCATGACGTAATGGGGGGGTGTTATCTCTTTTGTCAAAAATCAGCCGCTTTTGCTTGAACATTAAATGCCTCCAAATAGTATTTAATTCACTTCCCGGGGTGAAGAAACACTTTTTGAGACCTCAGAGTGAGCAAATTGGCCATTTTCATGCACTTTTAACCATTCCACAAATCTTGTGTTTAGAGCCCCTGGAAGCATGAAAATCACTTTAAACATGCTAATTTTAGCTCTAAAACTAATAATCCACCTACAAATGTGAACTGACTTTCAAAAATAAAACATTTGAAAACAGACCATTTTTCACCTTTCTGAAGAATGACGTAATGGGGGGGTGTTATCTCTTTTGTCAAAAATCAGCTGTTTTTGCTTGAACATTAAATGCCTCCAAATGGTATTTAATTCACTTCCCGGGGTGAAGAAACACTTTTTGAGACCTCAGAGTGAGCAAATTGGCCATTTTCATGCACTTTTAACCATTCCACAAATCTTGTGTTTAGAGCCCCTGGAAGCATGAAAATCACTTTAAACATGCTAATTTTAGCTCTAAAACTAATAATCCACCTACAAATGTGAACTGACGTTCAAAAATAAAACATTTGAAAACAGACCATTTTTCACCTTTCTGAAGAATGACGTAATGGGGGGGGTGTTGTCTCTTTTGTCAAAAATCTGCTGTTTTTGCTTGAACATTAAATGCCTCCAAATGGTATTTAATTAACTTCCCGCGCCCCTGGAAGCATGAAAATCACTTTAAACATGCTAATTTTAGCTCTAAAACTGATGATCCACCTACAAATGTGAACTGACGTTCAAAAATAAAACATTTGAAAACTGACCATTTTTCACCTTTCTGAAGAATGACGTAATGGGGGGGTGTTATCTCTTTTGTCAAAAATCAGCTGTTTTTGCTTGAACATTAAATGCGTTCAAATGGTATTTAATTCACTTCCCGGGGTGAAGAAACACTCTTTGAGACCTCAGAGTGAGCAAATTGGCCATTTTCATGCACTTTTAACCATTCCACAAATCTTGTGTTTAGAGCCCCTGGAAGCATGAAAATCTCTTTAAACATGCTAATTTTAGCTCTAAAACTAATAATCCACCTACAAATGTGAACTGACGTTCAAAAATAAAACATTTGAAAACGGACCATTTTTCACCTTTCTGAGGAATGACGTAATGGGGGGGTGTTATCTCTTTTGTCAATAAATCAGCTGTTTTTGCTTGAACATGAAATGCCTCCAAATGGTATTTAATTCACTTCCCGGGGGGAAGAAACACTTTTTGAGACCTCAGAGTGAGCAAATTGTCCATTTTCATGCACTTTTAACCATTCCACAAATCTTGTGTTTAGAGCCCCTGGAAGCATGAAAATCACTTTAAACATGCTAATTTTAGCTCTAAAACTAATAATCCACCTACAAATGTTAACTGACGTTCAAAAATAAAACATTTGAAAACGGACCATTTTTCACCTTTCTGAAGCATGACATAATGGGGGGGGGGTGTTATCTCTTTTGTCAAAAATCAGCCGTTTTTGCTTGAACATTAAATGCCTCCAAATGGTATTTAATTCACTTCCCGGGCCCCTGGAAGCATGAAAATCACTTTAAACATGCTAATTTTAGCTCTAAAACTAATAATCCACCTACAAATGTGAACTGACTTTCAAAAATAAAACATTTGAAAACGGACCATTTTTCACCTTTTTTGAAGAATGACGTAATGGGGGGGTGTTATCTCTTTTGTCAAAAATCAGCTGTTTTTGCTTGAACATTAAATGACTCCAAATGGTATTTAATTCACTTCCCGGGGTGAAGAAACACTTTTTGAGACCTCAGAGTGAGCAAATTGGCCATTTTCATGCACTTTTAACCATTCCACAAATCTTGTGTTTAGAGCCCCTGGAAGCATGAAAATCACTTTAAACATGCTAATTTTAGCTCTAAAACTAATAATCCACCTACAAATGTGAACTGACGTTCAAAAATAAAACATTTGAAAACGGACCATTTTTCACCTTTCTGAAGCATGACGTAATGGGGGGTGTTATCTATTTTGTCAAAAATCTGCTGTTTTTGCTTGAACATTAAATGCCTCCAAATGGTATTTAATTCACTTCCCGGGCCCCTGGAAGCATGAAAATCACTTTAAACATGCTAATTTTAGCTCTAAAACTGATGATCCACCTACAAATGTGAACTGACGTTCAAAAATAAAACATTTGAAAACGGACCATTTTTCACCTTTCTGAAGAATGACGTAATGGGGGGGTGTTATCTCTTTTGTCAAAAATCAGCTGTTTTTGCTTGAACATTAAATGCCTTCAAATGGTATTTAATTCACTTCCCGGGGTGAAGAAACACTTTTTGAGACCTCAGAGTGAGCAAATTGGCCATTTTCATGCACTTTTAACCATTCCACAAATCTTGTGTTTAGAGCCCCTGGAAGCATGAAAATCACTTTAAACATGCTAATTTTAGCTCTAAAACTAATAATCCACCTACAAATGTGAACTGACGTTCAAAAATAAAACATTTGAAAACGGACCATTTTTCACCTTTCTGAAGAATGACGTAATGGGGGGGTGTTATCTCTTTTGTCAATAAATCAGCTGTTTTTGCTTGAACATGAAATGCCTCCAAATGGTATTTAATTCACTTCCCGGGGGAATAAACACTTTTTGAGACCTCAGAGTGAGCAAATTGTCCATTTTCATGCACTTTTAACCATTCAACAAATCTTGTGTTTAGAGCCCCTGGAAGCATGAAAATCACTTTAAACATGCTAATTTTAGCTCTAAAACTAATAATCCACCTACAAATGTGAACTGACGTTCAAAAATAAAACATTTGAAAACGGACCATTTTTCACCTTTCTGAAGCATGACGTAATGGGGGGTGTTATCTATTTTGTCAAAAATCAGCTGTTTTTGCTTGAACATTAAATGCCTCTAAATGGTATTTAATTCACTTCCCGGGCCCCTGGAAGCATGAAAATCACTTTAAACATGCTAATTTTAGCTCTAAAACTGATGATCCACCTACAAATGTGAACTGACGTTCAAAAATAAAACATTTGAAAACGGACCATTTTTCACCTTTCTGAAGCATGACGTAATGGGGGGGGGGGTGTTATCTCTTTTGTCAAAAATCAGCCGTTTTTGCTTGAACATTAAATGCCTCCAAATGGTATTTAATTCACTTCCCGGGCCCCTGGAAGCATGAAAATCACTTTAAACATGCTAATTTTAGCTCTAAAACTAATAATCCACCTACAAATGTGAACTGACGTTCAAAAATAAAACATTTGAAAACGGACCATTTTTCACCTTTCTGAAGAATGACGTAATGGGGGGGTGTTATCTCTTTTGTCAAAAATAAGCTGTTTTTGCTTGAACATTAAATGCCTCCAAATGGTATTTAATTCACTTCCCGGGGTGAAGAAACACTTTTTGAGATCTCAGAGTGAGCAAATTGGCCATTTTCATGCACTTTTAACCATTCCACACATCTTGTGTTTAGAGCCACTGGAAGCATGAAAATCACTTTAAACATTCTAATTTTAGCTCTAAAACTAATAATCCACCTACAAATGTGTACTGACGTTCAAAAATAAAACATTTGAAAACGGACCATTTTTCACCTTTCTGAAGCATGACGTAGAGGGGGGTGTTATCTCTTTTGTCAAAAATCAGCTGTTTTTGCTTGAACATTAAATGCCTCCAAATGGTATTTAATTCACTTCCCGGGGTGAAGAAACACTTTTTGAGACCTCAGAGTGAGCAAATTGACCATTTTCATGCACTTTTAACCATTCCACAAATCTTGTGTTTAGAGCCCCTGGAAGCATGAAAATCACTTTAAACATGCTAATTTTAGCTCTAAAACTAATAATCCACCTACAAATGTGAACTGACGTTCAAAAATAAAACATTTGAAAACAGACCATTTTTCACCTTTCTGAAGAATGACATAATGGAGGGGGGGTGTTATCTCTTGTCAAAAATCAGCTGTTTTTGCTTGAACATTAAATGCCTCCAAATGGTATGTAATTCACTTCCCGGGTCCCTGGAAGCATGAAAATCACTTTAAACATGCTAATTTTAGCTCTAAAACTAATAATCCACCTACAAATGTGAATTGACGTTCAAAAATAAAACATTTGAAAACGGACCATTTTTCACCTTTCTGAAGAATGACGTAATGGGGGGGGTGTTATCTCTTGTCAAAAATCAGCTGTTTTTGCTTGAACATTAAATGCCTCCAAATGGTATTTAATTCACTTCCCGGGCCCCTGGAAGCATGAAAATCACTTTAAACATGCTAATTTTAGCTCTAAAACTAATAATCCACCTACAAATGTGAATTGACGTTCAAAAATAAAACATTTGAAAACGGACCATTTTTCACCTTTCTGAAGAATGACGTAATGGGGGGGGGTGTTATCTCTTTTGTCAAAAATCAGCAGTTTTTTCTTGAACATTAAATGCCTCCAATTGGTATTTAATTCACTTCCCGGGGTGAAGAAACACTTTTTGAGACCTCAGAGTGAGCAAATTGGCAATTTTCATGCACTTTTAACCATTCCACAAATCTTGTGTTTAGGGCCCCTGGAAGCATGAAAATCACTTTAAACATGCTAATTTTAGCTCTAAAACTAATAATCCACCTACAAATGTGAACTGACGTTCAAAAATAAAACATTTGAAAACGGACCATTTTTCACCTTTCTGAAGCATGACGTAATGGGGGGGTGTTATCTCTTTTGTCAAAAATCAGCCGCTTTTGCTTGAACATTAAATGCCTCCAAATGGTATTTAATTCACTTCCCGGGGTGAAGAAACACTTTTTGAGACCTCAGAGTGAGCAAATTGGCCATTTTCATGCACTTTTAACCATTCCACAAATCTTGTGTTTAGAGCCCCTGGAAGCATGAAAATCACTTTAAACATGCTAATTTTAGCTCTAAAACTAATAATCCACCTACAAATGTGAACTGACGTTCAAAAATAAAACATTTGAAAACGGACCATTTTTCACCTTTCTGAAGAATGACGTAATGGGGGGGTGTTGTCTCTTTTGTCAAAAATCAGCTGTTTTTGCTTGAACATTAAATGCCTCCAAATGGTATTTAATTCACTTCCCGGGCCCCTGGAAGCATGAAAATCACTTTAAACATGCTAATTTTAGCTCTAAAACTGATGATCCACCTACAAATGTGAACTGACTTTCAAAAATAAAACATTTGAAAACAGACCATTTTTCACCTTTCTTAAGAATGACGTAATGGGGGGGTGTTATCTCTTTTGTCAAAAATCTGCTGTTTTTGCTTGAACATTAAATGCCTCCAAATGGTATTTAATTCACTTCCCGGGGTGAAGAAACACTTTTTGAGACCTCAGAGTGAGCAAATTGGCCATTTTCATGCACTTTTAACTATTCCACAAATCTTGTGTTTAGAGCCCCTGGAAGCATGAAAATCACTTTAAACATGCTAATTTTAGCTCTAAAACTAATAATCCACCTACAAATGTGAACTGACTTTCAAAAATAAAACATTTGAAAACAGACCATTTTTCACCTTTCTTAAGAATGACGTAATGGGGGGGTGTTATCTCTTTTGTCAAAAATCAGCTGTTTTTGCTTGAACATTAAATGCCTCCAAATGGTATTTAATTCACTTCCCGGGGTGAAGAAACACTTTTTGAGACCTCAGAGTGAGCAAATTGGCCATTTTCATGCACTTTTAACCATTCCACAAATCTTGTGTTTAGAGCCCTTGGAAGCATGAAAATCACTTTAAACATGCTAATTTTAGCTCTAAAACTAATAATCCACCTACAAATGTGAACTGACGTTCAAAAATAAAACATTTGAAAACAGACCATTTTTCACCTTTCTGAAGAATGACGTAATGGGGGGGGGTGTTGTCTCTTTTGTCAAAAATCAGCTGTTTTTGCTTGAACATTAAATGCCTCCAAATGGTATTTAATTCACTTCCCGCGCCCCTGGAAGCATGAAAATCACTTTAAACATGCTAATTTTAGCTCTAAAACTGATGATCCACCTACAAATGTGAACTGACGTTCAAAAATAAAACATTTGAAAACGGACCATTTTTCACCTTTCTGAAGAATGACGTAATGGGGGGGTGTTATCTCTTTTGTCAAAAATCAGCTGTTTTTGCTTGAACATTAAATGCGTTCAAATGGTATTTAATTCACTTCCCGGGGTGAAGAAACACTCTTTGAGACCTCAGAGTGAGCAAATTGGCCATTTTCATGCACTTTTAACCATTCCACAAATCTTGTGTTTAGAGCCCCTGGAAGCATGAAAATCTCTTTAAACATGCTAATTTTAGCTCTAAAACTAATAATCCACCTACAAATGTGAACTGACGTTCAAAAATAAAACATTTGAAAACGGACCATTTTTCACCTTTCTGAGGAATGACGTAATGGGGGGGTGTTATCTCTTTTGTCAAAAATCAGCTGTTTTTGCTTGAACATTAAATGTCTCCAAATGGTATTTAATTCACTTCCCGGGGTGAAGAAACACTTTTTGAGACCTCAGAGTGAGCAAATTGGCGATTTTCATGCACTTTTAACCATTCCACAAATCTTGTGTTTAGAGCCCCTGGAAGCATGAAAATCACTTTAAACATGCTAATTTTAGCTCTAAAACTAATAATCCACCTACAAATGTGAACTGACGTTCAAAAATAAAACATTTGAAAACGGACCATTTTTCACCTTTCTGAAGAATGACGTAATGGGGGGGTGTTATCTCTTTTGTCAATAAATCAGCTGTTTTTGCTTGAACATGAAATGCCTCCAAATGGTATTTAATTCACTTCTCGGGGAGAAGAAACACTTTTTGAGACCTCAGAGTGAGCAAATTGTCCATTTTCATGCACTTTTAACCATTCCACAAATCTTGTGTTTAGAGCCCCTGGAAGCATGAAAATCACTTTAAACATGCTAATTTTAGCTCTAAAACGAATAATCCACCTACAAATGTTAACTGACGTTCAAAAATAAAACATTTGAAAACGGACCATTTTTCACCTTTCTGAAGCATGACGTAATGGGGGGGGGTGTTATCTCTTTTGTCAAAAATCAGCCGTTTTTGCTTGAACATTAAATGCCTCCAAATGGTATTTAATTCACTTCCCGGGCTCCTGGAAGCATGAAAATCACTTTAAACATGCTAATTTTAGCTCTAAAACTAATAATCCACCTACAAATGTGAACTGACGTTCAAAAATAAAACATTTGAAAACGGACCATTTTTCACCTTTCTGAAGAATGACGTAATGGGGGGGTGTTATCTCTTTTGTCAAAAATAAGCTGTTTTTGCTTGAACATTAAATGCCTCCAAATGGTATTTAATTCACTTCCCGGGGTGAAGAAACACTTTTTGAGATCTCAGAGTGAGCAAATTGGCCATTTTCATGCACTTTTAACCATTCCACACATCTTGTGTTTAGAGCCACTGGAAGCATGAAAATCACTTTAAACATGCTAATTTTAGCTCTAAAACTAATAATCCACCTACAAATGTGTACTGACGTTCAAAAATAAAACATTTGAAAACGGACCATTTTTCACCTTTCTGAAGCATGACGTAGAGGGGGTGTTATCTCTTTTGTCAAAAATCAGCTGTTTTTGCTTGAACATTAAATGCCTCCAAATGGTATTTAATTCACTTCCCGGGGTGAAGAAACACTTTTTGAGACCTCAGAGTGAGCAAATTGACCATTTTCATGCACTTTTAACCATTCCACAAATCTTGTGTTTAGAGCCCCTGGAAGCATGAAAATCACTTTAAACATGCTAATTTTAGCTCTAAAACTAATAATCCACCTACAAATGTGAACTGACGTTCAAAAATAAAACATTTGAAAACAGACCATTTTTCACCTTTCTGAAGAATGACGTAATGGGGGGGGGGTGTTATCTCTTGTCAAAAATCAGCTGTTTTTGCTTGAACATTAAATGCCTCCAAATGGTATTTAATTCACTTCCCGGGTCCCTGGAAGCATGAAAATCACTTTAAACATGCTAATTTTAGCTCTAAAACTAATAATCCACCTACAAATGTGAATTGACGTTCAAAAATAAAACATTTGAAAACGGACCATTTTTCACCTTTCTGAAGAATGACGTAATGGGGGGGGTGTTATCTCTTGTCAAAAATCAGCTGTTTTTGCTTGAACATTAAATGCCTCCAAATGGTATTTAATTCACTTCCCGGGCCCCTGGAAGCATGAAAATCACTTTAAACATGCTAATTTTAGCTCTAAAACTAATAATCCACCTACAAATGTGAATTGACGTTCAAAAATAAAACATTTGAAAACGGACCATTTTTCACCTTTCTGAAGAATGACGTAATGGGGGGGGGTGTTATCTCTTTTGTCAAAAATCAGCCGTTTTTGCTTGAACATTAAATGCCTCCAATTGGTATTTAATTCACTTCCCGGGGTGAAGAAACACTTTTTGAGACCTCAGAGTGAGCAAATTGGCAATTTTCATGCACTTTTAACCATTCCACAAATCTTGTGTTTAGGGCCCCTGGAAGCATGAAAATCACTTTAAACATGCTAATTTTAGCTCTAAAACTAATAATCCACCTACAAATGTGAACTGACGTTCAAAAATAAAACATTTGAAAACGGACCATTTTTCACCTTTCTGAAGCATGACGTAATGGGGGGGTGTTATCTCTTTTGTCAAAAATCAGCCGCTTTTGCTTGAACATTAAATGCCTCCAAATGGTATTTAATTCACTTCCCGGGGTGAAGAAACACTTTTTGAGACCTCAGAGTGAGCAAATTGGCCATTTTCATGCACTTTTAACCATTCCACAAATCTTGTGCTTAGAGCCCCTGGAAGCATGAAAATCACTTTAAACATGCTAATTTTAGCTCTAAAACTAATAATCCACCTACAAATGTGAACTGACGTTCAAAAATAAAACATTTGAAAACGGACCATTTTTCACCTTTCTGAAGAATGACGTAATGGGGGGGTGTTGTCTCTTTTGTCAAAAATCAGCTGTTTTTGCTTGAACATTAAATGCCTCCAAATGGTATTTAATTCACTTCCCGGGCCCCTGGAAGCATGAAAATCACTTTAAACATGCTAATTTTAGCTCTAAAACTGATGATCCACCTACAAATGTGAACTGACTTTCAAAAATAAAACATTTGAAAACAGACCATTTTTCACCTTTCTTAAGAATGACGTAATGGGGGGGTGTTATCTCTTTTGTCAAAAATCAGCTGTTTTTGCTTGAACATTAAATGCCTCCAAATGGTATTTAATTCACTTCCCGGGGTGAAGAAACACTTTTTGAGACCTCAGAGTGAGCAAATTGGCCATTTTCATGCACTTTTAACCATTCCACAAATCTTGTGTTTAGAGCCCCTGGAAGCATGAAAATCACTTTAAACATGCTAATTTTAGCTCTAAAACTAATAATCCACCTACAAATGTGAACTGACTTTCAAAAATAAAACATTTGAAAACAGACCCTTTTTCACCTTTCTTAAGAATGACGTAATGGGGGGGTGTTATCTCTTTTGTCAAAAATCAGCTGTTTTTGCTTGAACATTAAATGCCTCCAAATGGTATTTAGTTCACTTCCCGGGGTGAAGAAACACTTTTTGAGACCTCAGAGTGAGCAAATTGGCCATTTTCATGCACTTTTAACCATTCCACAAATCTTGTGTTTAGAGCCCCTGGAAGCATGAAAATCACTTTAAACATGCTAATTTTAGCTCTAAAACTAATAATCCACCTACAAATGTGAACTGACGTTCAAAAATAAAACATTTGAAAACAGACCATTTTTCACCTTTCTGAAGAATGACGTAATGGGGGGGGTGTTGTCTCTTTTGTCAAAAATCAGCTGTTTTTGCTTGAACATTAAATGCCTCCAAATGGTATTTAATTCACTTCCCGCGCCCCTGGAAGCATGAAAATCACTTTAAACATGCTAATTTTAGCTCTAAAACTGATGATCCACCTACAAATGTGAACTGACGTTCAAAAATAAAACATTTGAAAACGGACCATTTTTCACCTTTCTGAAGAATGACGTAATGGGGGGGTGTTATCTCTTTTGTCAAAAATCAGCTGTTTTTGCTTGAACATTAAATGCGTTCAAATGGTATTTAATTCACTTCCCAGGGTGAAGAAACACTCTTTGAGACCTCAGAGTGAGCAAATTGGCCATTTTCATGCACTTTTAACCATTCCACAAATCTTGTGTTTAGAGCCCCTGGAAGCATGAAAATCTCTTTAAACATGCTAATTTTAGCTCTAAAACTAATAATCCACCTACAAATGTGAACTGACGTTCAAAAATAAAACATTTGAAAACGGACCATTTTTCACCTTTCTGAGGAATGACGTAATGGGGGGGTGTTATCTCTTTTGTCAATAAATCAGCTGTTTTTGCTTGAACATGAAATGCCTCCAAATGGTATTTAATTCACTTCCCGGGGGGAAGAAACACTTTTTGAGACCTCAGAGTGAGCAAATTGTCCATTTTCATGCACTTTTAACCATTCCACAAATCTTGTGTTTAGAGCCCCTGGAAGCATGAAAATCACTTTAAACATGCTAATTTTAGCTCTAAAACTAATAATCCACCTACAAATGTTAACTGACGTTAAAAAAATAAAACATTTGAAAACGGACCATTTTTCACCTTTCTGAAGCATGACATAATGGGGGGGGGTGTTATCTCTTTTGTCAAAAATCAGCCGTTTTTGCTTGAACATTAAATGCCTCCAAATGGTATTTAATTCACTTCCCGGGCCCCTGGAAGCATGAAAATCACTTTAAACATGCTAATTTTAGCTCTAAAACTAATAATCCACCTACAAATGTGAACTGACTTTCAAAAATAAAACATTTGAAAACGGACCATTTTTCACCTTTCTGAAGAATGACGTAATGGGGGGGTGTTATCTCTTTTGTCAAAAATCAGCTGTTTTTGCTTAAACATTAAATGCCTCCAAATGGTATTTAATTCACTTCCCGGGGTGAAGAAACACTTTTTGAGACCTCAGAGTGAGCAAATTGGCCATTTTCATGCACTTTTAACCATTCCACAAATCTTGTGTTTAGAGCCCCTGGAAGCATGAAAATCACTTTAAACATGCTAATTTTAGCTCTAAAACTAATAATCCACCTACAAATGTGAACTGACGTTCAAAAATAAAACATTTGAAAACGGACCATTTTTCACCTTTCTGAAGCATGACGTAATGGGGGGTGTTATCTATTTTGTCAAAAATCTGCTGTTTTTGCTTGAACATTAAATGCCTCCAAATGGTATTTAATTCACTTCCCGGGCCCCTGGAAGCATGAAAATCACTTTAAACATGCTAATTTTAGCTCTAAAACTGATGATCCACCTACAAATGTGAACTGACGTTCAAAAATAAAACATTTGAAAACGGACCATTTTTCACCTTTCTGAAGAATGACGTAATGGGGGGGTGTTATCTCTTTTGTCAAAAATCAGCTGTTTTTGCTTGAAAATTAAATGCCTTCAAATGGTATTTAATTCACTTCCAGGGGTGAAGAAACACTTTTTGAGACCTCAGAATGAGCAAATTGGCCATTTTCATGCACTTTTAACCATTCCACAAATCTTGTGTTTAGAGCCCCTGGAAGCATGAAAATCACTTTAAACATGCTAATTTTAGCTCTAAAACTAATAATCCACCTACAAATGTGAACTGACGTTCAAAAATAAAACATTTGAAAACGGACCATTTTTCACCTTTCTGAAGAATGACGTAATGGGGGGGTGTTATCTCTTTTGTCAATAAATCAGCTGTTTTTGCTTGAACATGAAATGCCTCCAAATGGTATTTAATTCACTTCCCGGAAAAGAAACACTTTTTGAGACCTCAGAGTGAGCAAATTGTCCATTTTCATGCACTTTTAACCATTCCACAAATCTTGTGTTTAGAGCCCCTGGAAGCATGAAAATCACTTTAAACATGCTAATTTTAGCTCTAAAACTAATAATCCACCTACAAATGTGAACTGACGTTCAAAAATAAAACATTTGAAAACGGACCATTTTTCACCTTTCTGAAGCATGACGTAATGGGGGGTGTTATCTATTTTGTCAAAAATCAGCTGTTTTTGCTTGAACATTAAATGCCTCTAAATGGTATTTAATTCACTTCCCGGGCCCCTGGAAGCATGAAAATCACTTTAAACATGCAAATTTTAGCTCTAAAACTGATGATCCACCTACAAATGTGAACTGACGTTCAAAAATAAAACATTTGAAAACGGACCATTTTTCACCTTTCTGAAGAATGACGTAATGGGGGGGTGTTATCTCTTTTGTCAAAAATCAGCTGTTTCTGCTTGAACATTAAATGCCTTCAAATGGTTTTTAATTCACTTCCCGGGGTGAAGAAACAGTTTTTGAGACCTCAGAGTGAGCAAATTGACCATTTTCATGCACTTTTAACCATTCCACAAATCTTGTGTTTAGGGCCCCTGGAAGCATGAAAATCACTTTAAACATGCTAATTTTAGCTCTAAAACTAATAATCCACCTACAAATGTGAACTGACGTTCAAAAATAAAACATTTGAAAACGGACCATTTTTCACCTTTCTGAAGCATGACGTAATGGGGGGGTGTTATCTCTTTTGTCAAAAATCAGCCGCTTTTGCTTGAGCATTAAATGCCTCCAAATGGTATTTAATTCACTTCCCGGGGTGAAGAAACACTTTTTGAGACCTCAGAGTGAGCAAATTGGCCATTTTCATGCACTTTTAACCATTCCACAAATCTTGTGTTTAGAGCCCCTGGAAGCATGAAAATCACTTTAAACATGCTAATTTTAGCTCTAAAACTAATAATCCACCTACAAATGTGAACTGACTTTCAAAAATAAAACATTTGAAAACAGACCATTTTTCACCTTTCTGAAGAATGACGTAATGGGGGGTGTTATCTCTTTTGTCAAAAATCAGCTGTTTTTGCTTGAACATTAAATGCCTCCAAATGGTATTTAATTCACTTCCCGGGGTGAAGAAACACTTTTTGAGACCTCAGAGTGAGCAAATTGGCCATTTTCATGCACTTTTAACCATTCCACAAATCTTGTGTTTAGAGCCCCTGGAAGCATGAAAATCACTTTAAACATGCTAATTTTAGCTCTAAAACTAATAATCCACCTACAAATGTGAACTGACGTTCAAAAATAAAACATTTGAAAACGGACCATTTTTCACCTTTCTGAAGAATGACGTAATGGGGGGGTGTTGTCTCTTTTGTCAAAAATCAGCTGTTTTTGCTTGAACATTAAATGCCTCCAAATGGTATTTAATTCACTTCCCGGGCCCCTGGAAGCATGAAAATCACTTTAAACATGCTAATTTTAGCTCTAAAACTGATGATCCACCTACAAATGTGAACTGACGTTCAAAAATAAAACATTTGAAAACGGACCATTTTTCACCTTTCTGAAGCATGACGTAATGGGGGGGTGTTATCTCTTTTGTCAAAAATCAGCCGCTTTTGCTTGAACATTAAATGCCTCCAAATGGTATTTAATTCACTTCCCGGGGTGAAGAAACACTTTTTGAGACCTCAGAGTGAGCAAATTGGCCATTTTCATGCACTTTTAACCATTCCACAAATCTTGTGTTTAGAGCCCCTGGAAGCATGAAAATCACTTTAAACATGCTAATTTTAGCTCTAAAACTAATAATCCACCTACAAATGTGAACTGACTTTCAAAAATAAAACATTTGAAAACAGACCATTTTTCACCTTTCTGAAGAATGACGTAATGGGGGGGTGTTATCTCTTTTGTCAAAAATCAGCTGTTTTTGCTTGAACATTAAATGCCTCCAAATGGTATTTAATTCACTTCCCGGGGTGAAGAAACACTTTTTGAGACCTCAGAGTGAGCAAATTGGCCATTTTCATGCACTTTTAACCATTCCACAAATCTTGTGTTTAGAGCCCCTGAAAGCATGAAAATCACTTTAAACATGCTAATTTTAGCTCTAAAACTAATAATCCACCTACAAATGTGAACTGACGTTCAAAAATAAAACATTTGAAAACAGACCATTTTTCACCTTTCTGAAGAATGACGTAATGGGGGGGGTGTTGTCTCTTTTGTCAAAAATCAGCTGTTTTTGCTTGAACATTAAATGCCTCCAAATGGTATTTAATTAACTTCCCGCGCCCCTGGAAGCATGAAAATCACTTTAAACATGCTAATTTTAGCTCTAAAACTGATGATCCACCTACAAATGTGAACTGACGTTCAAAAATAAAACATTTGAAAACGGACCATTTTTCACCTTTCTGAAGAATGACGTAATGGGGGGGTGTTATCTATTTTGTCAAAAATCAGCTGTTTTTGCTTGAACATTAAATGCGTTCAAATGGTATTTAATTCACTTCCCGGGGTGAAGAAACACTCTTTGAGACCTCAGAGTGAGCAAATTGGCCATTTTCATGCACTTTTAACCATTCCACAAATCTTGTGTTTAGAGCCCCTGGAAGCATGAAAATCACTTTAAACATGCTAATTTTAGCTCTAAAACTAATAATCCACCTACAAATGTGAACTGACGTTCAAAAATAAAACATTTGAAAACGGACCATTTTTCACCTTTCTGAAGAATGACGTAATGGGGGGGTGTTATCTCTTTTGTCAATAAATCAGCTGTTTTTGCTTGAACATGAAATGCCTCCAAATGGTATTTAATTCACTTCCCGGAAAAGAAACACTTTTTGAGACCTCAGAGTGAGCAAATTGTCCATTTTCATGCACTTTTAACCATTCCACAAATCTTGTGTTTAGAGCCCCTGGAAGCATGAAAATCACTTTAAACATGCTAATTTTAGCTCTAAAACTAATAATCCACCTACAAATGTGAACTGACGTTCAAAAATAAAACATTTGAAAACGGACCATTTTTCACCTTTCTGAAGCATGACGTAATGGGGGGTGTTATCTATTTTGTCAAAAATCAGCTGTTTTTGCTTGAACATTAAATGCCTCTAAATGGTATTTAATTCACTTCCCGGGCCCCTGGAAGCATGAAAATCACTTTAAACATGCAAATTTTAGCTCTAAAACTGATGATCCACCTACAAATGTGAACTGACGTTCAAAAATAAAACATTTGAAAACGGACCATTTTTCACCTTTCTGAAGAATGACGTAATGGGGGGGTGTTATCTCTTTTGTCAAAAATCAGCTGTTTCTGCTTGAACATTAAATGCCTTCAAATGGTTTTTAATTCACTTCCCGGGGTGAAGAAACAGTTTTTGAGACCTCAGAGTGAGCAAATTGACCATTTTCATGCACTTTTAACCATTCCACAAATCTTGTGTTTAGGGCCCCTGGAAGCATGAAAATCACTTTAAACATGCTAATTTTAGCTCTAAAACTAATAATCCACCTACAAATGTGAACTGACGTTCAAAAATAAAACATTTGAAAACGGACCATTTTTCACCTTTCTGAAGCATGACGTAATGGGGGGGTGTTATCTCTTTTGTCAAAAATCAGCCGCTTTTGCTTGAGCATTAAATGCCTCCAAATGGTATTTAATTCACTTCCCGGGGTGAAGAAACACTTTTTGAGACCTCAGAGTGAGCAAATTGGCCATTTTCATGCACTTTTAACCATTCCACAAATCTTGTGTTTAGAGCCCCTGGAAGCATGAAAATCACTTTAAACATGCTAATTTTAGCTCTAAAACTAATAATCCACCTACAAATGTGAACTGACTTTCAAAAATAAAACATTTGAAAACAGACCATTTTTCACCTTTCTGAAGAATGACGTAATGGGGGGGTGTTGTCTCTTTTGTCAAAAATCAGCTGTTTTTGCTTGAACATTAAATGCCTCCAAATGGTATTTAATTCACTTCCCGGGCCCCTGGAAGCATGAAAATCACTTTAAACATGCTAATTTTAGCTCTAAAACTGATGATCCACCTACAAATGTGAACTGACGTTCAAAAATAAAACATTTGAAAACGGACCACTTTTTCACCTTTCTGAAGCATGACGTAATGGGGGGGTGTTATCTCTTTTGTCAAAAATCAGCCGCTTTTGCTTGAACATTAAATGCCTCCAAATGGTATTTAATTCACTTCCCGGGGTGAAGAAACACTTTTTGAGACCTCAGAGTGAGCAAATTGGCCATTTTCATGCACTTTTAACCATTCCACAAATCTTGTGTTTAGAGCCCCTGGAAGCATGAAAATCACTTTAAACATGCTAATTTTAGCTCTAAAACTAATAATCCACCTACAAATGTGAACTGACTTTCAAAAATAAAACATTTGAAAACAGACCATTTTTCACCTTTCTGAAGAATGACGTAATGGGGGGGTGTTATCTCTTTTGTCAAAAATCAGCTGTTTTTGCTTGAACATTAAATGCCTCCAAATGGTATTTAATTCACTTCCCGGGGTGAAGAAACACTTTTTGAGACCTCAGAGTGAGCAAATTGGCCATTTTCATGCACTTTTAACCATTCCACAAATCTTGTGTTTAGAGCCCCTGGAAGCATGAAAATCACTTTAAACATGCTAATTTTAGCTCTAAAACTAATAATCCACCTACAAATGTGAACTGACGTTCAAAAATAAAACATTTGAAAACAGACCATTTTTCACCTTTCTGAAGAATGACGTAATGGGGGGGGTGTTGTCTCTTTTGTCAAAAATCAGCAGTTTTTGCTTGAACATTAAATGCCTCCAAATGGTATTTAATTAACTTCCCGCGCCCCTGGAAGCATGAAAATCACTTTAAACATGCTAATTTTAGCTCTAAAACTGATGATCCACCTACAAATGTGAACTGACGTTCAAAAATAAAACATTTGAAAACGGACCATTTTTCACCTTTCTGAAGAATGACGTAATGGGGGGGTGTTATCTCTTTTGTCAAAAATCAGCTGTTTTTGCTTGAACATTAAATGCGTTCAAATGGTATTTAATTCACTTCCCGGGGTGAAGAAACACTCTTTGAGACCTCAGAGTGAGCAAATTGGCCATTTTCATGCACTTTTAACCATTCCACAAATCTTGTGTTTAGAGCCCCTGGAAGCATGAAAATCTCTTTAAACATGCAAATTTTAGCTCTAAAACTAATAATCCACCTACAAATGTGAACTGACGTTCAAAAATAAAACATTTGAATACGGACCATTTTTCACCTTTCTGAGGAATGACGTAATGGGGGGGTGTTATCTCTTTTGTCAATAAATCAGCTGTTTTTGCTTGAACATGAAATGCCTCCAAATGGTATTTAATTCACTTCCCGGGGGGAAGAAACACTTTTTGAGACCTCAGAGTGAGCAAATTGTCCATTTTCATGCACTTTTAACCATTCCACAAATCTTGTGTTTAGAGCCCCTGGAAGCATGAAAATCACTTTAAACATGCTAATTTTAGCTCTAAAACTAATAATCCACCTACAAATGTTAACTGACGTTCAAAAATAAAACATTTGAAAACGGACCATTTTTCACCTTTCTGAAGCATGACATAATGGGGGGGGGTGTTATCTCTTTTGTCAAAAATCAGCCGTTTTTGCTTGAACATTAAATGCCTCCAAATGGTATTTAATTCACTTCCCGGGCCCCTGGAAGCATGAAAATCACTTTAAACATGCTAATTTTAGCTCTAAAACTAATAATCCACCTACAAATGTGAACTGACTTTCAAAAATAAAACATTTGAAAACGGACCATTTTTCACCTTTCTGAAGAATGACGTAATGGGGGGGTGTTATCTCTTTTGTCAAAAATCAGCTGTTTTTGCTTGAACATTAAATGACTCCAAATGGTATTTAATTCACTTCCCGGGGTGAAGAAACACTTTTTGAGACCTCAGAGTGAGCAAATTGGCCATTTTCATGCACTTTTAACCATTCCACAAATCTTGTGTTTAGAGCCCCTGGAAGCATGAAAATCACTTTAAACATGCTAATTTTAGCTCTAAAACTAATAATCCACCTACAAATGTGAACTGACGTTCAAAAATAAAACATTTGAAAACGGACCATTTTTCACCTTTCTGAAGCATGACGTAATGGGGGGTGTTATCTATTTTGTCAAAAATCTGCTGTTTTTGCTTGAACATTAAATGCCTCCAAATGGTATTTAATTCACTTCCCGGGCCCCTGGAAGCATGAAAATCACTTTAAACATGCTAATTTTAGCTCTAAAACTGATGATCCACCTACAAATGTGAACTGACGTTCAAAAATAAAACATTTGAAAACGGACCATTTTTCACCTTTCTGAAGAATGACGTAATGGGGGGGGGTGTTATCTCTTATGTCAAAAATCAGCTGTTTTTGCTTGAACATTAAATGCCTTCAAATGGTATTTAATTCACTTCCCGGGGTGAAGAAACACTTTTTGAGACCTCAGAGTGAGCAAATTGGCCATTTTCATGCACTTTTAACCATTCCACAAATCTTGTGTTTAGAGCCCCTGGAAGCATGAAAATCACTTTAAACATGCTAATTTTAGCTCTAAAACTAATAATCCACCTACAAATGTGAACTGACGTTCAAAAATAAAACATTTGAAAACGGACCATTTTTCACCTTTCTGAAGAATGACGTAATGGGGGGGTGTTATCTCTTTTGTCAATAAATCAGCTGTTTTTGCTTGAACATGAAATGCCTCCAAATGGTATTTAATTCACTTCCCGGGGGAAGAAACACTTTTTGAGACCTCAGAGTGAGCAAATTGTCCATTTTCATGCACTTTTAACCATTCAACAAATCTTGTGTTTAGAACCCCTGGAAGCATGAAAATCACTTTAAACATGCTAATTTTAGCTCTAAAACTAATAATCCACCTACAAATGTGAACTGACGTTTAAAAATAAAACATTTGAAAACGGACCATTTTTCACCTTTCTGAAGCATGACGTAATGGGGGGTGTTATCTATTTTGTCAAAAATCAGCTGTTTTTGCTTGAACATTAAATGCATCTAAATGGTATTTAATTCACTTCCCGGGCCCCTGGAAGCATGAAAATCACTTTAAACATGCTAATTTTAGCTCTAAAACTGATGATCCACCTACAAATGTGAACTGACGTTCAAAAATAAAACATTTGAAAACGGACCATTTTTCACCTTTCTGAAGAATGACGTAATGGGGGGGTGTTATCTCTTTTGTCAAAAATCAGCTGTTTTTGCTTGAACATTAAATGCCTTCAAATGGTTTTTAATTCACTTCCCGGGGTGAAGAAACAGTTTTTGAGACCTCAGAGTGAGCAAATTGACCATTTTCATGCACTTTTAACCATTCCACAAATCTTGTGTTTAGAGCCCCTGAAAGCATGAAAATCACTTTAAACATGCTAATTTTAGCTCTAAAACTAATAATCCACCTACAAATGTGAACTGACGTTCAAAAACAAAACATTTGAAAACGGACCATTTTTCACCTTTCTGAAGAATGACGTAATGGGGGGGTGTTATCTCTTTTGTCAAAAATCAGCTGTTTTTGCTTGAACATGGAATGCCTCCAAATGGTATTTAATTCACTTTCCGGGCCCCTGGAAGCATGAAAATCACTTTAAACATGCTAATTTTAGCTCTAAAACTAATAATCCACCTACAAATGTGAACTGACGTTCAAAAATAAAACATTTGAAAACGGAACATTTTTCACCTTTCTGAAGAATGACGTAATGGGGGTTGTTATCTATTTTGTCAAAAATCAGCTGTTTTTGCTTGAACATTAAATGCCTCCAAATGTTATTTAATTCACTTCCCGGGGTGAAGAAACACTTTTTGAGACCTCAGAGTGAGCAAATTGGCCATTTTCATGCACTTTTAACCATTCCACAAATCTTGTGCTTAGAGCCCCTGGAAGCATGAAAATCACTTTAAACATGCTAATTTTAGCTCTAAAACTAATAATCCACCTACAAATGTGAACTGACGTTCAAAAATAAAACATTTGAAAACGGACCATTTTTCACCTTTCTGAAGAATGACGTAATGGGGGGGTGTTATCTCTTTTGTCAAAAATCAGCTGTTTTTGCTTGAACATTAAATGCCTCCAAATGGTATTTAATTCACTTCCCGGGCCCCTGGAAGCATGAAAATCACTTTAAACATGCTAATTTTAGCTCTAAAACTGATGATCCACCTACAAATGTGAACTGACGTTCAAAAATAAAACATTTGAAAACGGACCATTTTTCATCTTTCTGAAGAATGACGTAATGGGGGGGTGTTATCTCTTTTGTCAAAAATCAGCTGTTTTTGCTTGAACATTAAATGCCTTCAAATGGTATTTAATTCACTTCCCGGGGTGAAGAAACACTTTTTGAGACCTCAGAGTGAGCAAATTGGCCATTTTCATGCACTTTTAACCATTCCACAAATCTTGTGTTTAGAGCCCCTGGAAGCATGGAAATCACTTTAAACATGCTAATTTTAGCTCTAAAACTAATAATCCACCTACAAATGTGAACTGACGTTCAAAAATAAAACATTTGAAAACGGACCATTTTTCACCTTTCTGAAG
The DNA here is from genome assembly GCF_964261635.1 of Lissotriton helveticus. Lineage (NCBI taxonomy): Eukaryota > Metazoa > Chordata > Amphibia > Caudata > Salamandridae > Lissotriton > Lissotriton helveticus. The sequence goes on from NW_027611949.1 coordinate 662,865, forward strand.
AATGACGTAATGGGGGGGTGTTATCTCTTTTGTCAAAAATCAGCTGTTTTTGCTTGAACATTAAATGCCTCCAAATGGTATTTAATTCACTTCCCGGGCCCCTGGAAGCATGAAAATCACTTTAAACATGCTAATTTTAGCTCTAAAACTGATGATCCACCTACAAATGTGAACTGACGTTCAAAAATAAAACATTTGAAAACGGACCATTTTTCACCTTTCTGAAGAATGACGTAATGGGGGGGTGTTATCTCTTTTGTCAAAAATCAGCTGTTTTTGCTTGAACATTAAATGCCTTCAAATGGTATTTAATTCACTTCCCGGGGTGAAGAAACACTTTTTGAGACCTCAGAGTGAGCAAATTGGCCATTTTCATGCACTTTTAACCATTCCACAAATCTTGTGTTTAGAGCCCCTGGAAGCATGGAAATCACTTTAAACATGCTAATTTTAGCTCTAAAACTAATAATCCACCTACAAATGTGAACTGACGTTCAAAAATAAAACATTTGAAAACGGACCATTTTTCACCTTTCTGAAGAATGACGTAATGGGGGGGTGTTATCTCTTTTGTCAAAAATCAGCTGTTTTTGCTTGAACATTAAATGCCTTCAAATGGTATTTAATTCACTTCCCGGGGTGAAGAAACACTTTTTGAGACCTCAGAGTGAGCAAATTGGCCATTTTCATGCACTTTTAACCATTCCACAAATCTTGTGTTTAGAGCCCCTGGAAGCATGGAAATCACTTTAAACATGCTAATTTTAGCTCTAATACTAATAATCCACCTACAAATGTGAACTGACGTTCAAAAATAAAACATTTGAAAACGGGCCATTTTTCACCTTTCTGAAGAATGACGTAATGGGGGGTGTTATCTCTTTTGTCAATAAATCAGCTGTTTTTGCTTGAACATGAAATGCCTCCAAATGGTATTTAATTCACTTCCCGGGGGGAAGAAACACTTTTTGAGACCTCAGAGTGAGCAAATTGTCCATTTTCATGCACTTTTAACCATTCCACAAATCTTGTGTTTAGAGCCCCTGGAAGCATGAAAATCACTTTAAACATGCTAATTTTAGCTCTAAAACTAATAATCCACCTACAAATGTTAACTGACGTTCAAAAATAAAATATTTGAAAACGGACCATTTTTCACCTTTCTGAAGCATGACGTAATAGGGGGTGTTATCTCTTTTGTCAAAAATCAGCTGTTTTTGCTTGAACATTAAATGCCTCCAAATGGTATTTAATTCACTTCCCAGGCCCCTGGAAGCATGAAAATCACTTTAAACATGCTAATTTTAGCTCTAAAACTAATAATCCACCTACAAATGTGAACTGACGTTCAAAAATAAAACATTTGAAAACGGACCATTTTTCACCTTTCTGAAGAATGACGTAATGGGGGGTGTTATCTCTTTTGTCAAAAATAAGCTGTTTTTGCTTGAGCATTAAATGCCTCCAAATGGTATTTAATTCACTTCCCGGGGTGAAGAAACACTTTTTGAGATCTCAGAGTGAGCAAATTGGCCATTTTCATGCACTTTTAACCATTCCACACATCTTGTGTTTAGAGCCCCTGGAAGCATGAAAATCACTTTAAACATGCTAATTTTAGCTCTAAAACTAATAATCCACCTACAAATGTGAACTGACGTTCAAAAATAAAACATTTGAAAACGGACCATTTTTCACCTTTCTGAAGAATGACGTAATGGGGGGGCGTTATCTCTTTTGTCAAAAATCAGCTGTTTTTGTTTGAACATTAAATGCCTCCAAATGGTATTTAATTCACTTCCCGGGCCCCTGGAAGCATAAAAATCACTTTAAACATGCTAATTTTAGCTCTAAAACTAACAATCCACCTACAAATGTGAACTGACGTTCAAAAATAAAACATTTGAAAACGGACCATTTTTCACTTTTCTGAAGCATGACGTAATGGGGGGTGTTATCTCTTTTGTCAAAAATCAGCCGGTTTTGCTTGAACATTAAATGCCTCCAAATGGTATTTAATTCACTTCCCGGGGTGAAGAAACACTTTTTGAGACCTCAGAGTGAGCAAATTGGCAATTTTCATGCACTTTTAACCATTCCACAAATCTTGTGTTTAGGGCCCCTGGAAGCATGAAAATCACTTTAAACATGCTAATTTTAGCTCTAAAACTAATAATCCACCTACAAATGTGAACTGACGTTCAAAAATAAAACATTTGAAAACGGACCATTTTTCACCTTTCTGAAGCATGACGTAATGGGGGGTGTTATCTCTTTTGTCAAAAATCAGCTGTTTTTGCTTGAACATTAAATGCCTCCAAATGGTATTTAATTCACTACCCGGGGTGAAGAAACACTTTTTGAGACCTCAGAGTGAGCAAATTGACCATTTTCATGCACTTTTAACCATTCCACAAATCTTGTGTTTAGAGCCCCTGGAAGCATGAAAATCACTTTAAACATGCAAATTTTAGCTCTAAAACTGATGATCCACCTACAAATGTGAACTGACATTCAAAAATAAAACATTTGAAAACGGACCATTTTTCACCTTTCTGAAGCATGACGTAATGGGGGGGTGTTATCTCTTATTTAAAAAATCAGCTGTTTTTGCTTGAACATTAAATGCCTCCAAATGGTATTTAATTCACTTCCCGGGGTGAAGAAACACTTTTTGAGACCTCAGAGTGAGCAAATTGGCAATTTTCATGCACTTTTAACCATTCCACAAATCTTGTGTTTAGGGTCCCTTGAAGCATGAAAATCACTTTAAACATGCTAATTTTAGCTCTAAAACTAATAATCCACCTACAAATGTGAACTGACGTTCAAAAATAAAACATTTGAAAACTGACCATTTTTCACCTTTCTGAAGAATGACGTAATGGGGGGTGTTATCTCTTTTGTAAAAAATCAGCTGTTTTTGCATGAACATTAAATGCCTCCAAATGGTATTTAATTCACTTCCCGGGCCCCTGGAAGCATGAAAATCACTTTAAACATGCTAATTTTAGCTCTAAAACTGATGATCCACCTACAAATGTGAACTGACGTTCAAAAATAAAACATTTGAAAACGGACCATTTTTCACCTTTCTGAAGAATGACGTAATGGGGGGGTGTTATCTCTTTTGTCAAAAATCAGCTGTTTTTGCTTGAACATTAAATGCCTTCAAATGGTATTTAATTCACTTCCCGGGGTGAAGAAACACTTTTTGAGACCTCAGAGTGAGCAAATTGGCCATTTTCATGCACTTTTAACCATTCCACAAATCTTGTGTTTAGAGCCCCTGGAAGCATGGAAATCACTTTAAACATGCTAATTTTAGCTCTAAAACTGATAATCCACCTACAAATGTGAACTGACGTTCAAAAATAAAACATTTGAAAACGGACCATTTTTCACCTTTCTGAAGAATGACGTGATGGGGGGTGTTATCTCTTTTGTCAATAAATCAGCTGTTTTTGCTTGAACATGAAATGCCTCCAAATGGTATTTAATTCACTTCCCGGGGGGAAGAAACACTTTTTGAGACCTCAGAGTGAGCAAATTGTCCATTTTCATGCACTTTTAACCATTCCACAAATCTTGTGTTTGGAGCCCCTGGAAGCATGAAAATCACTTTAAACATGCTAATTTTAGCTCTAAAACTAATAATCCACCTACAAATGTTAACTGACGTTCAAAAATACAATATTTGAAAACGGACCATTTTTCACCTTTCTGAAGCATGACGTAATAGGGGGTGTTATCTCTTTTGTCAAAAATCAGCTGTTTTTGCTTGAACATTAAATGCCTCCAAATGATATTTAATTCACTTCCCAGGCCCAGTGGAAGCATGAAAATCACTTTAAACATGCTAATTTTAGCTCTAAAACTAATAATCCACCTACAAATGTGAACTGACGTTCAAAAATAAAACATTTGAAAACGGACCATTTTTCACCTTTCTGAAGAATGACGTAATGGGGGGGTGTTATCTCTTTTGTCAAAAATCAGCTGTTTTTGCTTGAACATTAAATGCCTCCAAATGGTATTTAATTCACTTCCCGGGGTGAAGAAACACTTTTTGAGATCTCAGAGTGAGCAAATTGGCCATTTTCATGCACTTTTAACCATTCCACACATCTTGTGTTTAGAGCCCCTGGAAGCATGAAAATCACTTTAAACATGCTAATTTTAGCTCTAAAACTAATAATCCACCTACAAATGTGAACTGACGTTCAAAAATAAAACATTTGAAAACGGACCATTTTTCACCTTTCTGAAGCATGACGTAATGGGGGGTGTTATCTCTTTTGTCAAAAATCAGCTGTTTTTGCTTGAACATTAAATGCCTCCAAATGGTATTTAATTCACTTCCCGGGTGAAGAAACACTTTTTGAGACCTCAGAGTGAGCAAATTGACCATTTTCATGCACTTTTAACCATTCCACAAATCTTGTGTTTAGAGCCCCTGGAAGCATGAAAATCACTTTAAACATGCAAATTTTAGCTCTAAAACTGATGATCCACCTACAAATGTGAACTGACGTTCAAAAATAAAACATTTGAAAACGGACCATTTTTCACCTTTCTGAAGAATGACGTAATGGGGGGGTGTTATCTCTTTTGTCAAAAATCAGCTGTTTTTGCTTGAACATTAAATGCCTCCAAATGGTATTTAATTCACTTCCCGGGCCCCTGGAAGCATGAAAATCACTTTAAACATGCTAATTTTAGCTCTAAAACTGATGATCCACCTACAAATGTGAACTGACGTTCAAAAATAAAACATTTGAAAACGGACCATTTTTCACCTTTCTGAAGAATGCCGTAATGGGGGGGTGTTATCTCTTTTGTCAAAAATCAGCTGTTTTTGCTTGAACATTAAATGCCTTCAAATGGTATTTAATTCACTTCCCGGGGTGAAGAAACACTTTTTGAGACCTCAGAGTGAGCAAATTGGCCATTTTCATGCACTTTTAACCATTCCACAAATCTTGTGTTTAGAGCCCCTGGAAGCATGGAAATCACTTTAAACATGCTAATTTTAGCTCTAAAACTGATAATCCACCTACAAATGTGAACTGACGTTCAAAAATAAAACATTTGAAAACGGACCATTTTTCACCTTTCTGAAGAATGACGTAATGGGGGGTGTTATCTCTTTTGTCAATAAATCAGCTGTTTTTGCTTGAACATGAAATGCCTCCAAATGGTATTTAATTCACTTCCCGGGGGGAAGAAACACTTTTTGAGACCTCAGAGTGAGCAAATTGTCCATTTTCATGCACTTTTAACCATTCCACAAATCTTGTGTTTAGAGCCCCTGGAAGCATGAAAATCACTTTAAACATGCTAATTTTAGCTTTAAAACTAATAATCCACCTACAAATGTTAACTGACGTTCAAAAATAAAATATTTGAAAACGGACCATTTTTCACCTTTCTGAAGCATGACGTAATAGGGGGTGTTATCTCTTTTGTCAAAAATCAGCTGTTTTTGCTTGAACATTAAATGCCTCCAAATGGTATTTAATTCACTTCCCAGGCCCCTGGAAGCATGAAAATCACTTTAAACATGCTAATTTTAGCTCTAAAACTAATAATCCACCTACAAATGTGAACTGACGTTCAAAAATAAAACATTTGAAAACGGACCATTTTTCACCTTTCTGAAGAATGACGTAATGGGGGGGTGTTATCTCTTTTGTCAAAAATCAGCTGTTTTTGCTTGAACATTAAATGCCTCCAAATGGTATTTAATTCACTTCCCCGGGGTGAAGAAACACTTTTTGAGATCTCAGAGTGAGCAAATTGGCCATTTTCATGCACTTTTAACCATTCCACACATCTTGTGTTTAGAGCCCCTGGAAGCATGAAAATCACTTTAAACATGCTAATTTTAGCTCTAAAACTAATAATCCACCTACATATGTGAACTGACGTTCAAAAATAAAACATTTGAAAACGGACCATTTTTCACCTTTCTGAAGCATGACGTAATGGGGGGTGTTATCTCTTTTGTCAAAAATCAGCTGTTTTTGCTTGAACATTAAATGCCTCCAAATGGTATTTAATTCACTTCCCGGGGTGAAGAAACACTTTTTGAGACCTCAGAGTGAGCAAATTGACCATTTTCATGCACTTTTAACCATTCCACAAATCTTGTGTTTAGAGCCCCTGGAAGCATGAAAATCACTTTAAACATGCTAATTTTAGCTCTAAAACTGATGATCCACCTACAAATGTGAACTGACATTCAAAAATAAAACATTTGAAAACGGACCATTTTTCACCTTTCTGAAGCATGACGTAATGGGGGGGTGTTATCTCTTATTTAAAAAATCAGCTGTTTTTGCTTGAACATTAAATGCCTCCAAATGGTATTTAATTCACTTCCCGGGGTGAAGAAACACTTTTTGAGACCTCAGAGTGAGCAAATTGGCCATTTTCATGCACTTTTAACCATTCCACAAATCTTGTGTTTAGGGTCCCTGGAAGCATGAAAATCACTTTAAACATGCTAATTTTAGCTCTAAAACTAATAATCCACCTACAAATGTGAACTGACGTTCAAAAATAAAACATTTGAAAACGGACCATTTTTCACCTTTCTGAAGCATGACGTAATGGGGGGTGTTATCTATTTTGTCAAAAATCAGCTGTTTTTGCTTGAACATTAAATGCCTCCAAATGGTATTTAATTCACTTCCTGGGCCCCTGGAAGCTTGAAAATCACTTTAAACATGCTAATTTTAGCTCTAAAACTGATGATTCACCTACAAATGTGAACTGACGTTCAAAAATAAAACATTTGAAAACGGACCATTTTTCACCTTTCTGAAGAATGACGTAATGGGGGTGTTATCTCTTTTGTCAAAAATCAGCTGTTTTTGCTTGAACATTAAATGCCTTCAAATGGTTTTTAATTCACTTCCCGGGGTGAAGAAACAGTTTTTGAGACCTCAGAGTGAGCAAATTGACCATTTTCATGCACTTTTAACCATTCCACAAATCTTGTGTTTAGAGCCCCTGGAAGCATGAAAATCACTTTAAACATGCTAATTTTAGCTCTAAAACTAATAATCCACATACAAATGTGAACTGACGTTCAAAAACAAAACATTTGAAAACGGACCATTATTCACCTTTCTGAAGAATGACGTAATGGGGGGGTGTTATCTCTTTTGTCAAAAATCAGCTGTTTTTGCTTGAACATTAAATGCCTCCAAATGGTATTTAATTCACTTTCCGGGCCCCTGGAAGCATGAAAATCACTTTAAACATGATAATTTTAGCTCCAAAACTAATAATCCACCAACAAATGTGAACTGACGTTCAAAAATAAAACATTTGAAAACGGACCATTTTTCACCTTTCTGAAGCATGACGTAATGGGGGGGTGTTATCTCTTTTGTCAAAAATCAGCCGTTTTTGCTTGAACATTAAATGCCTCCAAATGGTATTTAATTCACTTCCCGGGGTGAAGAAACACTTTTTGAGACCTCAGAGTGAGCAAATTGGCCATTTTCATGCACTTTTCACCATTCCACAAATCTTGTGTTTAGAGCCCCTGGAAGCATGAAAATCACTTTAAACGTGCTAATTTTAGCTCTAAAACTGATGATCCACCTACAAATGTGAACTGACGTTCAAAAATAAAACATTTGAAAACAGACCATTTTTCACCTTTCTGAAGAATGACGTAATGGGGGGGGTGTTATCTCTTTTGTCAAAAATCAGCTGTTTTTGCTTGAACATTAAATGCCTCCAAATGGTATTTAATTCACTTCCCGGGCCACTGGAAGCATGAAAATCACTTTAAACATGCTAATTTTAGCTCTAAAACTGATGATCCACCTACAAATGTGAACTGACGTTCAAAAATAAAACATTTGAAAACTGACCATTTTTCACCTTTCTGAAGAATGACGTAATGGGGGGGTGTTATCTCTTTTGTCAAAAATCAGCTGTTTTTGCTTGAACATTAAATGCCTTCAAATGGTATTTAATTCACTTCCCGGGGTGAAGAAACACTTTTTGAGACCTCAGAGTGAGCAAATTGGCCATTTTCATGCACTTTTAACCATTCCACAAATCTTGTGTTTAGAGCCCCTGGAAGCATGAAAATCACTTTAAACATGCTAATTTTAGCTCTAAAACTAATAATCCACCTACAAATGTGAACTGACGTTCAAAAATAAAACATTTGAAAACGGACCATTTTTCACCTTTCTGAAGAATGACGTAATGGGGGGGTGTTATCTCTTATGTCAATAAATCAGCTGTTTTTGCTTGAACATGAAATGCCTCCAAATGGTATTTAATTCACTTCCCGGGGGGAAGAAACACTTTTTGAGACCTCAGAGTGAGCAAATTGGCCATTTTCATGCACTTTTAACCATTCCACAAATCTTGTGTTTAGAGCCCCTGGAAGCATGAAAATCACTTTAAACATGCTAATTTTAGCTCTAAAACTAATAATCCACCTACAAATGTGAACTGACGTTCAAAAATAAAACATTTGAAAACGGACCATTTTTCACCTTTCTGAAGCATGACGTAATAGGGGGTGTTATCTCTTTTGTCAAAAATCAGCTGTTTTTGCTTGAACATTAAATGCCTCCAAATGGTATTTAATTCACTTCCCAGGCCCCTGGAAGCATGAAAATCACTTTAAACATGCTAATTTTAGCTCTAAAACTAATAATCCACCTACAAATGTGAACTGACGTTCAAAAATAAAACATTTGAAAACGGACCATTTTTCACCTTTCTGAAGAATGACGTAATGGGGGGGTGTTATCTCTTTTGTCAAAAATCAGCTGTTTTTGCTTGAACATTAAATGCCTCCAAATGGTATTTAATTCACTTCCCGGGGTGAAGAAACACTTTTTGAGATCTCAGAGTGAGCAAATTGGCCATTTTCATGCACTTTTAACCATTCCACACATCTTGTGTTTAGAGCCCCTGGAAGCATGAAAATCACTTTAAACATGCTAATTTTAGCTCTAAAACTGATGATCCACCTACAAATGTGAACTGACATTCAAAAATAAAACATTTGAAAACGGACCATTTTTCACCTTTCTGAAGCATGACGTAATGGGGGGGTGTTATCTCTTATTTAAAAAATCAGCTGTTTTTGCTTGAACATTAAATGCCTCCAAATGGTATTTAATTCACTTCCCGGGGTGAAGAAACACTTTTTGAGACCTCAGAGTGAGCAAATTGGCCATTTTCATGCACTTTTAACCATTCCACAAATCTTGTGTTTAGGGTCCCTGGAAGCATGAAAATCACTTTAAACATGCTAATTTTAGCTCTAAAACTAATAATCCACCTACAAATGTGAACTGACGTTCAAAAATAAAACATTTGAAAACGGACCATTTTTCACCTTTCTGAAGCATGACGTAATGGGGGGTGTTATCTATTTTGTCAAAAATCAGCTGTTTTTGCTTGAACATTAAATGCCTCCAAATGGTATTTAATTCACTTCCTGGGCCCCTGGAAGCATGAAAATCACTTTAAACATGCTAATTTTAGCTCTAAAACTGATGATCCACCTACAAATGTGAACTGACGTTCAAAAATAAAACATTTGAAAACGGACCATTTTTCACCTTTCTGAAGAATGACGTAATGGGGGTGTTATCTCTTTTGTCAAAAATCAGCTGTTTTTGCTTGAACATTAAATGCCTTCAAATGGTTTTTAATTCACTTCCCGGGGTGAAGAAACAGTTTTTGAGACCTCAGAGTGAGCAAATTGACCATTTTCATGCACTTTTAACCATTCCACAAATCTTGTGTTTAGAGCCCCTGGAAGCATGAAAATCACTTTAAACATGCTAATTTTAGCTCTAAAACTAATAATCCACCTACAAATGTGAACTGACGTTCAAAAACAAAACATTTGAAAACGGACCATTATTCACCTTCTGAAGAATGACGTAATGGGGGGGTGTTATCTCTTTTGTCAAAAATCAGCTGTTTTTGCTTGAACATTAAATGCCTCCAAATGGTATTTAATTCACTTTCCGGGCCCCTGGAAGCATGAAAATCACTTTAAACATGATAATTTTAGCTCCAAAACTAATAATCCACCAACAAATGTGAACTGACGTTCAAAAATAAAACATTTGAAAACGGACCATTTTTCACCTTTCTGAAGAATGACGTAATGGGGGGGGTGTTATCTCTTTTGTCAAAAATCAGCTGTTTTTGCTTGAACATTAAATGCCTTCAAATGGTATTTAATTCACTTCCCGGGGTGAAGAAACACTTTTTGAGACCTCAGAGTGAGCAAATTGGCCATTTTCATGCACTTTTAACCATTCTACAAATCTTGTGTTTAGAGCCCCTGGAAGCATGAAAATCACTTTAAACATGCTAATTTTAGCTCTAAAACTAATAATCCACCTACAAATGTGAACTGACGTTCAAAAATAAAACATTTGAAAACGGACCATTTTTCACCTTTCTGAAGAATGACGTAATGGGGGGGTGTTATCTCTTTTGTCAAAAAATCAGCTGTTTTTGCTTGAACATGAAATGCCTCCAAATGGTATTTAATTCACTTCCCGGGGGAAAGAAACACTTTTTGAGACCTCAGAGTGAGCAAATTGTCCATTTTCATGCACTTTTAACCATTCTACAAATCTTGTGTTTAGATCCCCTGGAAGCATGAAAATCACTTTAAACATGCTAATTTTAGCTCTAAAACCAATAATCCACCTACAAATGTGAACTGACGTTCAAAAACAAAACATTTGAAAACGGACCATTTTTCACCTTTCTGAAGCATGACGTAATGGGGGGTGTTATCTATTTTGTCAAAAATCAGCTGTTTTTGCTTGAACATTAAATGCCTCCAAATGGTATTTAATTCACTTCCTGGGCCCCTGGAAGCATGAAAATCACTTTAAACATGCTAATTTTAGCTCTAAAACTGATGATTCACCTACAAATGTGAACTGACGTTCAAAAATAAAACATTTGAAAACGGACCATTTTTCACCTTTCTGAAGAATGACGTAATGGGGGTGTTATCTCTTTTGTCAAAAATCAGCTGTTTTTGCTTGAACATTAAATGCCTTCAAATGGTTTTTAATTCACTTCCCGGGGTGAAGAAACAGTTTTTGAGACCTCAGAGTGAGCAAATTGACCATTTTCATGCACTTTTAACCATTCCACAAATCTTGTGTTTAGAGCCCCTGGAAGCATGAAAATCACTTTAAACATGCTAATTTTAGCTCTAAAACTAATAATCCACATACAAATGTGAACTGACGTTCAAAAACAAAACATTTGAAAACGGACCATTATTCACCTTTCTGAAGAATGACGTAATGGGGGGGTGTTATCTCTTTTGTCAAAAATCAGCTGTTTTTGCTTGAACATTAAATGCCTCCAAATGGTATTTAATTCACTTTCCGGGCCCCTGGAAGCATGAAAATCACTTTAAACATGATAATTTTAGCTCCAAAATTAATAATCCACCAACAAATGTGAACTGACGTTCAAAAATAAAACATTTGAAAACGGACCATTTTTCACCTTTCTGAAGCATGACGTAATGGGGGGGTGTTATCTCTTTTGTCAAAAATCAGCCGTTTTTGCTTGAACATTAAATGCCTCCAAATGGTATTTAATTCACTTCCCGGGGTGAAGAAACACTTTTTGAGACCTCAGAGTGAGCAAATTGGCCATTTTCATGCACTTTTCACCATTCCACAAATCTTGTGTTTAGAGCCCCTGGAAGCATGAAAATCACTTTAAACGTGCTAATTTTAGCTCTAAAACTGATGATCCACCTACAAATGTGAACTGACGTTCAAAAATAAAACATTTGAAAACAGACCATTTTTCACCTTTCTGAAGAATGACGTAATGGGGGGGGTGTTATCTCTTTTGTCAAAAATCAGCTGTTTTTGCTTGAACATTAAATGCCTTCAAATGGTATTTAATTCACTTCCCGGGGTGAAGAAACACTTTTTGAGACCTCAGAGTGAGCAAATTGGCCATTTTCATGCACTTTTAACCATTCTACAAATCTTGTGTTTAGAGCCCCTGGAAGCATGAAAATCACTTTAAACATGCTAATTTTAGCTCTAAAACTAATAATCCACCTACAAATGTGAACTGACGTTCAAAAATAAAACATTTGAAAACGGACCATTTTTCACCTTTCTGAAGAATGACGTAATGGGGGGGTGTTATCTCTTTTGTCAATAAATCAGCTGTTTTTGCTTGAACATGAAATGCCTTCAAATGGTATTTAATTCACTTCCCGGGGTGAAGAAACACTTTTTGAGACCTCAGAGTGAGCAAATTGGCCATTTTCATGCACTTTTAACCATTCCACAAATCTTGTGTTTAGATCCCCTGGAAGCATGAAAATCACTTTAAACATGCTAATTTTAGCTCTAAAACCAATAATCCACCTACAAATGTGAACTGACGTTCAAAAACAAAACATTTGAAAACGGACCATTTTTCACCTTTCTGAAGAATGACGTAATGGGGGGGTGTTATCTCTTTTGTCAAAAATCAGCTGTTTTTGCTTGAACATTAAATGCCTTCAAATGGTATTTAATTCACTTTCCGGGCCCCTGGAAGCATGAAAATCACTTTAAACATGCTAATTTTAGCTCTAAAACTAATAATCCACCTACAAATGTGAACTGACGTTCAAAAATAAAACATTTGAAAACAGACCATTTTTCACCTTTCTGAAGAATGACGTAATGGGGGGGTGTTATCTATTTTGTCAAAAATCAGCTGTTTTTGCTTGAACATTAAATGCCTCCAAATGTTATTTAATTCACTTCCCGGGGTGAAGAAACACTTTTTGAGACCTCAGAGTGAGCAAATTGGCCATTTTCATGCACTTTTAACCATTCCACAAATCTTGTGTTTAGAGCCCCTGGAAGCATGAAAATCACTTTAAACATGCTAATTTTAGCTCTAAAACTAATAATCCACCTACAAATGTGAACTGACGTTCAAAAATAAAACATTTGAAAACGGACCATTTTTCACCTTTTTGAAGAATGACGTAATGGGGGGGGTGTTATCTCTTTTGTCAAAAATCAGCTGTTTTTGCTTGAACATTAAATGCCTCCAAATGGTATTTAATTCACTTCCCGGGCCCCTGGAAGCATGAAAATCACTTTAAACATGCTAATTTTAGCTCTAAAACTGATGATCCACCTACAAATGTGAACTGACGTTCAAAAATAAAACATTTGAAAACTGACCATTTTTCACCTTTCTGAAGAATGACGTAATGGGGGGGTGTTATCTCTTTTGTCAAAAATCAGCTGTTTTTGCTTGAACATTAAATGCCTTCAAATGGTATTTAATTCACTTCCCGGGGTGAAGAAACACTTTTTGAGACCTCAGAGTGAGCAAATTGGCCATTTTCATGCACTTTTAACCATTCCACAAATCTTGTGTTTAGAGCCCCTGGAAGCATGAAAATCACTTTAAACATGCTAATTTTAGCTCTAAAACTAATAATCCACCTACAAATGTGAACTGACGTTCAAAAATAAAACATTTGAAAACGACCATTTTTCACCTTTCTGAAGAATGACGTAATGGGGGGGTGTTATCTCTTATGTCAATAAATCAGCTTGTTTTTTACCATTTTCATGCACTTTTAACCATTCCACAAATCTTGTGTTTAGAGCCCCTGGAAGCATGAAAATCACTTTAAACATGCTAATTTTAGCTCTAAAACTAATAATCCACCTACAAATGTGAACTGACGTTCAAAAATAAAACATTTGAAAACGGACCATTTTTCACCTTTCTGAAGCATGACGTAATAGGGGGTGTTATCTCTTTTGTCAAAAATCAGCTGTTTTTGCTTGAACATTAAATGCCTCCAAATGGTATTTAATTCACTTCCCAGGCCCCTGGAAGCATGAAAATCACTTTAAACATGCTAATTTTAGCTCTAAAACTAATAATCCACCTACAAATGTGAACTGACGTTCAAAAATAAAACATTTGAAAACGGACCATTTTTCACCTTTCTGAAGAATGACGTAATGGGGGGGTGTTATCTCTTTTGTCAAAAATCAGCTGTTTTTGCTTGAACATTAAATGCCTCCAAATGGTATTTAATTCACTTCCCGGGGTGAAGAAACACTTTTTGAGATCTCAGAGTGAGCAAATTGGCCATTTTCATGCACTTTTAACCATTCCACACATCTTGTGTTTAGAGCCCCTGGAAGCATGAAAATCACTTTAAACATGCTAATTTTAGCTCTAAAACTGATGATCCACCTACAAATGTGAACTGACATTCAAAAATAAAACATTTGAAAACGGACCATTTTTCACCTTTCTGAAGCATGACGTAATGGGGGGGGTGTTATCTCTTATTTAAAAAATCAGCTGTTTTTGCTTGAACATTAAATGCCTCCAAATGGTATTTAATTCACTTCCCGGGGTGAAGAAACACTTTTTGAGACCTCAGAGTGAGCAAATTGGCCATTTTCATGCACTTTTAACCATTCCACAAATCTTGTGTTTAGGGTCCCTGGAAGCATGAAAATCACTTTAAACATGCTAATTTTAGCTCTAAAACTAATAATCCACCTACAAATGTGAACTGACGTTCAAAAATAAAACATTTGAAAACGGACCATTTTTCACCTTTCTGAAGCATGACGTAATGGGGGGTGTTATCTATTTTGTCAAAAATCAGCTGTTTTTGCTTGAACATTAAATGCCTCCAAATGGTATTTAATTCACTTCCTGGGCCCCTGGAAGCATGAAAATCACTTTAAACATGCTAATTTTAGCTCTAAAACTGATGATCCACCTACAAATGTGAACTGACGTTCAAAAATAAAACATTTGAAAACGGACCATTTTTCACCTTTCTGAAGAATGACGTAATGGGGGTGTTATCTCTTTTGTCAAAAATCAGCTGTTTTTGCTTGAACATTAAATGCCTTCAAATGGTTTTTAATTCACTTCCCGGGGTGAAGAAACAGTTTTTGAGACCTCAGAGTGAGCAAATTGACCATTTTCATGCACTTTTAACCATTCCACAAATCTTGTGTTTAGAGCCCCTGGAAGCATGAAAATCACTTTAAACATGCTAATTTTAGCTCTAAAACTAATAATCCACCTACAAATGTGAACTGACGTTCAAAAACAAAACATTTGAAAACGGACCATTATTCACCTTCTGAAGAATGACGTAATGGGGGGGTGTTATCTCTTTTGTCAAAAATCAGCTGTTTTTGCTTGAACATTAAATGCCTCCAAATGGTATTTAATTCACTTTCCGGGCCCCTGGAAGCATGAAAATCACTTTAAACATGATAATTTTAGCTCCAAAACTAATAATCCACCAACAAATGTGAACTGACGTTCAAAAATAAAACATTTGAAAACGGACCATTTTTCACCTTTCTGAAGCATGACGTAATGGGGGGGTGTTATCTCTTTTGTCAAAAATCAGCCGTTTTTGCT
Source organism: Lissotriton helveticus (assembly GCF_964261635.1). Taxonomy (NCBI): domain Eukaryota; kingdom Metazoa; phylum Chordata; class Amphibia; order Caudata; family Salamandridae; genus Lissotriton; species Lissotriton helveticus. The sequence goes on from NW_027611949.1 coordinate 678,348, forward strand.
TGAACATTAAATGCCTCCAAATGGTATTTAATTCACTTCCCGGGGTGAAGAAACACTTTTTGAGACCTCAGAGTGAGCAAATTGGCCATTTTCATGCACTTTTCACCATTCCACAAATCTTGTGTTTAGAGCCCCTGGAAGCATGAAAATCACTTTATACGTGCTAATTTTAGCTCTAAAACTGATGATCCACCTACAAATGTGAACTGACGTTCAAAAATAAAACATTTGAAAACAGACCATTTTTCACCTTTCTGAAGAATGACGTAATGGGGGGGGTGTTATCTCTTTTGTCAAAAATCAGCTGTTTTTGCTTGAACATTAAATGCCTTCAAATGGTATTTAATTCACTTCCCGGGGTGAAGAAACACTTTTTGAGACCTCAGAGTGAGCAAATTGGCCATTTTCATGCACTTTTAACCATTCTACAAATCTTGTGTTTAGAGCCCCTGGAAGCATGAAAATCACTTTAAACATGCTAATTTTAGCTCTAAAACTAATAATCCACCTACAAATGTGAACTGACGTTCAAAAATAAAACATTTGAAAACGGACCATTTTTCACCTTTCTGAAGAATGACGTAATGGGGGGGTGTTATCTCTTTTGTCAAAAAATCAGCTGTTTTTGCTTGAACATGAAATGCCTCCAAATGGTATTTAATTCACTTCCCGGGGGAAAGAAACACTTTTTGAGACCTCAGAGTGAGCAAATTGTCCATTTTCATGCACTTTTAACCATTCTACAAATCTTGTGTTTAGATCCCCTGGAAGCATGAAAATCACTTTAAACATGCTAATTTTAGCTCTAAAACCAATAATCCACCTACAAATGTGAACTGACGTTCAAAAACAAAACATTTGAAAACGGACCATTTTTCACCTTTCTGAAGAATGACGTAATGGGGGGGTGTTATCTATTTTGACAAAAATCAGCAGTTTTTGCTTGAACATTAAATGCCTCCAAATGTTATTTAATTCACTTCCCGGGGTGTAGAAACACTTTTTGAGACCTCAGAGTGAGCAAATTGGCCATTTTCATGCACTTTTAACCATTCCACAAATCTTGTGTTTAGAGCCCCTGGAAGCATGAAAATCACTTTAAACATGCTAATTTTAGCTCTAAAACTAATAATCCACCTACAAATGTGAACTGACGTTCAAAAATAAAACATTTGAAAACGGACCATTTTTCACCTTTTTGAAGACTAAAACTAATAATCCACCTACAAATGTGAACTGACGTTCAAAAATAAAACATTTGAAAACGGACCATTTTTCACCTTTTTGAAGAATGACGTAATGGGGGGGGTGTTATCTCTTTTGTCAAAAATCAGCTGTTTTTGCTTGAACATTAAATGCCTCCAAATGGTATTTAATTCACTTCCCGGGCCCCTGGAAGCATGAAAATCACTTTAAACATGCTAATTTTAGCTCTAAAACTGATGATCCACCTACAAATGTGAACTGACGTTCAAAAATAAAACATTTGAAAACTGACCATTTTTCACCTTTCTGAAGAATGACGTAATGGGGGGGTGTTATCTCTTTTGTCAAAAATCAGCTGTTTTTGCTTGAACATTAAATGCCTTCAAATGGTATTTAATTCACTTCCCGGGGTGAAGAAACACTTTTTGAGACCTCAGAGTGAGCAAATTGGCCATTTTCATGCACTTTTAACCATTCCACAAATCTTGTGTTTAGAGCCCCTGGAAGCATGAAAATCACTTTAAACATGCTAATTTTAGCTCTAAAACTAATAATCCACCTACAAATGTGAACTGACGTTCAAAAATAAAACATTTGAAAACGGACCATTTTTCACCTTTCTGAAGAATGACGTAATGGGGGGTGTTATCTCTTATGTCAATAAATCAGCTGTTTTTGCTTGAACATGAAATGCCTCCAAATGGTATTTAATTCACTTCCCGGGGGGAAGAAACACTTTTTGAGACCTCAGAGTGAGCAAATTGGCCATTTTCATGCACTTTTAACCATTCCACAAATCTTGTGTTTAGAGCCCCTGGAAGCATGAAAATCACTTTAAACATGCTAATTTTAGCTCTAAAACTAATAATCCACCTACAAATGTGAACTGACGTTCAAAAATAAAACATTTGAAAACGGACCATTTTTCACCTTTCTGAAGCATGACGTAATAGGGGGTGTTATCTCTTTTGTCAAAAATCAGCTGTTTTTGCTTGAACATTAAATGCCTCCAAATGGTATTTAATTCACTTCCCAGGCCCCTGGAAGCATGAAAATCACTTTAAACATGCTAATTTTAGCTCTAAAACTAATAATCCACCTACAAATGTGAACTGACGTTCAAAAATAAAACATTTGAAAACGGACCATTTTTCACCTTTCTGAAGAATGACGTAATGGGGGGGTGTTATCTCTTTTGTCAAAAATCAGCTGTTTTTGCTTGAACATTAAATGCCTCCAAATGGTATTTAATTCACTTCCCGGGGTGAAGAAACACTTTTTGAGATCTCAGAGTGAGCAAATTGGCCATTTTCATGCACTTTTAACCATTCCACACATCTTGTGTTTAGAGCCCCTGGAAGCATGAAAATCACTTTAAACATGCTAATTTTAGCTCTAAAACTGATGATCCACCTACAAATGTGAACTGACATTCAAAAATAAAACATTTGAAAACGGACCATTTTTCACCTTTCTGAAGCATGACGTAATGGGGGGGGTGTTATCTCTTATTTAAAAAATCAGCTGTTTTTGCTTGAACATTAAATGCCTCCAAATGGTATTTAATTCACTTCCCGGGGTGAAGAAACACTTTTTGAGACCTCAGAGTGAGCAAATTGGCCATTTTCATGCACTTTTAACCATTCCACAAATCTTGTGTTTAGGGTCCCTGGAAGCATGAAAATCACTTTAAACATGCTAATTTTAGCTCTAAAACTAATAATCCACCTACAAATGTGAACTGACGTTCAAAAATAAAACATTTGAAAACGGACCATTTTTCACCTTTCTGAAGCATGACGTAATGGGGGGTGTTATCTATTTTGTCAAAAATCAGCTGTTTTTGCTTGAACATTAAATGCCTCCAAATGGTATTTAATTCACTTCCTGGGCCCCTGGAAGCATGAAAATCACTTTAAACATGCTAATTTTAGCTCTAAAACTGATGATCCACCTACAAATGTGAACTGACGTTCAAAAATAAAACATTTGAAAACGGACCATTTTTCACCTTTCTGAAGAATGACGTAATGGGGGTGTTATCTCTTTTGTCAAAAATCAGCTGTTTTTGCTTGAACATTAAATGCCTTCAAATGGTTTTTAATTCACTTCCCGGGGTGAAGAAACAGTTTTTGAGACCTCAGAGTGAGCAAATTGACCATTTTCATGCACTTTTAACCATTCCACAAATCTTGTGTTTAGAGCCCCTGGAAGCATGAAAATCACTTTAAACATGCTAATTTTAGCTCTAAAACTAATAATCCACCTACAAATGTGAACTGACGTTCAAAAACAAAACATTTGAAAACGGACCATTATTCACCTTCTGAAGAATGACGTAATGGGGGGGTGTTATCTCTTTTGTCAAAAATCAGCTGTTTTTGCTTGAACATTAAATGCCTCCAAATGGTATTTAATTCACTTTCCGGGCCCCTGGAAGCATGAAAATCACTTTAAACATGATAATTTTAGCTCCAAAACTAATAATCCACCAACAAATGTGAACTGACGTTCAAAAATAAAACATTTGAAAACGGACCATTTTTCACCTTTCTGAAGCATGACGTAATGGGGGGGTGTTATCTCTTTTGTCAAAAATCAGCCGTTTTTGCTTGAACATTAAATGCCTCCAAATGGTATTTAATTCACTTCCCGGGGTGAAGAAACACTTTTTGAGACCTCAGAGTGAGCAAATTGGCCATTTTCATGCACTTTTCACCATTCCACAAATCTTGTGTTTAGAGCCCCTGGAAGCATGAAAATCACTTTATACGTGCTAATTTTAGCTCTAAAACTGATGATCCACCTACAAATGTGAACTGACGTTCAAAAATAAAACATTTGAAAACAGACCATTTTTCACCTTTCTGAAGAATGACGTAATGGGGGGGGTGTTATCTCTTTTGTCAAAAATCAGCTGTTTTTGCTTGAACATTAAATGCCTTCAAATGGTATTTAATTCACTTCCCGGGGTGAAGAAACACTTTTTGAGACCTCAGAGTGAGCAAATTGGCCATTTTCATGCACTTTTAACCATTCTACAAATCTTGTGTTTAGAGCCCCTGGAAGCATGAAAATCACTTTAAACATGCTAATTTTAGCTCTAAAACTAATAATCCACCTACAAATGTGAACTGACGTTCAAAAATAAAACATTTGAAAACGGACCATTTTTCACCTTTTTGAAGAATGACGTAATGGGGGGGGTGTTATCTCTTTTGTCAAAAATCAGCTGTTTTTGCTTGAACATTAAATGCCTCCAAATGGTATTTAATTCACTTCCCGGGCCCCTGGAAGCATGAAAATCACTTTAAACATGCTAATTTTAGCTCTAAAACTGATGATCCACCTACAAATGTGAACTGACGTTCAAAAATAAAACATTTGAAAACTGACCATTTTTTACCTTTCTGAAGAATGACGTAATGGGGGGGTGTTATCTCTTTTGTCAAAAATCAGCTGTTTTTGCTTGAACATTAAATGCCTTCAAATGGTATTTAATTCACTTCCCGGGGTGAAGAAACACTTTTTGAGACCTCAGAGTGAGCAAATTGGCCATTTTCATGCACTTTTAACCATTCCACAAATCTTGTGTTTAGAGCCCCTGGAAGCATGAAAATCACTTTAAACATGCTAATTTTAGCTCTAAAACTAATAATCCACCTACAAATGTGAACTGACGTTCAAAAATAAAACATTTGAAAACGGACCATTTTTCACCTTTCTGAAGAATGACGTAATGGGGGGGTGTTATCTCTTATGTCAATAAATCAGCTGTTTTTGCTTGAACATGAAATGCCTCCAAATGGTATTTAATTCACTTCCCGGGGGGAAGAAACACTTTTTGAGACCTCAGAGTGAGCAAATTGTCCATTTTCAGGCACTTTTAACCATTCCACAAATCTTGTGTTTAGAGCCCCTGGAAGCATGAAAATCACTTTAAACATGCTAATTTTAGCTCTAAAACTAATAATCCACCTACAAATGTTAACTGACGTTCAAAAATAAAACATTTGAAAACGGACCATTTTTCACCTTTCTGAAGCATGACGTAATGGGGGGGGGGTGATCTCTTTTGTCAAAAATCAACCGTTTTTGCTTGAACATTAAATGCCTCCAAATGGTATTTAATTCACTTCCCGGGCCCCTGGAAGCATGAAAATCACTTTAAACATGCTAATTTTAGCTCTAAAACCAATAATCCACCTACAAATGTGAACTGACGTTCAAAAATAAAACATTTGAAAACGGACCATTTTTTACCTTTCTGAAGCATGACGTAATTGGGGGTGTTATCTCTTTTGTCAAAAATCAGCTGTTTTTGCTTGAACATTAAATGCCTCCAAATGGTATTTAATTCACTTCCCGGGGTGAAGAAACACTTTTTGAGACCTCAGAGTGAGCAAATTGACCATTTTCATGCACTTTTAACCATTCCACAAATCTTGTGTTTACAGCCCCTGGAAGCATGAAAATCACTTTAAACATGCTAATTTTAGCTCTAAAACTAATAATCCAGCAACAAATGTGAACTGACGTTCAAAAATAAAACATTTGAAAACGGACCATTTTTCACCTTTCTGAAGCATGACGTAATGGGGGGGTGTTATCTCTTTTGTCAAAAATCAGCCGTTTTTGCTTGAACATTAAATGCCTCCAAATGGTATTTAATTCACTTCCCGGGGTGAAGAAACACTTTTTGAGACCTCAGAGTGAGCAAATTGGCCATTTTCATGCACTTTTCACCATTCCACAAATCTTGTGTTTAGAGCACCTGGAAGCATGAAAATCACTTTAAACGTGCTAATTTTAGCTCTAAAACTGATGATCCACCTACAAATGTGAACTGACGTTCAAAAATAAAACATTTGAAAACAGACCATTTTTCACCTTTCTGAAGAATGACGTAATGGGGGGGGTGTTATCTCTTTTGTCAAAAATCAGCTGTTTTTGCTTGAACATTAAATGCCTTCAAATGGTATTTAATTCACTTCCCGGGGTGAAGAAACACTTTTTGAGACCTCAGAGTGAGCAAATTGGCCATTTTCATGCACTTTTAACCATTCTACAAATCTTGTGTTTAGAGCCCCTGGAAGCATGAAAATCACTTTAAACATGCTAATTTTAGCTCTAAAACTAATAATCCACCTACAAATGTGAACTGACGTTCAAAAATAAAACATTTGAAAACGGACCATTTTTCACCTTTCTGAAGAATGACGTAATGGGGGGGTGTTATCTCTTTTGTCAATAAATCAGCTGTTTTTGCTTGAACATGAAATGCCTCCAAATGGTATTTAATTCACTTCCCGGGGGAAAGAAACACTTTTTGAGACCTCAGAGTGAGCAAATTGTCCATTTTCATGCACTTTTAACCATTCCACAAATCTTGTGTTTAGATCCCCTGGAAGCATGAAAATCACTTTAAACATGCTAATTTTAGCTCTAAAACCAATAATCCACCTACAAATGTGAACTGACGTTCAAAAACAAAACATTTGAAAACGGACCATTTTTCACCTTTCTGAAGAATGACGTAATGGGGGGGTGTTATCTCTTTTGTCAAAAATCAGCTGTTTTTGCTTGAACATTAAATGCCTTCAAATGGTATTTAATTCACTTTCCGGGCCCCTGGAAGCATGAAAATCACTTTAAACATGCTAATTTTAGCTCTAAAACTAATAATCCACCTACAAATGTGAACTGACGTTCAAAAATAAAACATTTGAAAACGGACCATTTTTCACCTTTCTGAAGAATGACGTAATGGGGGGGTGTTAACTATTTTGTCAAAAATCAGCTGTTTTTGCTTGAACATTAAATGCCTCCAAATGTTATTTAATTCACTTCCCGGGGTGAAGAAACACTTTTTGAGACCTCAGAGTGAGCAAATTGGCCATTTTCATGCACTTTTAACCATTCCACAAATCTTGTGTTTAGAGCCCCTGGAAGCATGAAAATCACTTTAAACATGCTAATTTTAGCTCTAAAACTAATAATCCACCTACAAATGTGAACTGACGTTCAAAAATAAAACATTTGAAAACGGACCATTTTTCACCTTTTTGAAGAATGACGTAATGGGGGGGGTGTTATCTCTTTTGTCAAAAATCAGCTGTTTTTGCTTGAACATTAAATGCCTCCAAATGGTATTTAATTCACTTCCCGGGCCCCTGGAAGCATGAAAATCACTTTAAACATGCTAATTTTAGCTCTAAAACTGATGATCCACCTACAAATGTGAACTGACGTTCAAAAATAAAACATTTGAAAACTGACCATTTTTCACCTTTCTGAAGAATGACGTAATGGGGGGGTGTTATCTCTTTTGTCACAAATCAGCTGTTTTTGCTTGAACATTAAATGCCTTCAAATGGTATTTAATTCACTTCCCGGGGTGAAGAAACACTTTTTGAGACCTCAGAGTGAGCAAATTGGCCATTTTCATGCACTTTTAACCATTCCACAAATCTTGTGTTTAGAGCCCCTGGAAGCATGAAAATCACTTTAAACATGCTAATTTTAGCTCTAAAACTAATAATCCACCTACAAATGTGAACTGACGTTCAAAAATAAAACATTTGAAAACGGACCATTTTTCACCTTTCTGAAGAATGACGTAATGGGGGGGTGTTATCTCTTATGTCAATAAATCAGCTGTTTTTGCTTGAACATGAAATGCCTCCAAATGGTATTTAATTCACTTCCCGGGGGGAAGAAACACTTTTTGAGACCTCAGAGTGAGCAAATATGCCATTTTCATGCACTTTTAACCATTCCACAAATCTTGTGTTTAGAGCCCCTGGAAGCATGAAAATCACTTTAAACATGCTAATTTTAGCTCTAAAACTAATAATCCACCTACAAATGTGAACTGACGTTCAAAAATAAAACATTTGAAAACGAACCATTTTTCACCTTTCTGAAGCATGACGTAATAGGGGGTGTTATCTCTTTTGTCAAAAATCAGCTGTTTTTGCTTGAACATTAAATGCCTCCAAATGGTATTTAATTCACTTCCCAGGCCCCTGGAAGCATGAAAATCCCTTTAAACATGCTAATTGTAGCTCTAAAACTAATAATCCACCTACAAATGTGAACTGACGTTCAAAAATAAAACATTTGAAAACGGACCATTTTTCACCTTTCTGAAGAATGACGTAATGGGGGGTGTTATCTCTTTTGTCAAAAATCAGCTGTTTTTGCTTGAACATTAAATGCCTCCAAATGGTATTTAATTCACTTCCCGGGGTGAAGAAACACTTTTTGAGATCTCAGAGTGAGCAAATTGGCCATTTTCATGCACTTTTAACCATTCCACACATCTTGTGTTTAGAGCCCCTGGAAGCATGAAAATCACTTTAAACATGCTAATTTTAGCTCTAAAACTGATGATCCACCTACAAATGTGAACTGACGTTCAAAAATAAAACATTTGAAAACGGACCATTTTTCACCTTTCTGAAGAATGACGTAATGGGGGTGTTATCTCTTTTGTCAAAAATCAGCTGTTTTTGCTTGAACATTAAATGCCTTCAAATGGTTTTTAATTCACTTCCCGGGGTGAAGAAACAGTTTTTTAGACCTCAGAGTGAGCAAATTGACCATTTTCATGCACTTTTAACCATTCCACAAATCTTGTGTTTAGAGCCCCTGGAAGCATGAAAATCACTTTAAACATGCTAATTTTAGCTCTAAAACTAATAATCCACCTACAAATGTGAACTGACGTTCAAAAACAAAACATTTGAAAACGGACCATTATTCACCTTCTGAAGAATGACGTAATGGGGGGGTGTTATCTCTTTTGTCAAAAATCAGCTGTTTTTGCTTGAACATTAAATGCCTCCAAATGGTATTTAATTCACTTTCCGGGCCCCTGGAAGCATGAAAATCACTTTAAACATGATAATTTTAGCTCCAAAACTAATAATCCACCAACAAATGTGAACTGACGTTCAAAAATAAAACATTTGAAAACGGACCATTTTTCACCTTTCTGAAGCATGACGTAATGGGGGGGTGTTATCTCTTTTGTCAAAAATCAGCCGTTTTTGCTTGAACATTAAATGCCTCCAAATGGTATTTAATTCACTTCCCGGGGTGAAGAAACACTTTTTGAGACCTCAGAGTGAGCAAATTGGCCATTTTCATGCACTTTTCACCATTCCACAAATCTTGTGTTTAGAGCCCCTGGAAGCATGAAAATCACTTTAAACGTGCTAATTTTAGCTCTAAAACTGATGATCCACCTACAAATGTGAACTGACGTTCAAAAATAAAACATTTGAAAACAGACCATTTTTCACCTTTCTGAAGAATGACGTAATGGGGGGGGTGTTATCTCTTTTGTCAAAAATCAGCTGTTTTTGCTTGAACATTAAATGCCTTCAAATGGTATTTAATTCACTTCCCGGGGTGAAGAAACACTTTTTGAGACCTCAGAGTGAGCAAATTGGCCATTTTCATGCACTTTTAACCATTCTACAAATCTTGTGTTTAGAGCCCCTGGAAGCATGAAAATCACTTTAAACATGCTAATTTTAGCTCTAAAACTAATAATCCACCTACAAATGTGAACTGACGTTCAAAAATAAAACATTTGAAAACGGACCATTTTTCACCTTTCTGAAGAATGACGTAATGGGGGGGTGTTATCTCTTTTGTCAATAAATCAGCTGTTTTTGCTTGAACATGAAATGCCTCCAAACAGTATTTAATTCACTTCCCGGGGGAAAGAAACACTTTTTGAGACCTCAGAGTGAGCAAATTGTCCATTTTCATGCACTTTTAACCATTCCACAAATCTTGTGTTTAGATCCCCTGGAAGCATGAAAATCACTTTAAACATGCTAATTTTAGCTCTAAAACCAATAATCCACCTACAAATGTGAACTGACGTTCAAAAACAAAACATTTGAAAACGGACCATTTTTCACCTTTCTGAAGAATGACGTAATGGGGGGGTGTTATCTCTTTTGTCAAAAATCAGCTGTTTTTGCTTGAACATTAAATGCCTTCAAATGGTATTTAATTCACTTTCCGGGCCCCTGGAAGCATGAAAATCACTTTAAACATGCTAATTTTAGCTCTAAAACTAATAATCCACCTACAAATGTGAACTGACGTTCAAAAATAAAACATTTGAAAACGGACCATTTTTCACCTTTCTGAAGAATGACGTAATGGGGGGTGTTATCTCTTTTGTCAAAAATCAGCTGTTTTTGCTTGAACATTAAATGCCTTCAAATGGTTTTTAATTCACTTCCCGGGGTGAAGAAACAGTTTTTGAGACCTCAGAGTGAGCAAATTGGCCATTTTCATGCACTTTTAACCATTCCACAAATCTTGTGTTTAGAGCCCCTGGAAGCATGAAAATCACTTTAAACATGCTAATTTTAGCTCTAAAACTAATAATCCACCTACAAATGTGAACTGACGTTCAAAAATAAAACATTTGAAAACGGACCATTTTTCACCTTTCTGAAGCATGACGTAATGGGGGGTGTTATCTATTTTGTCAAAAATCATCTGTTTTTGCTTGAACATTAAATGCTCCAAATGGTATTTAATTTACTTCCCTGGCCCCTGGAAGCATGAAAATCACTTTAAACATGCTAATTTTAGCTCTAAAACTAATAATCCACCTACAAATGTGAACTGACGTTCAAAAATAAAACATTTGAAAACGGACCATTTTTCACTTTTCTGAAGAATGACGTAATGGGGGGGGTGTTATCTCTTTTGTCAAAAATCAGCTGTTTTTGCTTGAACATTAAATGCCTTCAAATGGTTTTTATTTCACTTCCCGGGGTGAAGAAACAGTTTTTGAGACCTCAGAGTGAGCAAATTGACCATTTTCATGCACTTTTAACCATTCCACAAATCTTGTGTTTAGAGCCCCTGGAAGCATGAAAATCACTTTAAACATGCTAATTTTAGCTCTAAAACTGATGATCCACCTACAAATGTGAACTGACATTCAAAAATAAAACATTTGAAAACGGACCATTTTTCACCTTTCTGAAGCATGACGTAATGGGGGGGGTGTTATCTCTTATTTCAAAAATCAGCTGTTTTTGCTTGAACAATAAATGCCTCCAAATGGTATTTAATTCACTTCCCGGGGTGAAGAAACACTTTTTGAGACCTCAGAGTGAGCAAATTGGCCATTTTCATGCACTTTTAACCATTCCACAAATCTTGTGTTTAGGGTCCCTGGAAGCATGAAAATCACTTTAAACATGCTAATTTTAGCTCTAAAACTAATAATCCACCTACAAATGTGAACTGACGTTCAAAAATAAAACATTTGAAAACGGACCATTTTTCACCTTTCTGAAGAATGACGTAATGGGGGGGTGTTATCTCTTTTGTCAAAAATCAGCTGTTTTTGCTTGAACATTAAATGCCTCCAAATGTTATTTAATTCACTTCCCGGGGTGAAGAAACACTTTTTGAGACCTCAGAGTGAGCAAATTGGCCATTTTCATGCACTTTTAACCATTCCACAAATCTTGTGTTTAGAGCCCCTGGAAGCATGAAAATCACTTTAAACATGCTAATTTTAGCTCTAAAACTAATAATCCACCTACAAATGTGAACTGACGTTCAAAAATAAAACATTTGAAAACGGACCATTTTTCACCTTTCTGAAGAATGACGTAATGGGGGGGGTGTTATCTCTTTTGTCAAAAATCAGCTGTTTTTGCTTGAACATTAAATGCCTCCAAATGGTATTTAATTCACTTCCCGGGCCCCTGGAAGCATGAAAATCACTTTAAACATGCTAATTTTAGCTCTAAAACTGATGATCCACCTATAAATGTGAACTGACGTTCAAAAATAAAACATTTGAAAACGGACCATTTTTCACCTTTCTGAAGAATGACGTAATGGGGGGGTGTTATCTCTTTTGTCAAAAAACAGCTGTTTTTGCTTGAACATTAAATGCCTTCAAATGGTATTTAATTCACTTCCCGGGGTGAAGAAACACTTTTTGAGACCTCAGAGTGAGCAAATTTGCCATTTTCATGCACTTTTAACCATTCCACAAATCTTGTGTTTAGAGCCCCTGGAAGCATGAAAATCACTTTAAACATGCTAATTTTAGCTCTAAAACTAATAATCCACCTACAAATGTGAACTGACGTTCAAAAATAAAACATTTGAAAACGGACCATTTTTCACCTTTCTGAAGAATGACGTAATGGGGGGGTGTTATCTCATTTGTCAATAAATCAGCTGTTTTTGCTTGAACATGAAATGCCTCCAAATGGTATTTAATTCACTTCCCGGGGGGAAGAAACACTTTTTGAGACCTCAGAGTGAGCAAATTGTCCATTTTCAGGCACTTTTAACCATTCCACAAATCTTGTGTTTAGAGCCCCTGGAAGCATGAAAATCACTTTAAACATGCTAATTTTAGCTCTAAAACTAATAATCCACCTACAAATGTGAACTGACGTTCAAAAACAAAACATTTGAAAACGGACCATTTTTCACCTTTCTGAAGAATGACGTAATGGGGGGGTGTTATCTCTTTTGTCAAAAATCAGCTGTTTTTGCTTGAACATTAAATGCATCCAAATGGTATTTAATTCACTTTCCGGGCCCCTGGAAGCATGAAAATCACTTTAAACATGCTAATTTTAGCTCTAAAACTAATAATCCACCTACAAATGTGAACTGATGTTCAAAAATAAAACATTTGAAAACGGACCATTTTTCACCTTTCTGAAGAATGACGTAATGGGGGGGTGTTATCTCTTTTGTCAAAAATCAGCTGTTTTTGCTTGAACATTAAATGCCTCCAAATGGTATTTAATTCACTTCCCGGGGTGAAGAAACACTTTTTGAGACCTCAGAGTGAGCAAATTGGCCATTTTCATGCACTTTTAACCATTCCACAAATCTTGTGTTTAGAGCCCCTGGAAGCATGAAAATCACTTTAAACATGCTAATTTTAGCTCTAAAACTAATAATCCACCTACAAATGTGAACTGACGTTCAAAAATAAAACATTTGAAAACGGACCATTTTTCACCTTTCTGAAGAATGACGTAATGAGGGGGGTGTTATCTCTTTTGTCAAAAATCAGCTGTTTTTGCTTGAACATTAAATGCCTCCAAATGGTATTTAATTCACTTCCCGGGCCCCTGGAAGCATGAAAATCACTTTAAACATGCTAATTTTAGCTCTAAAACTGATGATCCACCTACAAATGTGAACTGACGTTCAAAAATAAAACATTTGAAAACGGACCATTTTTCACCTTTCTGAAGAATGACGTAATGGGGGGGTGTTATCTCTTTTGTCAAAAATCAGCTGTTTTTGCTTGAACATTAAATGCCTTCAAATGGTATTTAATTCACTTCCCGGGGTGAAGAAACACTTTTTGAGACCTCAGAGTGAGCAAATTGGCCATTTTCATGCACTTTTAACCATTCTACAAATCTTGTGTTTAGAGCCCCTGGAAGCATGAAAATCACTTTAAACATGCTAATTTTAGCTCTAAAACTAATAATCCACCTACAAATGTGAACTGACGTTCAAAAATAAAACATTTGAAAACGGACCATTTTTCACCTTTCTGAAGAATGACGTAATGGGGGGGTGTTATCTCTTTTGTCAATAAATCAGCTGTTTTTGCTTGAACATGAAATGCCTCCAAATGGTATTTAATTCACTTCCCGGGCCCCTGGAAGTATGAAAATCACTTTAAACATGCTAATTTTAGCTCTAAAACTGATGATCCACCTACAAATGTGAACTGACGTTCAAAAATAAAACATTTGAAAACGGACCATTTTTCACCTTTCTGAAGAATGACGTAATGGGGGGTTTTATCTCTTTTGTCAAAAATCAGCTGTTTTTGCTTGAACATTAAATGCCTTCAAATGGTTTTTATTTCACTTCCCGGGGTGAAGAAACAGTTTTTGAGACCTCAAAATGAGCAAATTGACCATTTTCATGCACTTTTAACCATTCCACAAATCTTGTGTTTAGAGCCCCTGGAAGCATGAAAATCACTTTAAACATGCTAATTTTAGCTCTAAAACTGATGATCCACCTACAAATGTGAACTGACATTCAAAAATAAAACATTTGAAAACGGACCATTTTTCACCTTTCTGAAGAATGACGTAATGGGGGGGTGTAACTCTTTTGTCAAAAATCAGCTGTTTTTGCTTGAACATTAAATGCCTCCAAATTGTATTTAATTCACTTCCCGGGCCCCTGGAAGCATGAAAATCACTTTAAACATGCTAATTTTAGCTCTAAAACTGATGATCCACCTACAAATGTGAACTGACGTTCAAAAATAAAACATTTGAAAACGGACCATTTTTCACCTTTCTGAAGAATGACGTAATGGGGGGGTGTTATCTCTTTTGTCAAAAATCAGCTGTTTTTGCTTGAACATTAAATGCCTTCAAATGGTATTTAATTCACTTCCCGGGGTGAAGAAACACTTTTTGAGACCTCAGGGTGAGCAAATTGGCCATTTTCATGCACTTTTAACCATTCTACAAATCTTGTGTTTAGAGCCCCTGGAAGCATGAAAATCACTTTAAACATGCTAATTTTAGCTCTAAAACTAATAATCCACCTACAAATGTGAACTGACGTTCAAAAATAAAACATTTGAAAACGGACCATTTTTCACCTTTCTGAAGAATGACGTAATGGGGGGTGTTATCTCTTTTGTCAAAAATCAGCTGTTTTTGCTTGAACATTAAATGCCTTCAAATGGTTTTTATTTCACTTCCCGGGGTGAAGAAACAGTTTTTGAGACCTCAGAGTGAGCAAATTGACCATTTTCATGCACTTTTAACCATTCCACAAATCTTGTGTTTAGAGCCCCTGGAAGCATGAAAATCACTTTAAACATGCTAATTTTAGCTCTAAAACTGATGATCCACCTACAAATGTGAACTGACATTCAAAAATAAAACATTTGAAAACGGACCATTTTTCACCTTTCTGAAGCATGACGTAATGGGGGGGTGTTATCTCTTATTTCAAAAATCAGCTGTTTTTGCTTGAACATTAAATGCCTCCAAATGGTATTTAATTCACTTCCCGGGGTGAAGAAACACTTTTTGAGACCTCAGAGTGAGCAAATTGGCCATTTTCATGCACTTTTAACCATTCCACAAATCTTGTGTTTAGGGTCCCTGGAAGCATGAAAATCACTTTAAACATGCTAATTTTAGCTCTAAAACTAATAATCCACCTACAAATGTGAACTGACGTTCAAAAATAAAACATTTGAAAACGGACCATTTTTCACCTTTCTGAAGCATGACGTAATGGGGGGTGTTATCTATTTTGTCAAAAATCAGCTGTTTTTGCTTGAACATTAAATGCCTCCAAATGGTATTTAATTCACTTTCCGGGCCCCTGGAAGCATGAAAATCACTTTAAACATGCTAATTTTAGCTCTAAAACTAATAATCCACCTACAAATGTGAACTGACATTCAAAAACAAAACATTTGAAAATGGACCATTTTTCACCTTTCTGAAGAATGACGTAATGGGGGGGTGTTATCTCTTTTGTCCAAAATCAGCTGTTTTTGCTTGAACATTAAATGCATCCAAATGGTATTTAATTCACTTTCCGGGCCCCTGGAAGCATGAAAATCACTTTAAACATGCTAATTTTAGCTCTAAAACTAATAATCCACCTACAAATGTGAACTGACGTTCAAAAATAAAACATTTGAAAACGGACCATTTTTCACCTTTCTGAAGAATGACGTAATGGGGGGGGTGTTATCTCTTTTGTCAAAAATCAGCTGTTTTTGCTTGAACATTAAATGCCTCCAAATGGTATTTAATTCACTTCCCGGGGTGAAGAAACACTTTTTGAGACCTCAGAGTGAGCAAATTGGCCATTTTCATGCACTTTTAACCATTCCACAAATCTTGTGTTTAGAGCCCCTGGAAGCATGAAAATCACTTTAAACATTCTAATTTTAGCTCTAAAACTAATAATCCACCTACAAATGTGAACTGACGTTCAAAAATAAAACATTTGAAAACGGACCATTTTTCACCTTTCTGAAGCAAGACGTAATGGGGGGTGTTATCTATTTTGTCAAAAATCAGCTGTTTTTGCTTGAACATTAAATGCCTCCAAATGGTATTTAATTCACTTCCCGGGCCCCTGGAAGCATGAAATCACTTTAAACATGCTAATTTTAGCTCTAAAACTGATGATCCACCTACAAATGTGAACTGACGTTCAAAAATAAAACATTTGAAAACTGACCATTTTTCACCTTTCTGAAGAATGACGTAATGGGGGGGGTTATCTCTTTTGTCAAAAATCAGCTGTTTTTGCTTGAACATTAAATGCCTTCAAATGGTTTTTATTTCACTTCCCGGGGTGAAGAAACAGTTTTTGAGACCTCAGAGTGAGCAAATTGACCATTTTCATGCACTTTTAACCATTCCACAAATCTTGTGTTTAGAGCCCCTGGAAGCATGAAAATCACTTTAAACATGCTAATTTTAGCTCTAAAACTGATGATCCACCTACAAATGTGAACTGACATTCAAAAATAAAACATTTGAAAACGGACCATTTTTCACCTTTCTGAAGAATGACGTAATGGGGGGTGTTATCTCTTTTGTCAAAAATCAGCTGTTTTTGCTTGAACATTAAATGCCTTCAAATGGTTTTTATTTCACTTCCCGGGGTGAAGAAACACTTTTTGAGACCTCAGAGTGAGCAAATTGGCCATTTTCATGCACTTTTAACCATTCCACAAATCTTGTGTTTAGAGCCCCTGGAAGCATGAAAATCACTTTAAACATGCTAATTTTAGCTCTAAAACTAATAATCCACCTACAAATGTGAACTGACGTTCAAAAATAAAACATTTGAAAACGGACCATTTTTCACCTTTCTGAAGCATGACGTAATGGGGGGTGTTATCTATTTTGTCAAAAATCAGCTGTTTTTGTTTGAACATTAAATGCCTCCAAATGGTATTTAATTCACTTCCCGGGCCCCTGGAAGCATGAAAATCACTTCAAACATGCTAATTTTAGCTCTAAAACTGATGATCCACCTACAAATGTGAACTGACGTTCAAAAATAAAACATTTGAAAACGGACCATTTTTCACCTTTCTGAAGAATGACGTAATGGGGGGTGTTATCTCTTTTGTCAAAAATCAGCTGTTTTTGCTTGAACATTAAATGCCTTCAAATGGTTTTTATTTCACTTCCCGGGGTGAAGAAACAGTTTTTGAGACCTCAGAGTGAGCAAATTGACCATTTTCATGCACTTTTAACCATTCCACAAATCTTGTGTTTAGAGCCCCTGGAAGCATGAAAATCACTTTAAACATGCTAATTTTAGCTCTAAAACTGATTATCCACCTACAAATGTGAACTGACATTTAAAAATAAAACATTTGAAAACGGACCATTTTTCACCTTTCTGAAGCATGACGTAATGGGGGGGTGTTATCTCTTATTTCAAAAATCAGCTGTTTTTGCTTGAACATTAAATGCCTCCAAATGGTATTTAATTCACTTCCCGGGGTGAAGAAACACTTTTTGAGACCTCAGAGTGAGCAAATTGGCCATTTTCATGCACTTTTAACCATTCCACAAATCTTGTGTTTAGGGTCCCTGGAAGCATGAAAATCACTTTAAACATGCTAATTTTAGCTCTAAAACTAATAATCCACCTACAAATGTGAACTGACGTTCAAAAATAAAACATTTGAAAACGGACCATTTTTCACCTTTCTGAAGCATGACGTAATGGGGGGTGTTATCTATTTTGTCAAAAATCAGCTGTTTTTGCTTGAACATTAAATGCCTCCAAATGGTATTTAATTCACTTCCTGGGCCCCTGGAAGCATGAAAATCACTTTAAACATGCTAATGTTAGCTCTAAAACTGATGATCCACCTACAAATGTGAACTGACGTTCAAAAATAAAACATTTGAAAACGGACCATTTTTCACCTTTCTGAAGAATGACGTAATGGGGGGTGTTATATCTTTTGTCAAAAATCAGCTGTTTTTGCTTGAACATTAAATGCCTTCAAATGGTTTTTAATTCACTTCCCGGGGTGAAGAAACAGTTTTTGAGACCTCAGAGTGAGCAAATTGACCATTTTCATGCACTTTTAACCATTCCACAAATCTTGTGTTTAGAGCCCCTGGAAGCATGAAAATCACTTTAAACATGCTAATTTTAGCTCTAAAACTAATAATCCACCTACAAATGTGAATTGACGTTCAAAAACAAAACATTTGAAAACGGACCATTTTTCACCTTTCTGAAGAATGACGTAATGGGGGGGTGTTATATCTTTTGTCAAAAATCAGCTGTTTTTGCTTGAACATTAAATGCATCCAAATGGTATTTAATTCACTTTCCGGGCCCCTGGAAGCATGAAAATCACTTTAAACATGCTAATTTTAGCTCTAAAACTAATAATCCACCTACAAATGTGAACTGACGTTCAAAAATAAAACATTTGAAAACGGACCATTTTTCACCTTTCTGAAGAATGACGTAATGGGGGGGTGTTATCTCTTTTGTCAAAAATCAGCTGTTTTTGCTTGAACATTAAATGCCTCCAAATGGTATTTAATTAACTTCCCGGGGTGAAGAAACACTTTTTGAGACCTCAGAGTGAGCAAATTGGCCATTTTCATGCACTTTTAACCATTCCACAAATCTTGTGTTTAGAGCCCCTGGAAGCATGAAAATCACTTTAAACATGCTAATTTTAGCTCTAAAACTAATAATCCACCTACAAATGTGAACTGACGTTCAAAAATAAAACATTTGAAAACGGACCATTTTTCACCTTTCTGAAGAATGACGTAATGGGGGGGTGTTATCTCTTTTGTCAAAAATCAGCTGTTTTTGCTTGAACATTAAATGCCTCCAAATGGTATTTAATTCACTTCCCGGGCCCCTGGAAGCATGAAAATCACTTTAAACATGCTAATTTTAGCTCTAAAACTGATGATCCACATACAAATGTGAACTGACGTTCAAAAATAAAACATTTGAAAACGGACCATTTTTCACCTTTCTGAAGAATGACGTAATGGGGGTGTTATCTCTTTTGTCAAAAATCTGCTGTTTTTGCTTGAACATTAAATGCCTTCAAATGGTATTTAATTCACTTCCCGGGGTGAAGAAACACTTTTTGAGACCTCAGAGTGAGCAAATTGGCCATTTTCATGCACTTTTAACCATTCTACAAATCTTGTGTTTAGAGCCCCTGGAAGCATGAAAATCACTTTAAACATGCTAATTTTAGCTCTAAAACTAATAATCCACCTACAAATGTGAACTGACGTTCAAAAATAAAACATTTGAAAACGGACCATTTTTCACCTTTCTGAAGAATGACGTAATGGGGGGGTGTTATCTCTTTTGTCAATAAATCAGCTATTTTTGCTTGAACATGAAATGCCTCCAAATGGTATTTAATTCACTTCCCGGGCCCCTGGAAGCATGAAAATCACTTTAAACATGCTAATTTTAGCTCTAAAACTGATGATCCACCTACAAATGTGAACTGACGTTCAAAAATAAAACATTTGAAAACGGACCATTTTTCACCTTTCTGAAGAATGACGTAATGGGGGGGTGTTATCTCTTTTGTCAAAAATCAGCTGTTTTTGCTTGAACATTAAATGCCTTCAAATGGTTTTTATTTCACTTCCCGGGGTGAAGAAACAGTTTTTGAGACCTCAGAGTGAGCAAATTGACCATTTTCATGCACTTTTAACCATTCCACAAATCTTGTGTTTAGAGCCCCTGGAAGCATGAAAATCACTTTAAACATGCTAATTTTAGCTCTAAAACTGATGATCCACCTACAAATGTGAACTGACATTCAAAAATAAAACATTTGAAAACGGACCATTTTTCACCTTTCTGAAGCATGACGTAATGGGGGGGTGTTATCTCTTATTTAAAAAATCAGCTGTTTTTGCTTGAACATTAAATGCCTCCAAATGGTATTTAATTCACTTCCCGGGGTGAAGAAACACTTTTTGAGACCTCAGAGTGAGCAAATTGGCCATTTTCATGCACTTTTAACCATTCCACAAATCTTGTGTTTAGGGTCCCTGGAAGCATGAAAATCACTTTAAACATGCTAATTTTAGCTCTAAAACTAATAATCCACCTACAAATGTGAACTGACGTTCAAAAATAAAACATTTGAAAACGGATCATTTTTCACCTTTCTGAAGCATGACGTAATGGGGGGTGTTATCTATTTTGTCAAAAATCAGCTGTTTTTGCTTGAAAATTAAATGCCTCCAAATGGTATTTAATTCACTTCCTGGGCCCCTGGAAGCATGAAAATCACTTTAAACATGCTAATTTTAGCTCTAAAACTGATGATCCACCTACAAATGTGAACTGACGTTCAAAAATAAAACATTTGAAAACGGACCATTTTTCACCTTTCTGAAGAATGACGTAATGGGGGGTGTTATCTCTTTTGTCAAAAATCAGCTGTTTTTGCTTGAACATTAAATGCCTTCAAATGGTTTTTAATTCACTTCCCGGGGTGAAGAAACAGTTTTTGAGACCTCAGAGTGAGCAAATTGACCATTTTCATGCACTTTTAACCATTCCACAAATCTTGTGTTTAGAGCCCCTGGAAGCATGAAAATCACTTTAAACATGCTAATTTTAGCTCTAAAACTAATAATCCACCTACAAATGTGAACTGACGTTCAAAAACAAAACATTTGAAAACGGACCATTTTTCACCTTTCTGAAGAATGACGTAATGGGGGGGTGTTATCTCTTTTGTCAAAAATCAGCTGTTTTTGCTTGAACATTAAATGCATCCAAATGGTATTTAATTCACTTTCCGGGCCCCTGGAAGCATGAAAATCACTTTAAACATGCTAATTTTAGCTCTAAAACTAATAATCCACCTACAAATGTGAACTGACGTTCAAAAATAAAACATTTGAAAACGGACCATTTTTCACCTTTCTGAAGAATGACGTAATGGGGGGGTGTTATCTCTTTTGTCAAAAATCAGCTGTTTTTGCTTGAACATTAAATGCCTCCAAATGGTATTTAATTCACTTCCCGGGGTGAAGAAACACTTTTTGAGACCTCAGAGTGAGCAAATTGGCCATTTTCATGCACTTTTAACCATTCCACAAATCTTGTGTTTAGAGCCCCTGGAAGCATGAAAATCACTTTAAACATGCTAATTTTAGCTCTAAAACTAATAATCCACCTACAAATGTGAACTGACGTTCAAAAATAAAACATTTGAAAACGGACCATTTTTCACCTTTCTGAAGCATGACGTAATGGGGGGTGTTATCTATTTTGTCAAAAATCAGCTGTTTTTGCTTGAACATTAAATGCCTCCAAATGGTATTTAATTCACTTCCCGGGCCCCTGGAAGCATGAAAATCACTTTAAACATGCTAATTTTAGCTCTAAAACTGATGATCCACCTACAAATGTGAACTGACGTTCAAAAATAAAACATTTGAAAACGGACCATTTTTCACCTTTCTGAAGAATGACGTAATGGGGGGGTGTTATCTCTTTTGTCAAAAATCAGCTGTTTTTGCTTGAACATTAAATGCCTTCAAATGGTTTTTATTTCACTTCCCGGGGTGAAGAAACAGTTTTTGAGACCTCAGAGTGAGCAAATTGACCATTTTCATGCACTTTTAACCATTCCACAAATCTTGTGTTTAGAGCCCCTGGAAGCATGACAATCACTTTAAACATGCTAATTTTAGCTCTAAAACTGATGATCCACCTACAAATGTGAACTAACATTCAAAAATAAAACATTTGAAAACGGACCATTTTTCACCTTTCTGAAGAATGACGTAATGGGGGGGTGTTATCTCTTTTGTCAAAAATCAGCTGTTTTTGCTTGAACATTAAATGCCTTCAAATGGTTTTTATTTCACTTCCCGGGGTGAAGAAACACTTTTTGAGACCTCAGAGTGAGCAAATTGGCCATTTTCATGCACTTTTAACCATTCCACAAATCTTGTGTTTAGAGCCCCTGGAAGCATGAAAATCACTTTAAACATGCTAATTTTAGCTCTAAAACTAATAATCCACCTACAAATGTGAACTGACGTTCAAAAACAAAACATTTGAAAACGGACCATTTTTCACCTTTCTGAAGAATGACGTAATGGGGGGGTGTTATCTCTTTTGTCAAAAATCAGCTGTTTTTGCTTGAACATTAAATGCATCCAAATGGTATTTAATTCACTTTCCGGGCCCCTGGAAGCATGAAAATCACTTTAAACATGCTAATTTTAGCTCTTAAACTAATAATCCACCTACAAATGTGAACTGACGTTTAAAAATAAAACATTTGAAAACGGACCATTTTTCACCTTTCTGAAGAATGACGTAATGGGGGGGTGTTATCTCTTTTGTCAAAAATCAGCTGTTTTTGCTTGAACATTAAATGCCTCCAAATGGTATTTAATTCACTTCCCGGGGTGAAGAAACACTTTTTGAGACCTCAGAGTGAGCAAATTGGCCATTTTCATGCACTTTTAACCATTCCACAAATCTTGTGTTTAGAGCCCCTGGAAGCATGAAAATCACTTTAAACATGCTAATTTTAGCTCTAAAACTAATAATCCACCTACAAATGTGAACTGACGTTCAAAAATAAAACATTTGAAAACAGACCATTTTTCACCTTTCTGAAGCATGACGTAATGGGGGGTGTTATCTATTTTGTCAAAAATCAGCTGTTTTTGCTTGAACATTAAATGCCTCCAAATGGTATTTAATTCACTTCCCGGGCCCCTGGAAGCATGAAAATCACTTTAAACATGCTAATTTTAGCTCTAAAACTGATGATCCACCTACAAATGTGAACTGACGTTCAAAAAAAAAACATTTGAAAACGGACCATTTTTCACCTTTCTGAAGAATGACGTAATGGGGGGGTGTTATCTCTTTTGTCAAAAATCAGCTGTTTTTGCTTGAACATTAAATGCCTTCAAATGGTTTTTATTTCACTTCCCGGGGTGAAGAAACAGTTTTTGAGACCTCAGAGTGAGCAAATTGACCATTTTCATGCACTTTTAACCATTCCACAAATCTTGTGTTTAGAGCCCCTGGAAGCATGAAAATCACTTTAAACATGCTAATTTTAGCTCTAAAACTGATGATCCACCTACAAATGTGAACTGACATTCAAAAATAAAACATTTGAAAACGGACCATTTTTCACCTTTCTGAAGAATGACGTAATGGGGGGGTGTTATCTCTTTTGTCAAAAATCAGCTGTTTTTGCTTGAACATTAAATGCCTTCAAATGGTTTTTATTTCACTTCCCGGGATGAAGAAACACTTTTTGAGACCTCAGAGTGAGCAAATTGGCCATTTTCATGCACTTTTAACCATTCCACAAATCTTGTGTTTAGAGCCCCTGGAAGCATGAAAATCACTTTAAACATGCTAATTTTAGCTCTAAAACTAATAATCCAACTACAAATATGAACTGACGTTCAAAAATAAAACATTTGAAAACGGACCATTTTTCACCCTTCTGAAGCATGACGTAATGGGGGGTGTTATCTATTTTGTCAAAAATCAGCTGTTTTTGCTTGAACATTAAATGCCTCCAAATGGTATTTAATTCACTTCCCGGGCCCCTGGAAGCATGAAAATCACTTTAAACATGCTAATTTTAGCTCTAAAACTGATGATCCACCTACAAATGTGAACTGACGTTCAAAAATGAAACATTTGAAAACGGACCATTTTTCACCTTTCTGAAGAATGACGTAATGGGGGGGTGTTATCTCTTTTGTCAAAAATCATTTGTTTTTGCTTGAACATTAAATGCCTTCAAATGGTTTTTATTTCACTTCCCGGGGTGAAGAAACAGTTTTTGAGACCTCAGAGTGAGCAAATTGGCCATTTTCATGCACTTTTAACCATTCCACAAATCTTGTGTTTAGGGTCCCTGGAAGCATGAAAATCACTTTAAACATGCTAATTTTAGCTCTAAAACTAATAATCCACCTACAAATGTGAACTGACGTTCAAAAATAAAACATTTGAAAACGGACCATTTTTCACCTTTCTGAAGCATGACGTAATGGGGGGTGTTATCTATTTTGTCAAAAATCAGCTGTTTTTGCTTGAACATTAAATGCCTCCAAATGGTATTTAATTCACTTCCTGGGCCCCTGGAAGCATGAAAATCACTTTAAACATGCTAATTTTAGTTCTAAAACTGATGATCCACCTACAAATGTGAACTGACGTTCAAAAATAAAACATTTGAAAACGGACCATTTTTCACCTTTCTGAAGAATGACGTAATGGGGGGTGTTATCTCTTTTGTCAAAAATCAGCTGTTTTTGCTTGAACATTAAATGCCTTCAAATGGTTTTTAATTCACTTCCCGGGGTGAAGAAACAGTTTTTGAGACCTCAGAGTGAGCAAATTGACCATTTTCATGCACTTTTAACCATTCCACAAATCTTGTGTTTAGAGCCCCTGGAAGCATGAAAATCACTTTAAACATGCTAATTTTAGCTCTAAAACTAATAATCCACCTACAAATGTGAACTGACGTTCAAAAACAAAACATTTGAAAACGGACCATTTTTCACCTTTCTGAAGAATGACGTAATGGGGGGGTGTTATCTCTTTTGTCAAAAATCAGCTGTTTTTGCTTGAACATTAAATGCATCCAAATGGTATTTAATTCACTTTCCGGGCCCCTGGAAGCATGAAAATCACTTTAAACATGCTAATTTTAGCTCTAAAACTAATAATCCACCTACAAATGTGAACTGACGTTCAAAAATAAAACATTTGAAAACGGACCATTTTTCACCTTTCTGAAGAATGACGTAATGGGGGGGTGTTATCTCTTTTGTCAAAAATCAGCTGTTTTTGCTTGAACATTAAGTGCCTCCAAATGGTATTTAATTCACTTCCCGGGGTGAAGAAACACTTTTTGAGACCTCAGAGTGAGCAAATTGGCCATTTTCATGCACTTTTAACCATTCCACAAATCTTGTGTTTAGAGCCCCTGGAAGCATGAAAATCACTTTAAACATGCTAATTTTAGCTCTAAAACTAATAATCCACCTACAAATGTGAACTGACGTTCAAAAATAAAACATTTGAAAACGGACCATTTTTCACCTTTCTGAAGCATGACGTAATGGGGGGTGTTATCTATTTTGTCAAAAATCAGCTGTTTTTGCTTGAACATTAAATGCCTCCAAATGGTATTTAATTCACTTCCCGGGCCCCTGGAAGCATGAAAATCACTTTAAACATGCTAATTTTAGCTCTAAAACTGATGATCCACCTACAAATGTGAACTGACGTTCAAAAATAAAACATTTGAAAACGGACCATTTTTCACCTTTCTGAAGAATGACGTAATGGGGGGGTGTTATCTCTTTTGTCAAAAATCAGCTGTTTTTGCTTGAACATTAAATGCCTTCAAATGGTTTTTATTTCACTTCCCGGGGTGAGGAAACAGTTTTTGAGACCTCAGAGTGAGCAAATTGACCATTTTCATGCACTTTTAACCATTCCACAAATCTTGTGTTTAGAGCCCCTGGAAGCATGAAAATCACTTTAAACATGCTAATTTTAGCTCTAAAACTGATGATCCACCTACAAATGTGAACTGACATTCAAAAATAAATCATTTGAAAACGGACCATTTTTCACCTTTCTGAAGAATGACGTAATGGGGGGGTGTTATCTCTTTTGTCAAAAATCAGCTGTTTTTGCTTGAACATTAAATGCCTTCAAATGGTTTTTATTTCACTTCCCGGGGTGAAGAAACACTTTTTGAGACCTCAGAGTGAGCAAATTGGCCATTTTCATGCACTTTTAACCATTCCACAAATCTTGTGTTTAGAGCCCCTGGAAGCATGAAAATCACTTTAAACATGCTAATTTTAGCTCTAAAACTAATAATCCACCTACAAATGTGAACTGACGTTCAAAAACAAAACATTTGAAAACGGACCATTTTTCACCTTTCTGAAGAATGACGTAATGGGGGGGTGTTATCTCTTTTGTCAAAAATCAGCTGTTTTTGCTTGAACATTAAATGCATCCAAATGGTATTTAATTCACTTTCCGGGCCCCTGGAAGCATGAAAATCACTTTAAACATGCTAATTTTAGCTCTAAAACTAATAATCCACCTACAAATGTGAACTGATGTTCAAAAATAAAACATTTGAAAACGGACCATTTTTCACCTTTCTGAAGAATGACGTAATGGGGGGGTGTTATCTCTTTTGTCAAAAATCAGCTGTTTTTGCTTGAACATTAAATGCCTTCAAATGGTTTTTAATTCACTTCCCGGGGTGAAGAAACAGTTTTTGAGACCTCAGAGTGAGCAAATTGACCATTTTCATGCACTTTTAACCATTCCACAAATCTTGTGTTTAGAGCCCCTGGAAGCATGAAAATCACTTTAAACATGCTAATTTTAGCTCTAAAACTAATAATCCACCTACAAATGTGAACTGACGTTCAAAAACAAAACATTTGAAAACGGACCATTTTTCACCTTTCTGAAGAATGACGTAATGGGGGGGTGTTATCTCTTTTGTCAAAAATCAGCTGTTTTTGCTTGAACATTAAATGCATCCAAATGGTATTTAATTCACTTTCCGGGCCCCTGGAAGCATGAAAATCACTTTAAACATGCTAATTTTAGCTCTAAAACTAATAATCCACCTACAAATGTGAACTGACGTTCAAAAATAAAACATTTGAAAACGGACCATTTTTCACCTTTCTGAAGAATGACGTAATGGGGGGGTGTTATCTCTTTTGTCAAAAATCAGCTGTTTTTGCTTGAACATTAAATGCCTCCAAATGGTATTTAATTCACTTCCCGGGGTGAAGAAACACTTTTTGAGACCTCAGAGTGAGCAAATTGGCCATTTTCATGCACTTTTAACCATTCCACAAATCTTGTGTTTAGAGCCCCTGGAAGCATGAAAATCACTTTAAACATGCTAATTTTAGCTCTAAAACTAATAATCCACCTACAAATGTGAACTGACGTTCAAAAATAAAACATTTGAAAACGGACCATTTTTCACCTTTCTGAAGCATGACGTAATGGGGGGTGTTATCTATTTTGTCAAAAATCAGCTGTTTTTGCTTGAACATTAAATGCCTCCAAATGGTATTTAATTCACTTCCCGGGCCCCTGGAAGCACGAAAATCACTTTAAACATGCTAATTTTAGCTCTAAAACTGATGATCCACCTACAAATGTGAACTGACGTTCAAAAATAAAACATTTGAAAACGGACCATTTTTCACCTTTCTGAAGAATGACGTAATGGGGGGGTGTTATCTCTTTTGTCAAAAATCAGCTGTTTTTGCTTGAACATTAAATGCCTTCAAATGGTTTTTATTTCACTTCCCGGGATGAAGAAACACTTTTTGAGACCTCAGAGTGAGCAAATTGGCCATTTTCATGCACTTTTAACCATTCCACAAATCTTGTGTTTAGAGCCCCTGGAAGCATGAAAATCACTTTAAACATGCTAATTTTAGCTCTAAAACTAATAATCCAACTACAAATATGAACTGACGTTCAAAAATAAAACATTTGAAAACGGACCATTTTTCACCCTTCTGAAGCATGACGTAATGGGGGGTGTTATCTATTTTGTCAAAAATCAGCTGTTTTTGCTTGAACATTAAATGCCTCCAAATGGTATTTAATTCACTTCCCGGGCCCCTGGAAGCATGAAAATCACTTTAAACATGCTAATTTTAGCTCTAAAACTGATGATCCACCTACAAATGTGAACTGACGTTCAAAAATGAAACATTTGAAAACGGACCATTTTTCACCTTTCTGAAGAATGACGTAATGGGGGGGTGTTATCTCTTTTGTCAAAAATCATTTGTTTTTGCTTGAACATTAAATGCCTTCAAATGGTTTTTATTTCACTTCCCGGGGTGAAGAAACAGTTTTTGAGACCTCAGAGTGAGCAAATTGGCCATTTTCATGCACTTTTAACCATTCCACAAATCTTGTGTTTAGGGTCCCTGGAAGCATGAAAATCACTTTAAACATGCTAATTTTAGCTCTAAAACTAATAATCCACCTACAAATGTGAACTGACGTTCAAAAATAAAACATTTGAAAACGGACCATTTTTCACCTTTCTGAAGCATGACGTAATGGGGGGTGTTATCTATTTTGTCAAAAATCAGCTGTTTTTGCTTGAACATTAAATGCCTCCAAATGGTATTTAATTCACTTCCTGGGCCCCTGGAAGCATGAAAATCACTTTAAACATGCTAATTTTAGTTCTAAAACTGATGATCCACCTACAAATGTGAACTGACGTTCAAAAATAAAACATTTGAAAACGGACCATTTTTCACCTTTCTGAAGAATGACGTAATGGGGGGTGTTATCTCTTTTGTCAAAAATCAGCTGTTTTTGCTTGAACATTAAATGCCTTCAAATGGTTTTTAATTCACTTCCCGGGGTGAAGAAACAGTTTTTGAGACCTCAGAGTGAGCAAATTGACCATTTTCATGCACTTTTAACCATTCCACAAATCTTGTGTTTAGAGCCCCTGGAAGCATGAAAATCACTTTAAACATGCTAATTTTAGCTCTAAAACTAATAATCCACCTACAAATGTGAACTGACGTTCAAAAACAAAACATTTGAAAACGGACCATTTTTCACCTTTCTGAAGAATGACGTAATGGGGGGGTGTTATCTCTTTTGTCAAAAATCAGCTGTTTTTGCTTGAACATTAAATGCATCCAAATGGTATTTAATTCACTTTCCGGGCCCCTGGAAGCATGAAAATCACTTTAAACATGCTAATTTTAGCTCTAAAACTAATAATCCACCTACAAATGTGAACTGACGTTCAAAAATAAAACATTTGAAAACGGACCATTTTTCACCTTTCTGAAGAATGACGTAATGGGGGGGTGTTATCTCTTTTGTCAAAAATCAGCTGTTTTTGCTTGAACATTAAGTGCCTCCAAATGGTATTTAATTCACTTCCCGGGGTGAAGAAACACTTTTTGAGACCTCAGAGTGAGCAAATTGGCCATTTTCATGCACTTTTAACCATTCCACAAATCTTGTGTTTAGAGCCCCTGGAAGCATGAAAATCACTTTAAACATGCTAATTTTAGCTCTAAAACTAATAATCCACCTACAAATGTGAACTGACGTTCAAAAATAAAACATTTGAAAACGGACCATTTTTCACCTTTCTGAAGCATGACGTAATGGGGGGTGTTATCTATTTTGTCAAAAATCAGCTGTTTTTGCTTGAACATTAAATGCCTCCAAATGGTATTTAATTCACTTCCCGGGCCCCTGGAAGCATGAAAATCACTTTAAACATGCTAATTTTAGCTCTAAAACTGATGATCCACCTACAAATGTGAACTGACGTTCAAAAATAAAACATTTGAAAACGGACCATTTTTCACCTTTCTGAAGAATGACGTAATGGGGGGGTGTTATCTCTTTTGTCAAAAATCAGCTGTTTTTGCTTGAACATTAAATGCCTTCAAATGGTTTTTATTTCACTTCCCGGGGTGAGGAAACAGTTTTTGAGACCTCAGAGTGAGCAAATTGACCATTTTCATGCACTTTTAACCATTCCACAAATCTTGTGTTTAGAGCCCCTGGAAGCATGAAAATCACTTTAAACATGCTAATTTTAGCTCTAAAACTGATGATCCACCTACAAATGTGAACTGACATTCAAAAATAAATCATTTGAAAACGGACCATTTTTCACCTTTCTGAAGAATGACGTAATGGGGGGGTGTTATCTCTTTTGTCAAAAATCAGCTGTTTTTGCTTGAACATTAAATGCCTTCAAATGGTTTTTATTTCACTTCCCGGGGTGAAGAAACACTTTTTGAGACCTCAGAGTGAGCAAATTGGCCATTTTCATGCACTTTTAACCATTCCACAAATCTTGTGTTTAGAGCCCCTGGAAGCATGAAAATCACTTTAAACATGCTAATTTTAGCTCTAAAACTAATAATCCACCTACAAATGTGAACTGACGTTCAAAAACAAAACATTTGAAAACGGACCATTTTTCACCTTTCTGAAGAATGACGTAATGGGGGGGTGTTATCTCTTTTGTCAAAAATCAGCTGTTTTTGCTTGAACATTAAATGCATCCAAATGGTATTTAATTCACTTTCCGGGCCCCTGGAAGCATGAAAATCACTTTAAACATGCTAATTTTAGCTCTAAAACTAATAATCCACCTACAAATGTGAACTGATGTTCAAAAATAAAACATTTGAAAACGGACCATTTTTCACCTTTCTGAAGAATGACGTAATGGGGGGGTGTTATCTCTTTTGTCAAAAATCAGCTGTTTTTGCTTGAACATTAAATGCCTTCAAATGGTTTTTAATTCACTTCCCGGGGTGAAGAAACAGTTTTTGAGACCTCAGAGTGAGCAAATTGACCATTTTCATGCACTTTTAACCATTCCACAAATCTTGTGTTTAGAGCCCCTGGAAGCATGAAAATCACTTTAAACATGCTAATTTTAGCTCTAAAACTAATAATCCACCTACAAATGTGAACTGACGTTCAAAAACAAAACATTTGAAAACGGACCATTTTTCACCTTTCTGAAGAATGACGTAATGGGGGGGTGTTATCTCTTTTGTCAAAAATCAGCTGTTTTTGCTTGAACATTAAATGCATCCAAATGGTATTTAATTCACTTTCCGGGCCCCTGGAAGCATGAAAATCACTTTAAACATGCTAATTTTAGCTCTAAAACTAATAATCCACCTACAAATGTGAACTGACGTTCAAAAATAAAACATTTGAAAACGGACCATTTTTCACCTTTCTGAAGAATGACGTAATGGGGGGGTGTTATCTCTTTTGTCAAAAATCAGCTGTTTTTGCTTGAACATTAAATGCCTCCAAATGGTATTTAATTCACTTCCCGGGGTGAAGAAACACTTTTTGAGACCTCAGAGTGAGCAAATTGGCCATTTTCATGCACTTTTAACCATTCCACAAATCTTGTGTTTAGAGCCCCTGGAAGCATGAAAATCACTTTAAACATGCTAATTTTAGCTCTAAAACTAATAATCCACCTACAAATGTGAACTGACGTTCAAAAATAAAACATTTGAAAACGGACCATTTTTCACCTTTCTGAAGCATGACGTAATGGGGGGTGTTATCTATTTTGTCAAAAATCAGCTGTTTTTGCTTGAACATTAAATGCCTCCAAATGGTATTTAATTCACTTCCCGGGCCCCTGGAAGCACGAAAATCACTTTAAACATGCTAATTTTAGCTCTAAAACTGATGATCCACCTACAAATGTGAACTGACGTTCAAAAATAAAACATTTGAAAACGGACCATTTTTCACCTTTCTGAAGAATGACGTAATGGGGGGGTGTTATCTCTTTTGTCAAAAATCAGCTGTTTTTGCTTGAACATTAAATGCCTTCAAATGGTTTTTATTTCACTTCCCGGGGTGAAGAAACAGTTTTTGAGACCTCAGAGTGAGCAAATTGACCATTTTCATGCACTTTTAACCATTCCACAAATCTTGTGTTTAGAGCCCCTGGAAGCATGAAAATCACTTTAAACATGCTAATTTTAGCTCTAAAACTAATAATCCACCTACAAATGTGAACTGACGTTCAAAAACAAAACATTTGAAAACGGACCATTTTTCACCTTTCTGAAGAATGACGTAATGGGGGGGTGTTATCTCTTTTGTCAAAAATCAGCTGTTTTTGCTTGAACATTAAATGCATCCAAATGGTATTTAATTCACTTTCCGGGCCCCTGGAAGCATGAAAATCACTTTAAACATGCTAATTTTAGCTCTAAAACTAATAATCCACCTACAAATGTGAACTGACGTTCAAAAATAAAACATTTGAAAACGGACCATTTTTCACCTTTCTGAAGAATGACGTAATGGGGGGGTGTTATCTCTTTTGTCAAAAATCAGCTGTTTTTGCTTGAACATTAAGTGCCTCCAAATGGTATTTAATTCACTTCCCGGGGTGAAGAAACACTTTTTGAGACCTCAGAGTGAGCAAATTGGCCATTTTCATGCACTTTTAACCATTCCACAAATCTTGTGTTTAGAGCCCCTGGAAGCATGAAAATCACTTTAAACATGCTAATTTTAGCTCTAAAACTAATAATCCACCTACAAATGTGAACTGACGTTCAAAAATAAAACATTTGAAAACGGACCATTTTTCACCTTTCTGAAGCATGACGTAATGGGGGGTGTTATCTATTTTGTCAAAAATCAGCTGTTTTTGCTTGAACATTAAATGCCTCCAAATGGTATTTAATTCACTTCCCGGGCCCCTGGAAGCATGAAAATCACTTTAAACATGCTAATTTTAGCTCTAAAACTGATGATCCACCTACAAATGTGAACTGACGTTCAAAAATAAAACATTTGAAAACGGACCATTTTTCACCTTTCTGAAGAATGACGTAATGGGGGGGTGTTATCTCTTTTGTCAAAAATCTGCTGTTTTTGCTTGAACATTAAATGCCTTCAAATGGTTTTTATTTCACTTCCCGGGGTGAGGAAACAGTTTTTGAGACCTCAGAGTGAGCAAATTGACCATTTTCATGCACTTTTAACCATTCCACAAATCTTGTGTTTAGAGCCCCTGGAAGCATGAAAATCACTTTAAACATGCTAATTTTAGCTCTAAAACTGATGATCCACCTACAAATGTGAACTGACATTCAAAAATAAATCATTTGAAAACGGACCATTTTTCACCTTTCTGAAGAATGACGTAATGGGGGGGTGTTATCTCTTTTGTCAAAAATCAGCTGTTTTTGCATGAACATTAAATGCCTTCAAATGGTTTTTATTTCACTTCCCGGGGTGAAGAAACACTTTTTGAGACCTCAGAGTGAGCAAATTGGCCATTTTCATGCACTTTTAACCATTCCACAAATCTTGTGTTTAGAGCCCCTGGAAGCATGAAAATCACTTTAAACATGCTAATTTTAGCTCTAAAACTAATAATCCACCTACAAATGTGAACTGACGTTCAAAAACAAAACATTTGAAAACGGACCATTTTTCACCTTTCTGAAGAATGACGTAATGGGGGGGTGTTATCTCTTTTGTCAAAAATCAGCTGTTTTTGCTTGAACATTAAATGCCTCCAAATGGTATTTAATTCACTTCCCGGGGTGAAGAAACACTTTTTGAGACCTCAGAGTGAGCAAATTGGCCATTTTCATGCACTTTTAACCATTCCACAAATCTTGTGTTTAGAGCCCCTGGAAGCATGAAAATCACTTTAAACATGCTAATTTTAGCTCTAAAACTAATAATCCACCTACAAATGTGAACTGACGTTCAAAAATAAAACATTTGAAAACGGACCATTTTTCACCTTTCTGAAGCATGACGTAATGGGGGGTGGTATCTATTTTGTCAAAAATCAGCTGTTTTTGCTTGAACATTAAATGCCTCCAAATGGTATTTAATTCACTTCCCGGGCCCCTGGAAGCATGAAAATCACTTTAAACATGCTAATTTTAGCTCTAAAACTGATGATCCACCTACAAATGTGAACTGACGTTCAAAAATAAAACATTTGAAAACGGACCATTTTTCACCTTTCTGAAGAATGACGTAATGGGGGGGTGTTATCTCTTTTGTCAAAAATCAGCTGTTTTTGCTTGAACATTAAATGCCTTCAAATGGTTTTTATTTCACTTCCCGGGGTGAAGAAACAGTTTTTGAGACCTCAGAGTGAGCAAATTGACCATTTTCATGCACTTTTAACCATTCCACAAATCTTGTGTTTAGAGCCCCTGGAAGCATGACAATCACTTTAAACATGCTAATTTTAGCTCTAAAACTGATGATCCACCTACAAATGTGAACTGACATTCAAAAATAAAACATTTGAAAACGGACCATTTTTCACCTTTCTGAAGAATGACGTAATGGGGGGGTGTTATCTCTTTTGTCAAAAATCAGCTGTTTTTGCTTGAACATTAAATGCCTTCAAATGGTTTTTATTTCACTTCCCGGGGTGAAGAAACACTTTTTGAGACCTCAGAGTAAGCAAATTGGCCATTTTCATGCACTTTTAACCATTCCACAAATCTTGTGTTTAGAGCCCCTGGAAGCATGAAAATCACTTTAAACATGCTAATTTTAGCTCTAAAACTAATAATCCACCTACAAATGTGAACTGACGTTCAAAAACAAAACATTTGAAAACTGACCATTTTTCACCTTTCTGAAGAATGACGTAATGGGGGGGTGTTATCTCTTTTGTCAAAAATCAGCTGTTTTTGCTTGAACATTAAATGCATCCAAATGGTATTTAATTCACTTTCCGGGCCCCTGGAAGCATGAAAATCACTTTAAACATGCTAATTTTAGCTCTTAAACTAATAATCCACCTACAAATGTGAACTGACGTTCAAAAATAAAACATTTGAAAACGGACCATTTTTCACCTTTCTGAAGAATGACGTAATGGGGGGGTGTTATCTCTTTTGTCAAAAATCAGCTGTTTTTGCTTGAACATTAAATGCCTCCAAATGGTATTTAATTCACTTCCCGGGGTGAAGAAACACTTTTTGAGACCTCAGAGTGAGCAAATTGGCCATTTTCATGCACTTTTAACCATTCCACAAATCTTGTGTTTAGAGCCCCTGGAAGCATGAAAATCACTTTAAACATGCTAATTTTAGCTCTAAAACTAATAATCCACCTACAAATGTGAACTGACGTTCAAAAATAAAACATTTGAAAACAGACCATTTTTCACCTTTCTGAAGCATGACGTAATGGGGGGTGTTATCTATTTTGTCAAAAATCAGCTGTTTTTGCTTGAACATTAAATGCCTCCAAATGGTATTTAATTCACTTCCCGGGCCCCTGGAAGCATGAAAATCACTTTAAACATGCTAATTTTAGCTCTAAAACTGATGATCCACCTACAAATGTGAACTGACGTTCAAAAATAAAACATTTGAAAACTGACCATTTTTCACCTTTCTGAAGAATGACGTAATGGGGGGGTGTTATCTCTTTTGTCAAAAATCAGCTGTTTTTGCTTGAACATTAAATGCCTTCAAATGGTTTTTATTTCACTTCCCGGGGTGAAGAAACAGTTTTTGAGACCTCAGAGTGAGCAAATTGACCATTTTCATGCACTTTTAACCATTCCACAAATCTTGTGTTTAGAGCCCCTGGAAGCATGAAAATCACTTTAAACATGCTAATTTTAGCTCTAAAACTGATGATCCACCTACAAATGTGAACTGACATTCAAAAATAAAACATTTGAAAACGGACCATTTTTCACCTTTCTGAAGAATGACGTAATTAGGGGGGTGTTATCTCTTTTGTCAAAAATCAGCTGTTTTTGCTTGAACATTAAATGCCTTCAAATGGTTTTTATTTCACTTCCCGGGATGAAGAAACACTTTTTGAGACCTCAGAGTGAGCAAATTGGCCATTTTCATGCACTTTTAACCATTCCACAAATCTTGTGTTTAGAGCCCCTGGAAGCATGAAAATCACTTTAAACATGCTAATTTTAGCTCTAAAACTAATAATCCAACTACAAATATGAACTGACGTTCAAAAATAAAACATTTGAAAACGGACCATTTTTCACCTTTCTGAAGCAAGACGTAATGGGGGGTGTTATCTATTTTGTCAAAAATCAGCTGTTTTTGCTTGAACATTAAATGCCTCCAAATGGTATTTAATTCACTTCCCGGGCCCCTGGAAGCATGAAAATCACTTTAAACATGCTAATTTTAGCTCTAAAACTGATGATCCACCTACAAATGTGAACTGACGTTCAAAAATGAAACATTTGAAAACGGACCATTTTTCACCTTTCTGAAGCATGACGTAATGGGGGGGTGTTATCTCTAATTTCAAAAATCAGCTGTTTTTGCTTGAACATTAAATGCCTCCAAATGGTATTTAATTCACTTCCCGGGGTGAAGAAACACTTTTTGAGACCTCAGAGTGAGCAAATTGGCCATTTTCATGCACTTTTAACCATTCCACAAATCTTGTGTTTAGGGTCCCTGGAAGCATGAAAATCACTTTAAACATGCTAATTTTAGCTCTAAAACTAATAATCCACCTACAAATGTGAACTGACGTTCAAAAATAAAACATTTGAAAACGGACCATTTTTCACCTTTCTGAAGCATGACGTAATGGGGGGTGTTATCTATTTTGTCAAAAATCAGCTGTTTTTGCTTGAACATTAAATGCCTCCAAATGGTATTTAATTCACTTCCTGGGCCCCTGGAAGCATGAAAATCACTTTAAACATGCTAATTTTAGCTCTAAAACTGATGATCCACCTACAAATGTGAACTGACGTTCAAAAATAAAACATTTGAAAACGGACCATTTTTCACCTTTCTGAAGAATGACGTAATGGGGGGTGTTATCTCTTTTGTCAAAAATCAGCTGTTTTTGCTTGAACATTAAATGCCTTCAAATGGTTTTTAATTCACTTCCCGGGGTGAAGAAACAGTTTTTGAGACCTCAGAGTGAGCAAATTGACCATTTTCATGCACTTTTAACCATTCCACAAATCTTGTGTTTAGAGCCCCTGGAAGCATGAAAATCACTTTAAACATGCTAATTTTAGCTCTAAAACTAATAATCCACCTACAAATGTGAACTGACGTTCAAAAACAAAACATTTGAAAACGGACCATTTTTCACCTTTCTGAAGAATGACGTAATGGGGGGGTGTTATCTCTTTTGTCAAAAATCAGCTGTTTTTGCTTGAACATTAAATGCATCCAAATGGTATTTAATTCACTTTCCGGCCCCCTGGAAGCATGAAAATCACTTTAAACATGCTAATTTTAGCTCTAAAACTGATGATCCACCTACAAATGTGAACTGACGTTCAAAAATAAAACATTTGAAAACGGACCATTTTTCACCTTTCTGAAGAATGACGTAATGGGGGGTGTTATCTCTTTTGTCAAAAATCAGCTGTTTTTGCTTGAACATTAAATGCCTTCAAATGGTTTTTAATTCACTTCCCGGGGTGAAGAAACAGTTTTTGAGACCTCAGAGTGAGCAAATTGACCATTTTCATGCACTTTTAACCATTCCACAAATCTTGTGTTTAGAGCCCCTGGAAGCATGAAAATCACTTTAAACATGCTAATTTTAGCTCTAAAACTAATAATCCACCTACAAATGTGAACTGACGTTCAAAAACAAAACATTTGAAAACGGACCATTTTTCACCTTTCTGAAGAATGACGTAATGGGGGGGTGTTATCTCTTTTGTCAAAA
The DNA here is from genome assembly GCF_964261635.1 of Lissotriton helveticus. Lineage (NCBI taxonomy): Eukaryota > Metazoa > Chordata > Amphibia > Caudata > Salamandridae > Lissotriton > Lissotriton helveticus. The sequence goes on from NW_027611949.1 coordinate 715,944, forward strand.
ATCAGCTGTTTTTGCTTGAACATTAAATGCATCCAAATGGTATTTAATTCACTTTCCGGGCCCCTGGAAGCATGAAAATCACTTTAAACATGCTAATTTTAGCTCTAAAACTAATAATCCACCTACAAATGTGAACTGACGTTCAAAAATAAAACATTTGAAAACGGACCATTTTTCACCTTTCTGAAGAATGACGTAATGGGGGGGTGTTATCTCTTTTGTCAAAAATCAGCTGTTTTTGCTTGAACATTAAGTGCCTCCAAATGGTATTTAATTCACTTCCCGGGGTGAAGAAACACTTTTTGAGACCTCAGAGTGAGCAAATTGGCCATTTTCATGCACTTTTAACCATTCCACAAATCTTGTGTTTAGAGCCCCTGGAAGCATGAAAATCACTTTAAACATGCTAATTTTAGCTCTAAAACTAATAATCCACCTACAAATGTGAACTGACGTTCAAAAATAAAACATTTGAAAACGGACCATTTTTCACCTTTCTGAAGCATGACGTAATGGGGGGTGTTATCTATTTTGTCAAAAATCAGCTGTTTTTGCTTGAACATTAATTGCCTCCAAATGGTATTTAATTCACTTCCCGGGCCCCTGGAAGCATGAAAATCACTTTAAACATGCTAATTTTAGCTCTAAAACTGATGATCCACCTACAAATGTGAACTGACGTTCAAAAATAAAACATTTGAAAACGGACCATTTTTCACCTTTCTGAAGAATGACGTAATGGGGGGGTGTTATCTCTTTTGTCAAAAATCAGCTGTTTTTGCTTGAACATTAAATGCCTTCAAATGGTTTTTATTTCACTTCCCGGGGTGAGGAAACAGTTTTTGAGACCTCAGAGTGAGCAAATTGACCATTTTCATGCACTTTTAACCATTCCACAAATCTTGTGTTTAGAGCCCCTGGAAGCATGAAAATCACTTTAAACATGCTAATTTTAGCTCTAAAACTGATGATCCACCTACAAATGTGAACTGACATTCAAAAATAAATCATTTGAAAACGGACCATTTTTCACCTTTCTGAAGAATGACGTAATGGGGGGGTGTTATCTCTTTTGTCAAAAATCAGCTGTTTTTGCTTGAACATTAAATGCCTTCAAATGGTTTTTATTTCACTTCCCGGGGTGAAGAAACACTTTTTGAGACCTCAGAGTGAGCAAATTGGCCATTTTCATGCACTTTTAACCATTCCACAAATCTTGTGTTTAGAGCCCCTGGAAGCATGAAAATCACTTTAAACATGCTAATTTTAGCTCTAAAACTAATAATCCACCTACAAATGTGAACTGACGTTCAAAAACAAAACATTTGAAAACGGACCATTTTTCACCTTTCTGAAGAATGACGTAATGGGGGGGTGTTATCTCTTTTGTCAAAAATCAGCTGTTTTTGCTTGAACATTAAATGCATCCAAATGGTATTTAATTCACTTTCCGGGCCCCTGGAAGCATGAAAATCACTTTAAACATGCTAATTTTAGCTCTAAAACTAATAATCCACCTACAAATGTGAACTGATGTTCAAAAATAAAACATTTGAAAACGGACCATTTTTCACCTTTCTGAAGAATGACGTAATGGGGGGGTGTTATCTCTTTTGTCAAAAATCAGCTGTTTTTGCTTGAACATTAAATGCCTCCAAATGGTATTTAATTCACTTCCCGGGGTGAAGAAACACTTTTTGAGACCTCAGAGTGAGCAAATTGGCCATTTTCATGCACTTTTAACCATTCCACAAATCTTGTGTTTAGAGCCCCTGGAAGCATGAAAATCACTTTAAACATGCTAATTTTAGCTCTAAAACTAATAATCCACCTACAAATGTGAACTGACGTTCAAAAATAAAACATTTGAAAACGGACCATTTTTCACCTTTCTGAAGCATGACGTAATGGGGGGTGTTATCTATTTTGTCAAAAATCAGCTGTTTTTGCTTGAACATTAAATGCCTCCAAATGGTATTTAATTCACTTCCCGGGCCCCTGGAAGCATGAAAATCACTTTAAACATGCTAATTTTAGCTCTAAAACTGATGATCCACCTACAAATGTGAACTGACGTTCAAAAATAAAACATTTGAAAACGGACCATTTTTCACCTTTCTGAAGAATGACGTAATGGGGGGGTGTTATCTCTTTTGTCAAAAATCAGCTGTTTTTGCTTGAACATTAAATGCCTTCAAATGGTTTTTATTTCACTTCCCGGGGTGAAGAAACAGTTTTTGAGACCTCAGAGTGAGCAAATTGACCATTTTCATGCACTTTTAACCATTCCACAAATCTTGTGTTTAGAGCCCCTGGAAGCATGAAAATCACTTTAAACATGCTAATTTTAGCTCTAAAACTGATGATCCACCTACAAATGTGAACTGACATTCAAAAATAAAACATTTGAAAACGGACCATTTTTCACCTTTCTGAAGAATGACGTAATGGGGGGGTGTTATCTCTTTTGTCAAAAATCAGCTGTTTTTGCTTGAACATTAAATGCCTTCAAATGGTATTTAATTCACTTCCCGGGGTGAAGAAACACTTTTTGAGACCTCAGAGTGAGCAAATTGGCCATTTTCATGCACTTTTAACCATTCCACAAATCTTGTGTTTAGAGCCCCTGGAAGCATGAAAATCACTTTAAACATGCTAATTTTAGCTCTAAAACTAATAATCCACCTACAAATGTGAACTGACGTTCAAAAATAAAACATTTGAAAACGGACCATTTTTCACCTTTCTGAAGCATGACGTAATGGGGGGTGTTATCTATTTTGTCAAAAATCAGCTGTTTTTGCTTGAACATTAAATGCCTCCAAATGGTATTTAATTCACTTCCCGGGCCCCTGGAAGCATGAAAATCACTTTAAACATGCTAATTTTAGCTCTAAAACTGATGATCCACCTACAAATGTGAACTGACGTTCAAAAATAAAACATTTGAAAACGGACCATTTTTCACCTTTCTGAAGAATGACGTAATGGGGGGGTGTTATCTCTTTTGTCAAAAATCAGCTGTTTTTGCTTGAACATTAAATGCCTTCAAATGGTTTTTATTTCACTTCCCGGGGTGAAGAAACAGTTTTTGAGACCTCAGAGTGAGCAAATTGACCATTTTCATGCACTTTTAACCATTCCACAAATCTTGTGTTTAGAGCCCCTGGAAGCATGAAAATCACTTTAAACATGCTAATTTTAGCTCTAAAACTGATGATCCACCTACAAATGTGAACTGACATTCAAAAATAAAACATTTGAAAACGGACCATTTTTCACCTTTCTGAAGAATGACGTAATGGGGGGGTGTTATCTCTTTTGTCAAAAATCAGCTGTTTTTGCTTGAACATTAAATGCCTTCAAATGGTTTTTATTTCACTTCCCGGGGTGAAGAAACACTTTTTGAGACCTCAGAGTGAGCAAATTGGCCATTTTCATGCACTTTTAACCATTCCACAAATCTTGTGTTTAGAGCCCCTGGAAGCATGAAAATCACTTTAAACATGCTAATTTTAGCTCTAAAACTAATAATCCAACTACAAATGTGAACTGACGTTCAAAAATAAAACATTTGAAAACGGACCATTTTTCACCTTTCTGAAGCATGACGTAATGGGGGGTGTTATCTATTTTGTCAAAAATCAGCTGTTTTTGCTTGAACATTAAATGCCTCCAAATGGTATTTAATTCACTTCCCGGGCCCCTGGAAGCATGAAAATCACTTTAAACATGCTAATTTTAGCTCTAAAACTGATGATCCACCTACAAATGTGAACTGACGTTCAAAAATGAAACATTTGAAAACGGACCATTTTTCACCTTTCTGAAGAATGACGTAATGGGGGGGTGTTATCTCTTTTGTCAAAAATCAGCTGTTTTTGCTTGAACATTAAATGCCTTCAAATGGTTTTTATTTCACTTCCCGGGGTGAAGAAACAGTTTTTGAGACCTCAGAGTGAGCAAATTGACCATTTTCATGCACTTTTAACCATTCCACAAATCTTGTGTTTAGAGCCCCTGGAAGCATGAAAATCACTTTAAACACGCTAATTTTAGCTCTAAAACTGATGATCCACCTACAAATGTGAACTGACATTCAAAAATAAAACATTTGAAAACGGACCATTTTTCACCTTTCTGAAGCATGACGTAATGGGGGGGTGTTATCTCTTATTTAAAAAATCTGCTGTTTTTGCTTGAACATTAAATGCCTCCAAATGGTATTTAATTCACTTCCCGGGGTGAAGAAACACTTTTTGAGACCTCAGAGTGAGCAAATTGGCCATTTTCATGCACTTTTAACCATTCCACAAATCTTGTGTTTAGGGTCCCTGGAAGCATGAAAATCACTTTAAACATGCTAATTTTAGCTCTAAAACTAATAAACCACCTACAAATGTGAACTGACGTTCAAAAATAAAACATTTGAAAACGGACCATTTTTCACCTTTCTGAAGAATGACGTAATGGGGGGGTGTTATCTCTTTTGTCAAAAATCAGCTGTTTTTGCTTGAACATTAAGTGCCTCCAAATGGTATTTAATTCACTTCCCGGGGTGAAGAAACACTTTTTGAGACCTCAGAGTGAGCAAATTGGCCATTTTCATGCACTTTTAACCATTCCACAAATCTTGTGTTTAGAGCCCCTGGAAGCATGAAAATCACTTTAAACATGCTAATTTTAGCTCTAAAACTAATAATCCACCTACAAATGTGAACTGACGTTCAAAAATAAAACATTTGAAAACGGACCATTTTTCACCTTTCTGAAGAATGACGTAATGGGGGGTGTTATCTCTTTTGTCAAAAATCAGCTGTTTTTGCTTGAACATTAAATGCCTCCAAATGGTATTTAATTCACTTCCCGGGCCCCTGGAAGCATGAAAATCACTTTAAACATGCTAATTTTAGCTCTAAAACTGATGATCCACCTACAAATGTGAACTGACGTTCAAAAATGAAACATTTGAAAACGGACCATTTTTCACCTTTCTGAAGAATGACGTAATGGGGGGGTGTTATCTCTTTTGTCAAAAATCAGCTGTTTTTGCTTGAACATTAAATGCCTTCAAATGGCATTTAATTCACTTCCCGGGGTGAAGAAACACTTTTTGAGACCTCCTAGTGAGCAAATTGGCCATTTTCATGCACTTTTAACCATTCCACAAATCTTGTGTTTAGAGCCCCTGGAAGCATGAAAATCACTTTAAACACGCTAATTTTAGCTCTAAAACTGATGATCCACCTACAAATGTGAACTGACATTCAAAAATAAAACATTTGAAAACGGACCATTTTTCACCTTTCTGAAGCATGACGTAATGGGGGGGTGTTATCTCTTATTTAAAAAATCAGCTGTTTTTGCTTGAACATTAAATGCCTCCAAATGGTATTTAATTCACTTCCCGGGGTGAAGAAACACTTTTTGAGACCTCAGAGTGAGCAAATTGGCCATTTTCATGCACTTTTAACCATTCCACAAATCTTGTGTTTAGGGTCCCTGGAAGCATGAAAATCACTTTAAACATGCTAATTTTAGCTCTAAAACTAATAATCCACCTACAAATGTGAACTGACGTTCAAAAATAAAACATTTGAAAACGGACCATTTTTCACCTTTCTGAAGCATGACGTAATGGGGGGTGTTATCTATTTTGTCAAAAATCAGCTGTTTTTGCTTGAACATTAAATGCCTCCAAATGGTATTTAATTCACTTCCTGGGCCCCCGGAAGCATGAAAATCACTTTAAACATGCTAATTTTAGCTCTAAAACTGATGATCCACCTACAAATGTGAACTGACGTTCAAAAATAAAACATTTGAAAACGGACCATTTTTCACCTTTCTGAAGAATGACGTAATGGGGGGTGTTATCTCTTTTGTCAAAAATCAGCTGTTTTTGCTTGAACATTAAATGCCTTTAAATGGTTTTTAATTCACTTCCCGGGGTGAAGAAACAGTTTTTGAGACCTCAGAGTGAGCAAATTGACCATTTTCATGCACTTTTAACCATTCCACAAATCTTGTGTTTAGAGCCCCTGGAAGCATGAAAATCACTTTAAACATGCTAATTTTAGCTCTAAAACTAATAATCCACCTACAAATGTGAACTGACGTTCAAAAACAAAACATTTGAAAACGGACCATTTTTCACCTTTCTGAAGAATGACGTAATGGGGGGGTGTTATCTCTTTTGTCAAAAATCAGCTGTTTTTGCTTGAACATTAAATGCATCCAAATGGTATTTAATTCACTTTCCGGGCCCCTGGAAGCATGAAAATCACTTTAAACATGCTAATTTTAGCTCTAAAACTAATAATCCACCTACAAATGTGAACTGACGTTCAAAAATAAAACATTTGAAAACGGACCATTTTTCACCTTTCTGAAGAATGACGTAATGGGGGGGTGTTATCTCTTTTGTCAAAAATCAGCTGTTTTTGCTTGAACATTAAGTGCCTCCAAATGGTATTTAATTCACTTCCCGGGGTGAAGAAACACTTTTTGAGACCTCAGAGTGAGCAAATTGGCCATTTTCATGCACTTTTAACCATTCCACAAATCTTGTGTTTAGAGCCCCTGGAAGCATGAAAATCACTTTAAACATGCTAATTTTAGCTCTAAAACTAATAATCCACCTACAAATGTGAACTGACGTTCAAAAATAAAACATTTGAAAACGGACCATTTTTCACCTTTCTGAAGAATGACGTAATGGGGGGTGTTATCTCTTTTGTCAAAAATCAGCTGTTTTTGCTTGAACATTAAATGCCTCCAAATGGTATTTAATTCACTTCCCGGGCCCCTGGAAGCATGAAAATCACTTTAAACATGCTAATTTTAGCTCTAAAACTGATGATCCACCTACAAATGTGAACTGACGTTCAAAAATGAAACATTTGAAAACGGACCATTTTTCACTTTTCTGAAGAATGACGTAATGGGGGGGTGTTATCTCTTTTGTCAAAAATCAGCTGTTTTTGCTTGAACATTAAATGCCTTCAAATGGCATTTAATTCACTTCCCGGGGTGAAGAAACACTTTTTGAGACCTCCTAGTGAGCAAATTGGCCATTTTCATGCACTTTTAACCATTCTACAAATCTTGTGTTTAGAGCCCCTGGAAGCATGAAAATCACTTTAAACATGCTAATTTTAGCTCTAAAACTAATAATCCACCTACAAATGTGAACTGACGTTCAAAAATAAAACATTTGAAAACGGACCATTTTTCACCTTTCTGAAGAATGACGTAATGGGGGGGTGTTATCTCTTTTGTCAATAAATCAGCTGTTTTTGCTTGAACATGAAATGCCTCCAAATGGTATTTAATTCACTTCCCGGGCCCCTGGAAGCATGAAAATCACTTTAAACATGCTAATTTTAGCTCTAAAACTAATAATCCACCTACAAATGTGAACTGACGTTCAAAAATAAAACATTTGAAAACGGACCATTTTTCACCTTTCTGAAGAATGACGTAATGGGGGGTGTTATCTCTTTTGTCAAAAATAAGCTGTTTTTGCTTGAACATTAAATGCCTCCAAATGGTATTTAATTCACTTCCCGGGGTGAAGAAACACTTTTTGAGATCTCAGAGTGAGCAAATTGGCCATTTTCATGCACTTTTAACCATTCCACACATCTTGTGTTTAGAGCCCCTGGAAGCATGAAAATCGCTTTAAACATGCTAATTTTAGCTCTAAAACTAATAATCCACCTACAAATGTGAACTGACGTTCAAAAATAAAACATTTGAAAACGGACCATTTTTCACCTTTCTGAAGCATGACGTAGAGGGGGGTATTATCTCTTTTGTCAAAAATCAGCTGTTTTTGCTTGAACATTAAATGCCTCCAAATGGTATTTAATTCACTTCCCGCGGTGAAGAAACACTTTTTGAGACCTCAGAGTGAGCAAATTGACCATTTTCATGCACTTTTAACCATTCCACAAATCTTGTGTTTAGAGCCCCTGGAAGCATGAAAATCACTTTAAACATGCTAATTTTAGCTCTAAAACTAATAATCCACCTACAAATGTGAACTGACGTTCAAAAATAAAACATTTGAAAACGGACCATTTTTCACCTTTCTGAAGAATGACGTAATGGGGGGGTGTTATCTCTTTTGTCAAAAATCAGCTGTTTTTGCTTGAACATTAAATGCCTCCAAATGGTATTTAATTCACTTCCCGGGCCCCTGGAAGCATAAAAATCACTTTAAACATGCTAATTTTAGCTCTAAAACTAACAATCCACCTACAAATGTGAACTGACGTTCAAAAATAAAACATTTGAAAACGGACCATTTTTCACTTTTCTGAAGCATGACGTAATGGGGGGGTGTTATCTCTTTTTGTCAAAAATCAGCCGTTTTTGCTTGAACATTAAATGCCTCCAAATGGTATTTAATTCACTTCCCGGGGTGAAGAAACACTTTTTGAGACCTCAGAGTGAGCAAATTGGCAATTTTCATGCACTTTTAACCATTCCACAAATCTTGTGTTTAGGGCCCCTGGAAGCATGAAAATCACTTTAAACATGCTAATTTTAGCTCTAAAACTAATAATCCACCTACAAATGTGAACTGACGTTCAAAAATAAAACATTTTAATACAGACCATTTTTCACCTTTCTGAAGAATGACGTAATGGGGGGGTGTTATCTCTTTTGTCAAAAATCAGCTGTTTTTGCTTGAACATTAAATGCGTTCAAATGGTATTTAATTAACTTCCCGGGGTGAAGAAACACTTTTTGAGACCTCAGAGTGAGCAAATTGGCCATTTTCATGCACTTTTAACCATTCCACAAATCTTGTTTTTAGAGCCCCTGGAAGCATGAAAATCACTTTAAACATGCTAATTTTAGCTCTAAAACTAATAATCCACCTACAAATGTGAACTGACGTTCAAAAATAAAACATTTGAAAACGGACCATTTTTCACCTTTCTGAAGAATGACGTAATGGGGGGGTGTTATCTCTTTTGTCAATAAATCAGCTGTTTTTGCTTGAACATGAAATGCCTCCAAATGGTATTTAATTCACTTCCCGGGGGGAAGAAACACTTTTTGAGACCTCAGAGTGAGCAAATTGTCCATTTTCATGCACTTTTAACCATTCCACAAATCTTGTGTTTAGAGCCCCTGGAAGCATGAAAATCACTTTAAACATGCTAATTTTAGCTCTAAAACTAATAATCCACCTACAAATGTGAACTGACGTTCAAAAATAAAACATTTGAAAACGGACCATTTTTCACCTTTCTGAAGAATGACGTAATGGGGGGGTGTTATCTCTTTTGTCAAAAATCAGCTGTTTTTGCTTGAACATTAAATGCCTCCAAATGGTATTTAATTCACTTCCTGGGCCCCTGGAAGCATGAAAATCACTTTAAACATGCTAATTTTAGCTCTAAAACTAATAATCCACCTACAAATGTGAACTGACGTTCAAAAATAAAACATTTGAAAACGGACCATTTTTCACCTTTCTGAAGAATGACGTAATGGGGGGGTGTTATCTCTTTTGTCAAAAATCAGCTGTTTTTGCTTGAACATTAAATGCCTCCAAATGGTATTTAATTCACTTCCCGGGCCCCTGGAAGCATGAAAATCACTTTAAACATGCTAATTTTAGCTCTAAAACTGTTGATCCACCTACAAATGTGAACTGACGTTCAAAAATGAAACATTTGAAAACGGACCATTTTTCACCTTTCTGAAGAATGACGTAATGGGGGGGTGTTATCTCTTTTGTCAAAAATCAGCTGTTTTTGCTTGAACATTAAATGCCTTCAAATGGCATTTAATTCACTTCCCGGGGTGAAGAAACACTTTTTGAGACCTCCTAGTGAGCAAATTGGCCATTTTCATGCACTTTTAACCATTCTACAAATCTTGTGTTTAGAGCCCCTGGAAGCATGAAAATCACTTTAAACATGCTAATTTTAGCTCTAAAACTAATAATCCACCTACAAATGTGAACTGACGTTCAAAAATAAAACATTTGAAAACGGACCATTTTTCACCTTTCTGAAGAATGACGTAATGGGGGGGTGTTATCTCTTTTGTCAATAAATCAGCTGTTTTTGCTTGAACATGAAATGCCTCCAAATGGTATTTAATTCACTTCCCGGGCCCCTGGAAGCATGAAAATCACTTTAAACATGCTAATTTTAGCTCTAAAACTAATAATCCACCTACAAATGTGAACTGACGTTCAAAAATAAAACATTTGAAAACGGACCATTTTTCACCTTTCTGAAGCATGACGTAATGGGGGGGTGTTATCTCTTTTGTCAAAAATCAGCCGTTTGTGCTTGAACATTAAATGCCTCCAAATGGTATTTAATTCACTTCCCGGGGTGAAGAAACACTTTTTGAGACCTCAGAGTGAGCAAATTGGCAATTTTCATGCACTTTTAACCATTCCACAAATCTTGTGTTTAGGGCCCCTGGAAGCATGAAAATCACTTTAAACATGCTAATTTTAGCTCTAAAACTAATAATCCACCTACAAATGTGAACTGACGTTCAAAAATAAAACATTTTAATACAGACCATTTTTCACCTTTCTGAAGAATGACGTAATGGGGGGGTGTTATCTCTTTTGTCAAAAATCAGCTGTTTTTGCTTGAACATTAAATGCGTTCAAATGGTATTTAATTAACTTCCCGGGGTGAAGAAACACTTTTTGAGACCTCAGAGTGAGCAAATTGGCCATTTTCATGCACTTTTAACCATTCCACAAATCTTGTTTTTAGAGCCCCTGGAAGCATGAAAATCACTTTAAACATGCTAATTTTAGCTCTAAAACTAATAATCCATCTACAAATGTGAACTGACGTTCAAAAATAAAACATTTGAAAACGGACCATTTTTCACCTTTCTGAAGAATGACGTAATGGGGGGGTGTTATCTCTTTTGTCAATAAATCAGCTGTTTTTGCTTGAACATGAAATGCCTCCAAATGGTATTTAATTCACTTCCCGGGGGGAAGAAACACTTTTTGAGACCTCAGAGTGAGCAAATTGTCCATTTTCATGCACTTTTAACCATTCCACAAATCTTGTGTTTAGAGCCCCTGGAAGCATGAAAATCACTTTAAACATGCTAATTTTAGCTCTAAAACTAATAATCCACCTACAAATGTTAACTGACGTTCAAAAATAAAACATTTGAAAACGGACCATTTTTCACCTTTCTGAAGCATGACGTAATGGGGGGGGGTGTTATCTCTTTTGTCAAAAATCAGCCGTTTTTGCTTGAACATTAAATGCCTCCAAATGGTATTTAATTCACTTCCTGGGCCCCTGGAAGCATGAAAATCACTTTAAACATGCTAATTTTAGCTCTAAAACTAATAATCCACCTACAAATGTGAACTGACGTTCAAAAATAAAACATTTGAAAACGGACCATTTTTCACCTTTCTGAAGAATGACGTAATGGGGGGGTGTTATCTCTTTTGTCAAAAATCAGCTGTTTTTGCTTGAACATTAAATGCCTCCAAATGGTATTTAATTCACTTCCCGGGCCCCTGGAAGCATGAAAATCACTTTAAACATGCTAATTTTAGCTCTAAAACTGTTGATCCACCTACAAATGTGAACTGACGTTCAAAAATGAAACATTTGAAAACGGACCATTTTTCACCTTTCTGAAGAATGACGTAATGGGGGGGTGTTATCTCTTTTGTCAAAAATCAGCTGTTTTTGCTTGAACATTAAATGCCTTCAAATGGCATTTAATTCACTTCCCGGGGTGAAGAAACACTTTTTGAGACCTCCTAGTGAACAAATTGGCCATTTTCATGCACTTTTAACCATTCTACAAATCTTGTGTTTAGAGCCCCTGGAAGCATGAAAATCACTTTAAACATGCTAATTTTAGCTCTAAAACTAATAATCCACCTACAAATGTGAACTGACGTTCAAAAATAAAACATTTGAAAACGGACCATTTTTCACCTTTCTGAAGAATGACGTAATGGGGGGGTGTTATCTCTTTTGTCAATAAATCAGCTGTTTTTGCTTGAACATGAAATGCCTCCAAATGGTATTTAATTCACTTCCCGGGCCCCTGGAAGCATGAAAATCACTTTAAACATGCTAATTTTAGCTCTAAAACTGTTGATCCACCTACAAATGTGAACTGACGTTCAAAAATGAAACATTTGAAAACGGACCATTTTTCACCTTTCTGAAGAATGACGTAATGGGGGGGTGTTATCTCTTTTGTCAAAAATCAGCTGTTTTTGCTTGAACATTAAATGCCTTCAAATGGTATTTAATTCACTTCCCGGGGTGAAGAAACACTTTTTGAGATCTCAGAGTGAGCAAATTGGCCATTTTCATGCACTTTTAACCATTCCACACATCTCGTGTTTAGAGCCCCTGGAAGCATGAAAATCGCTTTAAACATGCTAATTTTAGCTCTAAAACTAATAATCCACCTACAAATGTGAACTGACGTTCAAAAATAAAACATTTGAAAACGGACCATTTTTCACCTTTCTGAAGCATGACGTAGAGGGGGGTATTATCTCTTTTGTCAAAAATCAGCTGTTTTTGCTTGAACATTAAATGCCTCCAAATGGTATTTAATTCACTTCCCGGGGTGAAGAAACACTTTTTGAGACCTCAGAGTGAGCAAATTGACCATTTTCATGCACTTTTAACCATTCCACAAATCTTGTGTTTAGAGCCCCTGGAAGCATGAAAATCACTTTAAACATGCTAATTTTAGCTCTAAAACTAATAATCCACCTACAAATGTGAACTGACGTTCAAAAATAAAACATTTGAAAACGGACCATTTTTCACCTTTCTGAAGAATGACGTAATGGGGGGGTGTTATCTCTTTTGTCAAAAATCAGCTGTTTTTGCTTGAACATTAAATGCCTCCAAATGGTATTTAATTCACTTCCCGGGCCCCTGGAAGCATAAAAATCACTTTAAACATGCTAATTTTAGCTCTAAAACTAACAATCCACCTACAAATGTGAACTGACGTTCAAAAATAAAACATTTGAAAACGGACCATTTTTCACTTTTCTGAAGCATGACGTAATGGGGGGGTGTTATCTCTTTTGTCAAAAATCAGCCGTTTTTGCTTGAACATTAAATGCCTCCAAATGGTATTTAATTCACTTCCCGGGGTGAAGAAACACTTTTTGAGACCTCAGAGTGAGCAAATTGGCAATTTTCATGCACTTTTAACCATTCCACAAATCTTGTGTTTAGGGCCCCTGGAAGCATGAAAATCACTTTAAACATGCTAATTTTAGCTCTAAAACTAATAATCCACCTACAAATGTGAACTGACGTTCAAAAATAAAACATTTTAATACAGACCATTTTTCACCTTTCTGAAGAATGACGTAATGGGGGGGTGTTATCTCTTTTGTCAAAAATAAGCTGTTTTTGCTTGAACATTAAATGCGTTCAAATGGTATTTAATTAACTTCCCGGGGTGAAGAAACACTTTTTGAGACCTCAGAGTGAGCAAATTGGCCATTTTCATGCACTTTTAACCATTCCACAAATCTTGTTTTTAGAGCCCCTGGAAGCATGAAAATCACTTTAAACATGCTAATTTTAGCTCTAAAACTAATAATCCACCTACAAATGTGAACTGACGTTCAAAAATAAAACATTTGAAAACGGACCATTTTTCACCTTTCTGAAGAATGACGTAATGGGGGGGTGTTATCTCTTTTGTCAAAAATCAGCTGTTTTTGCTTGAACATTAAATGCCTTCAAATGGCATTTAATTCACTTCCCGGGGTGAAGAAACACTTTTTGAGACCTCCTAGTGAGCAAATTGGCCATTTTCATGCACTTTTAACCATTCTACAAATCTTGTGTTTAGAGCCCCTGGAAGCATGAAAATCACTTTAAACATGCTAATTTTAGCTCTAAAACTAATAATCCACCTACAAATGTGAACTGACGTTCAAAAATAAAACATTTGAAAACGGACCATTTTTCACCTTTCTGAAGAATGACGTAATGGGGGGGTGTTATCTCTTTTGTCAATAAATCAGCTGTTTTTGCTTGAACATGAAATGCCTCCAAATGGTATTTAATTCACTTCCCGGGCCCCTGGAAGCATGAAAATCACTTTAAACATGCTAATTTTAGCTCTAAAACTAATAATCCACCTACAAATGTGAACTGACGTTCAAAAATAAAACATTTGAAAACGGACCATTTTTCACCTTTCTGAAGAATGACGTAATGGGGGGTGTTATCTCTTTTGTCAAAAATAAGCTGTTTTTGCTTGAACATTAAATGCCTCCAAATGGTATTTAATTCACTTCCCGGGGTGAAGAAACACTTTTTGAGGTCTCAGAGTGAGCAAATTGGCCATTTTCATGCACTTTTAACCATTCCACACATCTTGTGTTTAGAGCCCCTGGAAGCATGAAAATCGCTTTAAACATGCTAATTTTAGCTCTAAAACTAATAATCCACCTACAAATGTGAACTGACGTTCAAAAAAAAAACATTTGAAAACGGACCATTTTTCACCTTTCTGAAGCATGACGTAGAGGGGGGTATTATCTCTTTTGTCAAAAATCAGCTGTTTTTGCTTGAACATTAAATGCCTCCAAATGGTATTTAATTCACTTCCCGGGGTGAAGAAACACTTTTTGAGACCTCAGAGTGAGCAAATTGACCATTTTCATGCACTTTTAACCATTCCACAAATCTTGTGTTTAGAGCCCCTGGAAGCATGAAAATCACTTTAAACATGCTAATTTTAGCTCTAAAACTAATAATCCACCTACAAATGTGAACTGACGTTCAAAAATAAAACATTTGAAAACGGACCATTTTTCACCTTTCTGAAGAATGACGTAATGGGGGGGTGTTATCTCTTTTGTCAAAAATCAGCTGTTTTTGCTTGAACATTAAATGCCTCCAAATGGTATTTAATTCACTTCCCGGGCCCCTGGAAGCATAAAAATCACTTTAAACATGCTAATTTTAGCTCTAAAACTAACAATCCACCTACAAATGTGAACTGACGTTCAAAAATAAAACATTTGAAAACGGACCATTTTTCACTTTTCTGAAGCATGACGTAATGGGGGGGTGTTATCTCTTTTGTCAAAAATCAGCCGTTTTTGCTTGAACATTAAATGCCTCTAAATGGTATTTAATTCACTTCCCGGGGTGAAGAAACACTTTTTGAGACCTCAGAGTGAGCAAATTGGCCATTTTCATGCACTTTTAACCATTCCACACATCTTGTGTTTAGAGCCCCTGGAAGCATGAAAATCGCTTTAAACATGCTAATTTTAGCTCTAAAACTAATAATCCACCTACAAATGTGAACTGACGTTCAAAAATAAAACATTTGAAAACGGACCATTTTTTACCTTTCTGAAGCATGACGTAGAGGGGGGTATTATCTCTTTTGTCAAAAATCAGCTGTTTTTGCTTGAACATTAAATGCCTCCAAATGGTATTTAATTCACTTCCCGGGGTGAAGAAACACTTTTTGAGACCTCAGAGTGAGCAAATTGACCATTTTCATGCACTTTTAACCATTCCACAAATCTTGTGTTTAGAGCCCCTGGAAGCATGAAAATCACTTTAAACATGCTAATTTTAGCTCTAAAACTAATAATCCACCTACAAATGTGAACTGACGTTCAAAAATAAAACATTTGAAAACGGACCATTTTTCACCTTTCTGAAGAATGACGTAATGGGGGGATGTTATCTCTTTTGTCAAAAATCAGCTGTTTTTGCTTGAACATTAAATGCCTCCAAATGGTATTTAATTCACTTCCCGGGCCCCTGGAAGCATAAAAATCACTTTAAACATGCTAATTTTAGCTCTAAAACTAACAATCCACCTACAAATGTGAACTGACGTTCAAAAATAAAACATTTGAAAACGGACCATTTTTCACTTTTCTGAAGCATGACGTAATGGGGGGGTGTTATCTCTTTTGTCAAAAATCAGCCGTTTTTGCTTGAACATTAAATGCGTTCAAATGGTATTTAATTAACTTCCCGGGGTGAAGAAACACTTTTTGAGACCTCAGAGTGAGCAAATTGGCCATTTTCATGCACTTTTAACCATTCCACAAATCTTGTTTTTAGAGCCCCTGGAAGCATGAAAATCACTTTAAACATGCTAATTTTAGCTCTAAAACTAATAATCCACCTACAAATGTGAACTGACGTTCAAAAATAAAACATTTGAAAACGGACCATTTTTCACCTTTCTGAAGAATGACGTAATGGGGGGGTGTTATCTCTTTTGTCAATAAATCAGCTGTTTTTGCTTGAACATGAAATGCCTCCAAATGGTATTTAATTCACTTCCCGGGGGGAAGAAACACTTTTTGAGACCTCAGAGTGAGCAAATTGTCCATTTTCATGCACTTTTAACCATTCCACAAATCTTGTGTTTAGAGCCCCTGGAAGCATGAAAATCACTTCAAACATGCTAATTTTAGCTCTAAAACTAATAATCCACCTACAAATGTTAACTGACGTTCAAAAATAAAACATTTGAAAACGGACCATTTTTCACCTTTCTGAAGCATGACGTAATGGGGGGGGTGTTATCTCTTTTGTCAAAAATCAGCCGTTTTTGCTTGAACATTAAATGCCTCCAAATGGTATTTAATTCACTTCCTGGGCCCCTGGAAGCATGAAAATCACTTTAAACATGCTAATTTTAGCTCTAAAACTAATAATCCACCTACAAATGTGAACTGACGTTCAAAAATAAAACATTTGAAAACGGACCATTTTTCACCTTTCTGAAGAATGACGTAATGGGGGGGTGTTATCTCTTTTGTCAAAAATCAGCTGTTTTTGCTTGAACATTAAATGCCTCCAAATGGTATTTAATTCACTTCCCGGGCCCCTGGAAGCATGAAAATCACTTTAAACATGCTAATTTTAGCTCTAAAACTGATGATCCACCTACAAATGTGAACTGACGTTCAAAAATGAAACATTTGAAAACGGACCATTTTTCACCTTTCTGAAGAATGACGTAATGGGGGGGTGTTATCTCTTTTGTCAAAAATCAGCTGTTTTTGCTTGAACATTAAATGCCTTCAAATGGCATTTAATTCACTTCCCGGGGTGAAGAAACACTTTTTGAGACCTCCTAGTGAGCAAATTGGCCATTTTCATGCACTTTTAACCATTCTACAAATCTTGTGTTTAGAGCCCCTGGAAGCATGAAAATCACTTTAAACATGCTAATTTTAGCTCTAAAACTAATAATCCACCTACAAATGTGAACTGACGTTCAAAAATAAAACATTTGAAAACGGACCATTTTTCACCTTTCTGAAGAATGACGTAATGGGGGGGTGTTATCTCTTTTGTCAATAAATCAGCTGTTTTTGCTTGAACATGAAATGCCTCCAAATGGTATTTAATTCACTTCCCGGGCCCCTGGAAGCATGAAAATCACTTTAAACATGCTAATTTTAGCTCTAAAACTAATAATCCACCTACAAATGTAAACTGACGTTCAAAAATAAAACATTTGAAAACGGACCATTTTTCACCTTTCTGAAGAATGACGTAATGGGGGGTGTTATCTCTTTTGTCAAAAATAAGCTGTTTTTGCTTGAACATTAAATGCCTCCAAATGGTATTTAATTCACTTCCCGGGGTGAAGAAACCCTTTTTGAGATCTCAGAGTGAGCAAATTGGCCATTTTCATGCACTTTTAACCATTCCACACATCTTGTGTTTAGAGCCCCTGGAAGCATGAAAATCGCTTTAAACATGCTAATTTTAGCTCTAAAACTAATAATCCACCTACAAATGTGAACTGACGTTCAAAAATAAAACATTTGAAAACGGACCATTTTTCACCTTTCTGAAGCATGACGTAGAGGGGGGTATTATCTCTTTTGTCAAAAATCAGCTGTTTTTGCTTGAACATTAAATGCCTCCAAATGGTATTTAATTCACTTCCCGGGGTGAAGAAACACTTTTTGAGACCTCAGAGTGAGCAAATTGACCATTTTCATGCACTTTTAACCATTCCACAAATCTTGTGTTTAGAGCCCCTGGAAGCATGAAAATCACTTTAAACATGCTAATTTTAGCTCTAAAACTAATAATCCACCTACAAATGTGAACTGACGTTCAAAAATAAAACATTTGAAAACGGACCATTTTTCACCTTTCTGAAGAATGACGTAATGGGGGGGTGTTATCTCTTTTGTCAAAAATCAGCTGTTTTTGCTTGAACATTAAATGCCTCCAAATGGTATTTAATTCACTTCCCGGGCCCCTGGAAGCATAAAAATCACTTTAAACATGCTAATTTTAGCTCTAAAACTAACAATCCACCTACAAATGTGAACTGACGTTCAAAAATAAAACATTTGAAAACGGACCATTTTTCACTTTTCTGAAGCATGACGTAATGGGGGGGTGTTATCTCTTTTGTCAAAAATCAGCCGTTTTTGCTTGAACATTAAATGCGTTCAAATGGTATTTAATTAACTTCCCGGGGTGAAGAAACACTTTTTGAGACCTCAGAGTGAGCAAATTGGCCATTTTCATGCACTTTTAACCATTCCACAAATCTTGTTTTTAGAGCCCCTGGAAGCATGAAAATCACTTTAAACATGCTAATTTTAGCTCTAAAACTAATAATCCACCTACAAATGTGAACTGACGTTCAAAAATAAAACATTTGAAAACGGACCATTTTTCACCTTTCTGAAGAATGACGTAATGGGGGGGTGTTATCTCTTTTGTCAATAAATCAGCTGTTTTTGCTTGAACATGAAATGCCTCCAAATGGTATTTAATTCACTTCCCGGGGGGAAGAAACACTTTTTGAGACCTCAGAGTGAGCAAATTGTCCATTTTCATGCACTTTTAACCATTCCACAAATCTTGTGTTTAGAGCCCCTGGAAGCATGAAAATCACTTTAAACATGCTAATTTTAGCTCTAAAACTAATAATCCACCTACAAATGTTAACTGACGTTCAAAAATAAAACATTTGAAAACGGACCATTTTTCACCTTTCTGAAGCATGACGTAATGGGGGGGGGTGTTATCTCTTTTGTCAAAAATCAGCCGTTTTTGCTTGAACATTAAATGCCTCCAAATGGTATTTAATTCACTTCCTGGGCCCCTGGAAGCATGAAAATCACTTTAAACATGCTAATTTTAGCTCTAAAACTAATAATCCACCTACAAATGTGAACTGACGTTCAAAAATAAAACATTTGAAAACGGACCATTTTTCACCTTTCTGAAGAATGACGTAATGGGGGGGTGTTATCTCTTTTGTCAATAAATCAGCTGTTTTTGCTTGAACATGAAATGCCTCCAAATGGTATTTAATTTACTTCCCGGGCCCCTGGAAGCATGAAAATCACTTTAAACATGCTAATTTTAGCTCTAAAACTAATAATCCACCTACAAATGTGAACTGACGTTCAAAAATAAAACATTTGAAAACGGACCATTTTTCACCTTTCTGAAGAATGACGTAATGGGGGGTGTTATCTCTTTTGTCAAAAATGAGCTGTTTTTGCTTGAACATTAAATGCCTCCAAATGGTATTTAATTCACTTCCCGGGGTGAAGAAACACTTTTTGAGATCTCAGAGTGAGCAAATTGGCCATTTTCATGCACTTTTAACCATTCCACACATCTTGTGTTTAGAGCCCCTGGAAGCATGAAAATCGCTTTAAACATGCTAATTTTAGCTCTAAAACTAATAATCCACCTACAAATGTGAACTGACGTTCAAAAATAAAACATTTGAAAACGGACCATTTTTCACCTTTCTGAAGCATGACGTAGAGGGGGGTATTATCTCTTTTGTCAAAAATCAGCTGTTTTTGCTTGAACATTAAATGCCTCCAAATGGTATTTAATTCAATTCCCGGGGTGAAGAAACACTTTTTGAGACCTCAGAGTGAGCAAATTGACCATTTTCATGCACTTTTAACCATTCCACAAATCTTGTGTTTAGAGCCCCTGGAAGCATGAAAATCACTTTAAACATGCTAATTTTAGCTCTAAAACTAATAATCCACCTACAAATGTGAACTGACGTTCAAAAATAAAACATTTGAAAACGGACCATTTTTCACCTTTCTGAAGAATGACGTAATGGGGGGTGTTATCTCTTTTGTCAAAAATCAGCTGTTTTTGCTTGAACATTAAATGCCTCCAAATGGTATTTAATTCACTTCCCGGGCCCCTGGAAGCATAAAAATCACTTTAAACATGCTAATTTTAGCTCTAAAACTAACAATCCACCTACAAATGTGAACTGACGTTCAAAAATAAAACATTTGAAAACGGACCATTTTTCACTTTTCTGAAGCATGACGTAATGGGGGGGTGTTATCTCTTTTGTCAAAAATCAGCCGTTTTTGCTTGAACATTAAATGCCTCCAAATGGTATTTAATTCACTTCCCGGGGTGAAGAAACACTTTTTGAGACCTCAGAGTGAGCAAATTGGCAATTTTCATGCACTTTTAACCATTCCACAAATCTTGTGTTTAGGGCCCCTGGAAGCATGAAAATCACTTTAAACATGCTAATTTTAGCTCTAAAACTAATAATCCACCTACAAATGTGAACTGACGTTCAAAAATAAAACATTTGAATACAGACCATTTTTCACCTTTCTGAAGAATGACGTAATGGGGGGGTGTTATCTCTTTTGTCAAAAATCAGCTGTTTTTGCTTGAACATTAAATGCGTTCAAATGGTATTTAATTAACTTCCCGGGGTGAAGAAACACTTTTTGAGACCTCAGAGTGAGCAAATTGGCCATTTTCATGCACTTTTAACCATTCCACAAATCTTGTTTTTAGAGCCCCTGGAAGCATGAAAATCACTTTAAACATGCTAATTTTAGCTCTAAAACTAATAATCCACCTACAAATGTGAACTGACGTTCAAAAATAAAACATTTGAAAACGGACCATTTTTCACCTTTCTGAAGAATGACGTAATGGGGGGGTGTTATCTCTTTTGTCAATAAATCAGCTGTTTTTGCTTGAACATGAAATGCCTCCAAATGGTATTTAATTCACTTCCCGGGGGGAAGAAACACTTTTTGAGACCTCAGAGTGAGCAAATTGTCCATTTTCATGCACTTTTAACCATTCCACAAATCTTGTGTTTAGAGCCCCTGGAAGCATGAAAATCACTTTAAACATGCTAATTTTAGCTCTAAAACTAATAATCCACCTACAAATGTTAACTGACGTTCAAAAATAAAACATTTGAAAACGGACCATTTTTCACCTTTCTGAAGCATGACGTAATGGGGGGGGTGTTATCTCTTTTGTCAAAAATCAGCCGTTTTTGCTTGAACATTAAATGCCTCCAAATGGTATTTAATTCACTTCCTGGGCCCCTGGAAGCATGAAAATCACTTTAAACATGCTAATTTTAGCTCTAAAACTAATAATCCACCTTCAAATGTGAACTGACTTTCAAAAATAAAACATTTGAAAACAGACCATTTTTCACCTTTCTGAAGAATGACATAATGGGGGGGTGTTATCTCTTTTGTCAAAAATCAGCTGTTTTTGCTTGAACATTAAATGCCTCCAAATGGTATTTAATTCACTTCCCGGGGTGAAGAAACACTTTTTGAGACCTCAGAGTGAGCAAATTGGCCATTTTCATGCACTTTTAACCATTCCACAAATCTTGTGTTTAGAGCCCCTGGAAGCATGAAAATCACTTTAAACATGCTAATTAAAGCTCTAAAACTAATAATCCACCTACAAATGTGAACTGATGTTCAAAAATAAAACATTTGAAAACGGACCATTTTTCACCTTTCTGAAGCATGACGTAATGGGGGGTGTTATCTATTTTGTCAAAAATCAGCTGTTTTTGCTTGAACATTAAATGCCTCCAAATGGTATTTAATTCACTTCCCGGGCCCCTGGAAGCATGAAAATCACTTTAAACATGCTAATTTTAGCTCTAAAACTGATGATCCACCTACAAATGTGAACTGACGTTCAAAAATAAAACATTTGAAAACGGACCATTTTTCACCTTTCTGAAGAATGACGTAATGGGGGGTGTTATCTCTTTTGTCAAAATCAGCTGTTTTTGCTTGAACATTAAATGCCTCCAAATGGTATTTAATTCACTTTCCGGGCCCCTGGAAGCATGAAAATCACTTTAAACATGCTAATTTTAGCTCTAAAACTAATAATCCACCTACAAATGTGAACTGACGTTCAAAAATAAAACATTTGAAAAGGGACCATTTTTCACCTTTCTGAAGAATGACGTAATGGGGGGGTGTTATCTCTTTTGTCAAAAATCAGCTGTTTTTGCTTGAACATTAAATGCCTCCAAATGGTATTTAATTCACTTCCCGGGGTGAAGAAACACTTTTTGAGACCTCAGAGTGAGCAAATTGGCCATTTTCATGCACTTTTAACCATTCCACAAATCTTGTGTTTAGAGCCCCTGGAAGCATGGAAATCACTTTAAACATGCTAATTTTAGCTCTAAAACTAATATTCCACCTACAAATGTGAACTGACGTTCAAAAATAAAACATTTGAAAACTGACCATTTTTCACCTTTCTGAAGCATGACGTAATGGAGGGGTGTTATCTCTTTTGTCAAAAATCAGCTGTTTTTGCTTGAACATTAAATGCCTCCAAATGGTATTTAATTCACTTCCCGGGGTGAAGAAACACTTTTTGAGACCTCAGAGTGAGCAAATTGACCATTTTCATGCACTTTTAACCATTCCACAAATCTTGTGTTTAGAGCCCCTGGAAGCATGAAAATCACTTTAAACATGCTAATTTTAGCTCTAAAACTGATGATCCACCTACAAATGTGAACTGACATTCAAAAATAAAACATTTGAAAACGGACCATTTTTCACCTTTCTGAAGCATGACGTAATGGGGGGGTGTTATCTCTTATTTAAAAAATCAGCTGTTTTTGCTTGAACATTAAATGCCTCCAAATGGTATTTAATTCACTTCCCGGGGTGAAGAAACACTTTTTGAGACCTCAGAGTGAGCAAATAGGCCATTTTCATGCACTTTTAACCATTCCACAAATCTTGTGTTTAGGGTCCCTGGAAGCATGAAAATCACTTTAAACATGCTAATTTTAGCTCTAAAACTAATAATCCACCTACAAATGTGAACTGACGTTCAAAAATAAAACATTTGAAAACGGACCATTTTTCACCTTTCTGAAGCATGACGTAATGGGGAGTGTTATCTATTTTGTCAAAAATCAGCTGTTTTTGCTTGAACATTAAATGCCTCCAAATGGTATTTAATTCACTTCCTGGGCCCCTGGAAGCATGAAAATCACTTTAAACATGCTAATTTTAGCTCTAAAACTGATGATCCACCTACAAATGTGAACTGACGTTTAAAAATAAAACATTTGAAAACGGACCATTTTTCACCTTTCTGAAGAATGACGTAATGGGGGGTGTTATCTCTTTTGTCAAAAATCAGCTGTTTTTGCTTGAACATTAAATGCCTTCAAATGGTTTTTAATTCACTTCCCGGGGTGAAGAAACAGTTTTTGAGACCTCAGAGTGAGCAAATTGACCATTTTCATGCACTTTTAACCATTCCACAAATCTTGTGTTTAGAGCCCCTGGAAGCATGAAAATCACTTTAAACATGCTAATTTTAGCTCTAAAACTAATAATCCACCTACAAATGTGAACTGACGTTCAAAAACAAAACATTTGAAAACGGACCATTTTTCACCTTTCTGAAGAATGACGTAATGGGGGGGTGTTATCTCTTTTGTCAAAAATCAGCTGTTTTTGCTTGAACATTAAATGCATCCAAATGGTATTTAATTCACTTTCCGGGCCCCTGGAAGCATGAAAATCACTTTAAACATGCTAATTTTAGCTCTAAAACTAATAATCCACCTACAAATGTGAACTGACGTTCAAAAATAAAACATTTGAAAACGGACCATTTTTCACCTTTCTGAAGAATGACGTAATGGGGGGGTGTTATCTCTTTTGTCAAAAATCAGCTGTTTTTGCTTGAACATTAAATGCCTCCAAATGGTATTTAATTCACTTCCCGGGGTGAAGAAACACTTTTTGAGACCTCAGAGTGAGCAAATTGGCCATTTTCATGCACTTTTAACCATTCCACAAATCTTGTGTTTAGAGCCCCTGGAAGCATGAAAATCACTTTAAACATGCTAATTTTAGCTCTAAAACTAATAATCCACCTACAAATGTGAACTGACGTTCAAAAATAAAACATTTGAAAACGGACCATTTTTCACCTTTCTGAAGAATGACGTAATGGGGGGGTGTTATCTCTTTTGTCAAAAATAAGCTGTTTTTGCTTGAACATTAAATGCCTCCAAATGGTATTTAATTCACTTCCCGGGGTGAAGAAACACTTTTTGAGATCTCAGAGTGAGCAAATTGGCCATTTTCATGTACTTTTAACCATTCCACACATCTTGTGTTTAGAGCCCCTGGAAGCATGAAAATCACTTTAAACATGCTAATTTTAGCTCTAAAACTAATAATCCACCTACAAATGTGAACTGACGTTCAAAAATAAAACATTTGAAAACGGACCATTTTTCACCTTTCTGAAGAATGACGTAATGGGGGGGTGTTATCTCTTTTGTCAATAAATCAGCTGTTTTTGCTTGAACATGAAATGCCTCCAAATGGTATTTAATTCACTTCCCGGGGGGAAGAAACACTTTTTGAGACCTCAGAGTGAGCAAATTGTCCATTTTCATGCACTTTTAACCATTCCACAAATCTTGTGTTTAGAGCCCCTGGAAGCATGAAAATCCCTTTAAACATGCTAATTTTAGCTCTAAAACTAATAATCCACCTACAAATGTTAACTGACGTTCAAAATAAAACATTTGAAAACGGACCATTTTTCACCTTTCTGAAGCATGACGTAATGGGGGGGGGGTGTTATCTCTTTTGTCAAAAATCAGCCGTTTTAGCTTGAACATTAAATGCCTCCAAATGGTATTTAATTCACTTCCTGGGCCCCTGGAAGCATGAAAATCACTTTAAACATGCTAATTTTAGCTCTAAAACTAATAATCCACCTACAAATGTGAACTGACTTTCAAAAATAAAACATTTGAAAACAGACCATTTTTCACCTTTCTGAAGAATGACGTAATGGGGGGGGTGTTATCTCTTTTGTCAAAAATCAGCTGTTTTTGCTTGAACATTAAATGCCTCCAAATGGTATTTAATTCACTTCCCGGGGTGAAGAAACACTTTTTGAGACCTCAGAGTGAGCAAATTGGCCATTTTCATGCACTTTTAACCATTCCACAAATCTTGTGTTTAGAGCCCCTGGAAGCATGAAAATCACTTTAAACATGCTAATTTTAGCTCTAAAACTAATAATCCACCTACAAATGTGAACTGATGTTCAAAAATAAAACATTTGAAAACAGACCATTTTTCACCTTTCTGAAGCATGACGTAATGGGGGGTGTTATCTATTTTGTCAAAAATCAGCTGTTTTTGCTTGAACATTAAATGCCTCCAAATGGTATTTAATTCACTTCCCAGGCCCCTGGAAGCATGAAAATCACTTTAAACATGCTAATTTTAGCTCTAAAACTGATGATCCAC
The DNA here is from genome assembly GCF_964261635.1 of Lissotriton helveticus. Classification (NCBI taxonomy): domain Eukaryota; kingdom Metazoa; phylum Chordata; class Amphibia; order Caudata; family Salamandridae; genus Lissotriton; species Lissotriton helveticus. Next base: position 741,592 of record NW_027611949.1, read on the forward strand.
CTACAAATGTGAACTGACGTTCAAAAATAAAACATTTGAAAACGGACCATTTTTCACCTTTCTGAAGAATGACGTAATGGGGGGTGTTATCTCTTTTGTCAAAAATCAGCTGTTTTTGCTTGAACATTAAATGCCTTCAAATGGTTTTTAATTCACTTCCCGGGGTGAAGAAACAGTTTTTGAGACCTCAGAGTGAGCAAATTGACCATTTTCATGCACTTTTAACCATTCCACAAATCTTGTGTTTAGAGCCCCTGGAAGCATGAAAATCACTTTAAAATTGCTAATTTTAGCTCTAAAACTAATAATCCACCTACAAATGTGAACTGACGTTCAAAAACAAAACATTTGAAAACGGACCATTTTTCACCTTTCTGAAGAATGACGTAATGGGGGGGGTGTTATCTCTTTTGTCAAAAATCAGCTGTTTTTGCTTGAACATTAAATGCCTCCAAATGGTATTTAATTCACTTTCCGGGCCCCTGGAAGCATGAAAATCACTTTAAACATGCTAATTTTAGCTCTAAAACTAATAATCCACCTACAAATGTGAACTGACGTTCAAAAATAAAACATTTGAAAAGGGACCATTTTTCACCTTTCTGAAGAATGACGTAATGGGGGGGTGTTATCTCTTTTGTCAAAAATCAGCTGTTTTTGCTTGAACATTAAATGCCTCCAAATGGTATTTAATTCACTTCCCGGGGTGAAGAAACACTTTTTGAGACCTCAGAGTGAGCAAATTGGCCATTTTCATGCACTTTTAACCATTCCACAAATCTTGTGTTTAGAGCCCCTGGAAGCATGGAAATCACTTTAAACATGCTAATTTTAGCTCTAAAACTAATAATCCACCTACAGTGAACTGACGTTCAAAAATAAAACATTTGAAAACGGACCATTTTTCACCTTTCTGAAGCATGACGTAATGGGGGGGGTGTTATCTCTTTTGTCAAAAATCAGCTGTTTTTGCTTGAACATGAAATGCCTCCAAATGGTATTTAATTCACTTCCCGGGGGGAAGAAACACTTTTTGAGACCTCAGAGTGAGCAAATTGTCCATTTTCATGCACTTTTAACCATTCCACAAATCTTGTGTTTAGAGCCCCTGGAAGCATGAAAATCCCTTTAAACATGCTAATTTTAGCTCTAAAACTAATAATCCACCTACAAATGTTAACTGACGTTCAAAAATAAAACATTTGAAAACGGACCATTTTTCACCTTTCTGAAGCATGACGTAATGGGGGGGGGTGTTATCTTTTTGTCAAAAATCAGCCGTTTTTGCTTGAACATTAAATGCCTCCAAATGGTATTTAATTCACTTCCTGGGCCCCTGGAAGCATGAAAATCACTTTAAACATGCTAATTTTAGCTCTAAAACTAATAATCCACCTACAAATGTGAACTGACGTTCAAAAATAAAACATTTGAAAACGGACCATTTTTCACCTTTCTGAAGAATGACGTAATGGGGGGGTGTTATCTCTTTTGTCAAAAATCAGCTGTTTTTGCTTGAACATTAAATGCCTCCAAATGGTATTTAATTCACTTCCCGGGCCCCTGGAAGCATGAAAATCACTTTAAACATGCTAATTTTAGCTCTAAAACTGATGATCCACCTACAAATGTGAACTGACGTTCAAAAATGAAACATTTGAAAACGGACCATTTTTCACCTTTCTGAAGAATGACGTAATGGGGGGGTGTTATCTCTTTTGTCAAAAATCAGCTGTTTTTGCTTGAACATTAAATGCCTTCAAATGGCATTTAATTCACTTCCCGGGGTGAAGAAACACTTTTTGAGACCTCCTAGTGAGCAAATTGGCCATTTTCATGCACTTTTAACCATTCTACAAATCTTGTGTTTAGAGCCCCTGGAAGCATGAAAATCACTTTAAACATGCTAATTTTAGCTCTAAAACTAATAATCCACCTACAAATGTGAACTGACGTTCAAAAATAAAACATTTGAAAACGGACCATTTTTCACCTTTCTGAAGAATGACGTAATGGGGGGGTGTTATCTCTTTTGTCAATAAATCAGCTGTTTTTGCTTGAACATGAAATGCCTCCAAATGGTATTTAATTCACTTCCCGGGCCCCTGGAAGCATGAAAATCACTTTAAACATGCTAATTTTAGCTCTAAAACTAATAATCCACCTACAAATGTGAACTGACGTTCAAAAATAAAACATTTGAAAACGGACCATTTTTCACCTTTCTGAAGCATGACGTAATGGGGGGGTGTTATCTCTTTTGTCAAAAATCAGCTGTTTTTGCTTGAACATTAAATGCCTCCAAATGGTATTTAATTCACTTCCCGGGGTGAAGAAACACTTTTTGAGATCTCAGAGTGAGCAAATTGGCCATTTTCATGCACTTTTAACCATTCCACACATCTTGTGTTTAGAGCCCCTGGAAGCATGAAAATCGCTTTAAACATGCTAATTTTAGCTCTAAAACTAATAATCCACCTACAAATGTGAACTGACATTCAAAAATAAAACATTTGAAAACGGACCATTTTTCACCTTTCTGAAGCATGACGTAGAGGGGGGTATTATCTCTTTTGTCAAAAATCAGCTGTTTTTGCTTGAACATTAAATGCCTCCAAATGGTATTTAATTCACTTCCCGGGGTGAAGAAACACTTTTTGAGACCTCAGAGTGAGCAAATTGACCATTTTCATGCACTTTTAACCATTCCACAAATCTTGTGTTTAGAGCCCCTGGAAGCATGAAAATCACTTTAAACATGCTAATTTTAGCTCTAAAACTAATAATCCACCTACAAATGTGAACTGACGTTCAAAAATAAAACATTTGAAAACGGACCATTTTTCACCTTTTTGAAGAATGACGTAATGGGGGGGTGTTATCTCTTTTGTCAATAAATCAGCTGTTTTTGCTTGAACATGAAATGCCTCCAAATGGTATTTAATTCACTTCCCGGGGGGAAGAAACACTTTTTGAGACCTCAGAGTGAGCAAATTGTCCATTTTCATGCACTTTTAACCATTCCACAAATCTTGTGTTTAGAGCCCCTGGAAGCATGAAAATCACTTTAAACATGCTAATTTTAGCTCTAAAACTAATAATCCACCTACAAATGTTAACTGACGTTCAAAAATAAAACATTTGAAAACTGACCATTTTTCACCTTTCTGAAGCATGACGTAATGGGGGGGGTGTTATCTCTTTTGTCAAAAATCAGCCGTTTTTGCTTGAACATTAAATGCCTCCAAATCGTATTTAATTCACTTCCTGGGCCCCTGGAAGCATGAAAATCACTTTAAACATGCTAATTTTAGCTCTAAAACTAATAATCCACCTACAAATGTGAACTGACTTTCAAAAATAAAACATTTGAAAACAGACCATTTTTCACCTTTCTGAAGAATGACATAATGGGGGGGTGTTATCTCTTTTGTCAAAAATCAGCTGTTTTTGCTTGAACATTAAATGCCTCCAAATGGTATTTAATTCACTTCCCGGGGTGAAGAAACACTTTTTGAGACCTCAGAGTGAGCAAATTGGCCATTTTCATGCACTTTTAACCATTCCACAAATCTTGTGTTTAGAGCCCCTGGAAGCATGAAAATCACTTTAAACATGCTAATTAAAGCTCTAAAACTAATAATCCACCTACAAATGTGAACTGATGTTCAAAAATAAAACATTTGAAAACGGACCATTTTTCACCTTTCTGAAGCATGACGTAATGGGGGGTGTTATCGATTTTGTCAAAAATCAGCTGTTTTTGCTTGAACATTAAATGCCTCCAAATGGTATTTAATTCACTTCCCGGGCCCCTGGAAGCATGAAAATCACTTTAAACATGCTAATTTTAGCTCTAAAACTGATGATCCACCTACAAATGTGAACTGACGTTCAAAAATAAAACATTTGAAAACGGACCATTTTTCACCTTTCTGAAGAATGACGTAATGGGGGTGTTATCTCTTTTGTCAAAAATCTGCTGTTTTTGCTTGAACATTAAATGCCTTCAAATGGTTTTTAATTCACTTCCCGGGGTGAAGAAACAGTTTTTGAGACCTCAGAGTGACCAAATTGACCATTTTCATGCACTTTTAACCATTCCACAAATCTTGTGTTTAGAGCCCCTGGAAGCATGAAAATCACTTTAAACATGCTAATTTTAGCTCTAAAACTAATAATCCACCTAAAAATGTGAACTGACGTTCAAAAACAAAACATTTGAAAACGGACCATTTTTCACCTTTCTGAAGAATGACGTAATGGGGGGGGTGTTATCTCTTTTGTCAAAAATCAGCTGTTTTTGCTTGAACATTAAATGCCTCCAAATGGTATTTAATTCACTTTCCGGGCCCCTGGAAGCATGAAAATCACTTTAAACATGCTAATTTTAGCTCTAAAACTAATAATCCACCTACAAATGTGAACTGACGTTCAAAAATAAAACATTTGAAAAGGGACCATTTTTCACCTTTCTGAAGAATGACGTAATGGGGGGGTGTTATCTCTTTTGTCAAAAATCAGCTGTTTTTGCTTGAACATTAAATGCCTCCAAATGGTATTTAATTCACTTCCCGGGGTGAAGAAACACTTTTTGAGACCTCAGAGTGAGCAAATTGGCCATTTTCATGCACTTTTAACCATTCCACAAATCTTGTGTTTAGAGCCCCTGGAAGCATGGAAATCACTTTAAACATGCTAATTTTAGCTCTAAAACTAATAATCCACCTACAAATGTGAACTGACGTTCAAAAATAAAACATTTGAAAACGGACCATTTTTCACCTTTCTGAAGCATGACGTAATGGGGGGGGTGTTATCTCTTTTGTCAAAAATCAGCTGTTTTTGCTTGAACATTAAATGCCTCCAAATGGTATTTAATTCACTTCCCGGGGTGAAGAAACACTTTTTGAGACCTCAGAGTGAGCAAATTGACCATTTTCATGCACTTTTAACCATTCCACAAATCTTGTGTTTAGAGCCCCTGGAAGCATGAAAATCACTTTAAACATGCTAATTTTAGCTCTAAAACTGATGATCAACCTACAAATGTGAACTGACATTCAAAAATAAAACATTTGAAAACGGACCATTTTTCACCTTTCTGAAGCATGACGTAATGGGGGGGTGTTATCTCTTATTTCAAAGATCAGCTGTTTTTGCTTGAACATTAAATGCCTCCAAATGGTATTTAATTCACTTCCCGGGGTGAAGAAACACTTTTTGAGACCTCAGAGTGAGCAAATAGGCCATTTTCATGCACTTTTAACCATTCCACAAATCTTGTGTTTAGGGTCCCTGGAAGCATGAAAATCACTTTAAACATGCTAATTTTAGCTCTAAAACTAATAATCCACCTACAAATGTGAACTGACGTTCAAAAATAAAACATTTGAAAACGGACCATTTTTCACCTTTCTGAAGAATGACGTAATGGGGGGGTGTTATCTCTTTTGTCAAAAATCAGCTGTTTTTGCTTGAACATTAAATGCATCCAAATGGTATTTAATTCACTTTCCGGGCCCCTGGAAGCATGAAAATCACTTTAAACATGCTAATTTTAGCTCTAAAACTAATAATCCACCTACAAATGTGAACTGACGTTCAAAAATAAAACATTTGAAAACGGACCATTTTTCACCTTTCTGAAGAATGACGTAATGGGGGGGTGTTATCTCTTTTGTCAATAAATCAGCTGTTTTTGCTTGAACATGAAATGCCTCCAAATGGTATTTAATTCACTTCCCGGGGGGAAGAAACACTTTTTGAGACCTCAGAGTGAGCAAATTGTCCATTTTCATGCACTTTTAACCATTCCACAAATCTTGTGTTTAGAGCCCCTGGAAGCATGAAAATCACTTTAAACATGCTAATTTTAGCTCTAAAACTAATAATCCACCTACAAATGTTAACTGACGTTCAAAAATAAAACATTTGAAAACGGACCATTTTTCACTTTTCTGAAGCATGACGTAATGGGGGGGGTGTTATCTCTTTTGTCAAAAATCAGCCGTTTTAGCTTGAACATTAAATGCCTCCAAATGGTATTTAATTCACTTCCTGGGCCCCTGGAAGCATGAAAATCACTTTAAACATGCTAATTTTAGCTCTAAAACTAATAATCCACCTACAAATGTGAACTGATGTTCAAAAATAAAACATTTGAAAACAGACCATTTTTCACCTTTCTGAAGCATGACGTAATGGGGGGTGTTATCTATTTTGTCAAAAATCAGCTGTTTTTGCTTGAACATTAAATGCCTCCAAATGGTATTTAATTCACTTCCCGGGCCCCTGGAAGCATGAAAATCACTTTAAACATGCTAATTTTAGCTCTAAAACTGATGATCCACCTACAAATGTGAACTGACGTTCAAAAATAAAACATTTGAAAACGGACCATTTTTCACCTTTCTGAAGAATGACGTAATGGGGGGTGTTATCTCTTTTGTCAAAAATCAGCTGTTTTTGCTTGAACATTAAATGCCTTCAAATGGTTTTTAATTCACTTCCCGGGGTGAAGAAACAGTTTTTGAGACCTCAGAGTGAGCAAATTGACCATTTTCATGCACTTTTAACCATTCCACAAATCTTGTGTTTAGAGCCCCTGGAAGCATGAAAATCACTTTAAACATGCTAATTTTAGCTCTAAAACTAATAATCCACCTACAAATGTGAACTGACGTTCAAAAACAAAACATTTGAAAAGGGACCATTTTTCACCTTTCTGAAGAATGACGTAATGGGGGGGTGTTATCTCTTTTGTCAAAAATAAGCTGTTTTTGCTTGAACATCAAATGCCTCCAAATGGTATTTAATTCACTTCCCGGGGTGAAGAAACACTTTTTGAGATCTCAGAGTGAGCAAATTGGCCATTTTCATGTACTTTTAACCATTCCACACATCTTGTGTTTAGAGCCCCTGGAAGCATGAAAATCACTTTAAACATGCTAATTTTAGCTCTAAAACTAATAATCCACCTACAAATGTGAACTGACGTTCAAAAATAAAACATTTGAAAACGGACCATTTTTCACCTTTCTGAAGAATGACGTAATGGGGGGGTGTTATCTCTTTTGTCAATAAATCAGCTGTTTTTGCTTGAACATGAAATGCCTCCAAATGGTATTTAATTCACTTCCCGGGGGGAAGAAACACTTTTTGAGACCTCAGAGTGAGCAAATTGTCCATTTTCATGCACTTTTAACCATTCCACAAATCTTGTGTTTAGAGCCCCTGGAAGCATGAAAATCCCTTTAAACATGCTAATTTTAGCTCTAAAACTAATAATCCACCTACAAATGTTAACTGACGTTCAAAATAAAACATTTGAAAACGGACCATTTTTCACCTTTCTGAAGCATGACGTAATGGGGGGGGGTGTTATCTCTTTTGTCAAAAATCAGCCGTTTTTGCTTGAACATTAAATGCCTCCAAATCGTATTTAATTCACTTCCTGGGCCCCTGGAAGCATGAAAATCACTTTAAACATGCTAATTTTAGCTCTAAAACTAATAATCCACCTACAAATGTGAACTGACTTTCAAAAATAAAACATTTGAAAACAGACCATTTTTCACCTTTCTGAAGAATGACATAATGGGGGGGTGTTATCTCTTTTGTCAAAAATCAGCTGTTTTTGCTTGAACATTAAATGCCTCCAAATGGTATTTAATTCACTTCCCGGGGTGAAGAAACACTTTTTGAGACCTCAGAGTGAGCAAATTGGCCATTTTCATGCACTTTTAACCATTCCACAAATCTTGTGTTTAGAGCCCCTGGAAGCATGAAAATCACTTTAAACATGCTAATTAAAGCTCTAAAACTAATAATCCACCTACAAATGTGAACTGATGTTCAAAAATAAAACATTTGAAAACGGACCATTTTTCACCTTTCTGAAGCATGACGTAATGGGGGGTGTTATCGATTTTGTCAAAAATCAGCTGTTTTTGCTTGAACATTAAATGCCTCCAAATGGTATTTAATTCACTTCCCGGGCCCCTGGAAGCATGAAAATCACTTTAAACATGCTAATTTTAGCTCTAAAACTGATGATCCACCTACAAATGTGAACTGACGTTCAAAAATAAAACATTTGAAAACGGACCATTTTTCACCTTTCTGAAGAATGACGTAATGGGGGTGTTATCTCTTTTGTCAAAAATCTGCTGTTTTTGCTTGAACATTAAATGCCTTCAAATGGTTTTTAATTCACTTCCCGGGGTGAAGAAACAGTTTTTGAGACCTCAGAGTGACCAAATTGACCATTTTCATGCACTTTTAACCATTCCACAAATCTTGTGTTTAGAGCCCCTGGAAGCATGAAAATCACTTTAAACATGCTAATTTTAGCTCTAAAACTAATAATCCACCTAAAAATGTGAACTGACGTTCAAAAACAAAACATTTGAAAACGGACCATTTTTCACCTTTCTGAAGAATGACGTAATGGGGGGGGTGTTATCTCTTTTGTCAAAAATCAGCTGTTTTTGCTTGAACATTAAATGCCTCCAAATGGTATTTAATTCACTTTCCGGGCCCCTGGAAGCATGAAAATCACTTTAAACATGCTAATTTTAGCTCTAAAACTAATAATCCACCTACAAATGTGAACTGACGTTCAAAAATAAAACATTTGAAAAGGGACCATTTTTCACCTTTCTGAAGAATGACGTAATGGGGGGGTGTTATCTCTTTTGTCAAAAATCAGCTGTTTTTGCTTGAACATTAAATGCCTCCAAATGGTATTTAATTCACTTCCCGGGGTGAAGAAACACTTTTTGAGACCTCAGAGTGAGCAAATTGGCCATTTTCATGCACTTTTAACCATTCCACAAATCTTGTGTTTAGAGCCCCTGGAAGCATGGAAATCACTTTAAACATGCTAATTTTAGCTCTAAAACTAATAATCCACCTATAAATGTGAACTGACGTTCAAAAATAAAACATTTGAAAACGGACCATTTTTCACCTTTCTGAAGCATGACGTAATGGGGGGGGTGTTATCTCTTTTGTCAAAAATCAGCTGTTTTTGCTTGAACATTAAATGCCTCCAAATGGTATTTAATTCACTTCCCGGGGTGAAGAAACACTTTTTGAGACCTCAGAGTGAGCAAATTGACCATTTTCATGCACTTTTAACCATTCCACAAATCTTGTGTTTAGAGCCCCTGGAAGCATGAAAATCACTTTAAACATGCTAATTTTAGCTCTAAAACTGATGATCAACCTACAAATGTGAACTGACATTCAAAAATAAAACATTTGAAAACGGACCATTTTTCACCTTTCTGAAGCATGACGTAATGGGGGGGTGTTATCTCTTATTTCAAAAATCAGCTGTTTTTGCTTGAACATTAAATGCCTCCAAATGGTATTTAATTCACTTCCCGGGGTGAAGAAACACTTTTTGAGACCTCAGAGTGAGCAAATAGGCCATTTTCATGCACTTTTAACCATTCCACAAATCTTGTGTTTAGGGTCCCTGGAAGCATGAAAATCACTTTAAACATGCTAATTTTAGCTCTAAAACTAATAATCCACCTACAAATGTGAACTGACGTTCAAAAATAAAACATTTGAAAACGGACCATTTTTCACCTTTCTGAAGAATGACGTAATGGGGGGGTGTTATCTCTTTTGTCAAAAATCAGCTGTTTTTGCTTGAACATTAAATGCATCCAAATGGTATTTAATTCACTTTCCGGGCCCCTGGAAGCATGAAAATCACTTTAAACATGCTAATTTTAGCTCTAAAACTAATAATCCACCTACAAATGTGAACTGACGTTCAAAAATAAAACATTTGAAAACGGACCATTTTTCACCTTTCTGAAGAATGACGTAATGGGGGGGTGTTATCTCTTTTGTCAATAAATCAGCTGTTTTTGCTTGAACATGAAATGCCTCCAAATGGTATTTAATTCACTTCCCGGGGGGAAGAAACACTTTTTGAGACCTCAGAGTGAGCAAATTGTCCATTTTCATGCACTTTTAACCATTCCACAAATCTTGTGTTTAGAGCCCCTGGAAGCATGAAAATCACTTTAAACATGCTAATTTTAGCTCTAAAACTAATAATCCACCTACAAATGTTAACTGACGTTCAAAAATAAAACATTTGAAAACGGACCATTTTTCACTTTTCTGAAGCATGACGTAATGGGGGGGGTGTTATCTCTTTTGTCAAAAATCAGCCGTTTTAGCTTGAACATTAAATGCCTCCAAATGGTATTTAATTCACTTCCTGGGCCCCTGGAAGCATGAAAATCACTTTAAACATGCTAATTTTAGCTCTAAAACTAATAATCCACCTACAAATGTGAACTGATGTTCAAAAATAAAACATTTGAAAACAGACCATTTTTCACCTTTCTGAAGCATGACGTAATGGGGGGTGTTATCTATTTTGTCAAAAATCAGCTGTTTTTGCTTGAACATTAAATGCCTCCAAATGGTATTTAATTCACTTCCCGGGCCCCTGGAAGCATGAAAATCACTTTAAACATGCTAATTTTAGCTCTAAAACTGATGATCCACCTACAAATGTGAACTGACGTTCAAAAATAAAACATTTGAAAACGGACCATTTTTCACCTTTCTGAAGAATGACGTAATGGGGGGTGTTATCTCTTTTGTCAAAAATCAGCTGTTTTTGCTTGAACATTAAATGCCTTCAAATGGTTTTTAATTCACTTCCCGGGGTGAAGAAACAGTTTTTGAGACCTCAGAGTGAGCAAATTGACCATTTTCATGCACTTTTAACCATTCCACAAATCTTGTGTTTAGAGCCCCTGGAAGCATGAAAATCACTTTAAACATGCTAATTTTAGCTCTAAAACTAATAATCCACCTACAAATGTGAACTGACGTTCAAAAACAAAACATTTGAAAAGGGACCATTTTTCACCTTTCTGAAGAATGACGTAATGGGGGGGTGTTATCTCTTTTGTCAAAAATAAGCTGTTTTTGCTTGAACATGAAATGCCTCCAAATGGTATTTAATTCACTTCCCGGGGTGAAGAAACACTTTTTGAGATCTCAGAGTGAGCAAATTGGCCATTTTCATGTACTTTTAACCATTCCACACATCTTGTGTTTAGAGCCCCTGGAAGCATGAAAATCACTTTAAACATGCTAATTTTAGCTCTAAAACTAATAATCCACCTACAAATGTGAACTGACGTTCAAAAATAAAACATTTGAAAACGGACCATTTTTCACCTTTCTGAAGAATGACGTAATGGGGGGGTGTTATCTCTTTTGTCAATAAATCAGCTGTTTTTGCTTGAACATGAAATGCCTCCAAATGGTATTTAATTCACTTCCCGGGGGGAAGAAACACTTTTTGAGACCTCAGAGTGAGCAAATTGTCCATTTTCATGCACTTTTAACCATTCCACAAATCTTGTGTTTAGAGCCCCTGGAAGCATGAAAATCCCTTTAAACATGCTAATTTTAGCTCTAAAACTAATAATCCACCTACAAATGTTAACTGACGTTCAAAATAAAACATTTGAAAACGGACCATTTTTCACCTTTCTGAAGCATGACGTAATGGGGGGGGGTGTTATCTCTTTTGTCAAAAATCAGCCGTTTTAGCTTGAACATTAAATGCCTCCAAATGGTATTTAATTCACTTCCTGGGCCCCTGGAAGCATGAAAATCACTTTAAACATGCTAATTTTAGCTCTAAAACTAATAATCCACCTACAAATGTGAACTGACTTTCAAAAATAAAACATTTGAAAACAGACCATTTTTCACCTTTCTGAAGAATGACGTAATGGGGGGGGTGTTATCTCTTTTGTCAAAAATCAGCTGTTTTTGCTTGAACATTAAATGCCTCCAAATGGTATTTAATTCACTTCCCGGGGTGAAGAAACACTTTTTGAGACCTCAGAGTGAGCAAATTGGCCATTTTCATGCACTTTTAACCATTCCACAAATCTTGTGTTTAGAGCCCCTGGAAGCATGAAAATCACTTTAAACATGCTAATTTTAGCTCTAAAACTAATAATCCACCTACAAATGTGAACTGATGTTCAAAAATAAAACATTTGAAAACAGACCATTTTTCACCTTTCTGAAGCATGACGTAATGGGGGGTGTTATCTATTTTGTCAAAAATCAGCTGTTTTTGCTTGAACATTAAATGCCTCCAAATGGTATTTAATTCACTTCCCAGGCCCCTGGAAGCATGAAAATCACTTTAAACATGCTAATTTTAGCTCTAAAACTGATGATCCACCTACAAATGTGAACTGACGTTCAAAAATAAAACATTTGAAAACGGACCATTTTTCACCTTTCTGAAGAATGACGTAATGGGGGGTGTTATCTCTTTTGTCAAAAATCAGCTGTTTTTGCTTGAACATTAAATGCCTTCAAATGGTTTTTAATTCACTTCCCGGGGTGAAGAAACAGTTTTTGAGACCTCAGAGTGAGCAAATTGACCATTTTCATGCACTTTTAACCATTCCACAAATCTTGTGTTTAGAGCCCCTGGAAGCATGAAAATCACTTTAAACATGCTAATTTTAGCTCTAAAACTAATAATCCACCTACAAATGTGAACTGACGTTCAAAAACAAAACATTTGAAAAGGGACCATTTTTCACCTTTCTGAAGAATGACGTAATGGGGGGGTGTTATCTCTTTTGTCAAAAAAAAGCTGTTTTTGCTTGAACATTAAATGCCTCCAAATGGTATTTAATTCACTTCCCGGGGTGAAGAAACACTTTTTGAGATCTCAGAGTGAGCAAATTGGCCATTTTCATGTACTTTTAACCATTCCACACATCTTGTGTTTAGAGCCCCTGGAAGCATGAAAATCACTTTAAACATGCTAATTTTAGCTCTAAAACTAATAATCCACCTACAAATGTGAACTGACGTTCAAAAATAAAACATTTGAAAACGGACCATTTTTCACCTTTCTGAAGAATGACGTAATGGGGGGGTGTTATCTCTTTTGTCAATAAATCAGCTGTTTTTGCTTGAACATGAAATGCCTCCAAATGGTATTTAATTCACTTCCCGGGGGGAAGAAACACTTTTTGAGACCTCAGAGTGAGCAAATTGTCCATTTTCATGCACTTTTAACCATTCCACAAATCTTGTGTTTAGAGCCCCTGGAAGCATGAAAATCCCTTTAAACATGCTAATTTTAGCTCTAAAACTAATAATCCACCTACAAATGTTAACTGACGTTCAAAATAAAACATTTGAAAACGGACCATTTTTCACCTTTCTGAAGCATGACGTAATGGGGGGGGTGTTATCTCTTTTGTCAAAAATCAGCCGTTTTAGCTTGAACATTAAATGCCTCCAAATGGTATTTAATTCACTTCCTGGGCCCCTGGAAGCATGAAAATCACTTTAAACATGCTAATTTTAGCTCTAAAACTAATAATCCACCTACAAATGTGAACTGACTTTCAAAAATAAAACATTTGAAAACAGACCATTTTTCACCTTTCTGAAGAATGACGTAATGGGGGGGGTGTTATCTCTTTTGTCAAAAATCAGCTGTTTTTGCTTGAACATTAAATGCCTCCAAATGGTATTTAATTCACTTCCCGGGGTGAAGAAACACTTTTTGAGACCTCAGAGTGAGCAAATTGGCCATTTTCATGCACTTTTAACCATTCCACAAATCTTGTGTTTAGAGCCCCTGGAAGCATGAAAATCACTTTAAACATGCTAATTTTAACTCTAAAACTAATAATCCACCTACAAATGTGAACTGATGTTCAAAAATAAAACATTTGAAAACAGACCATTTTTCACCTTTCTGAAGCATGACGTAATGGGGGGTGTTATCTATTTTGTCAAAAATCAGCTGTTTTTGCTTGAACATTAAATGCCTCCAAATGGTATTTAATTCACTTCCCAGGCCCCTGGAAGCATGAAAATCACTTTAAACATGCTAATTTTAGCTCTAAAACTGATGATCCACCTACAAATGTGAACTGACGTTCAAAAATAAAACATTTGAAAACGGACCATTTTTCACCTTTCTGAAGAATGACGTAATGGGGGGTGTTATCTCTTTTGTCAAAAATCAGCTGTTTTTGCTTGAACATTAAATGCCTTCAAATGGTTTTTAATTCACTTCCCGGGGTGAAGAAACAGTTTTTGAGACCTCAGAGTGAGCAAATTGACCATTTTCATGCACTTTTAACCATTCCACAAATCTTGTGTTTAGAGCCCCTGGAAGCATGAAAATCACTTTAAACATGCTAATTTTAGCTCTAAAACTAATAATCCACCTACAAATGTGAACTGACGTTCAAAAATAAAACATTTGAAAACGGACCATTTTTCACCTTTCTGAAGCATGACGTAATGGGGGGGTGTTATCTCTTTTGTCAAAAATCAGCTGTTTTTGCTTGAACATTAAATGCCTCCAAATGGTATTTAATTCACTTCCCGGGGTGAAGAAACACTTTTTGAGACCTCAGAGTGAGCAAATTGACCATTTTTATGCACTTTTAACCATTCCACAAATCTTGTGTTTAGAGCCCCTGGAAGCATGAAAATCACTTTAAACATGCTAATTTTAGCTCTAAAACTGATGATCCACCTACAAATGTGAACTGACATTCAAAAATAAAACATTTGAAAACAGACCATTTTTCACCTTTCGGAAGCATGACGTAATGGGGGGGTGTTATCTCTTATTTCAAAAATCAGCTGTTTTTGCTTGAACATTAAATGCCTCCAAATGGTATTTAATTCACTTCACGGGGTGAAGAAACACTTTTTGAGACCTCAGAGTGAGCAAATAGGCCATTTTCATGCACTTTTAACCATTCCACAAATCTTGTGTTTAGGGTCCCTGGAAGCATGAAAATCACTTTAAACATGCTAATTTTAGCTCTAAAACTAATAATCCACCTACAAATGTGAACTGACGTTCAAAAATAAAACATTTGAAAATGGACCATTTTTCACCTTTCTGAAGCATGACGTAATGGGGGGTGTTATCTATTTTGTCAAAAATCAGCTGTTTTTGCTTGAACATTAAATGCCTCCAAATGGTATTTAATTCACTTCCTGGGCCCCTGGAAGCATGAAAATCACTTTAAACATGCTAATTTTAGCTCTAAAACTGATGATCCACCTACAAATGTGAACTGACGTTCAAAAATAAAACATTTAAAAACGGACCATTTTTCACCTTTCTGAAGAATGACGTAATGGGGGGTGTTATCTCTTTTGTCAAAAATCAGCTGTTTTTGCTTGAACATTAAATGCCTTCAAATGGTTTTTAATTCACTTCCCGGGGTGAAGAAACAGTTTTTGAGACCTCAGAGTGAGCAAATTGATCATTTTCATGCACTTTTAACCATTCCACAAATCTTGTGTTTAGAGCCCCTGGAAGCATGAAAATCACTTTAAACATGCTAATTTTAGCTCTAAAACTAATAATCCACCTACAAATGTGAACTGACGTTCAAAAACAAAACATTTGAAAACGGACCATTTTTCACCTTTCTGAAGAATGACGTAATGGGGGGGTGTTATCTCTTTTGTCAAAAATCAGCTGTTTTTGCTTGAACATTAAATGCATCCAAATGGTATTTAATTCACTTTCCGGGCCCCTGGAAGCATGAAAATCACTTTAAACATGCTAATTTTAGCTCTAAAACTAATAATCCACCTACAAATGTGAACTGACGTTCAAAAATAAAACATTTGAAAAGGGACCATTTTTCACCTTTCTGAAGAATGACGTAATGGGGGGGTGTTATCTCTTTTGTCAAAAATCAGCTGTTTTTGCTTGAACATTAAATGCCTTCAAATGGCATTTAATTCACTTCCCGGGGTGAAGAAACACTTTTTGAGACCTCCTAGTGAGCAAATTGGCCATTTTCATGCACTTTTAACCATTCTACAAATCTTGTGTTTAGAGCCCCTGGAAGCATGAAAATCACTTTAAACATGCTAATTTTAGCTCTAAAACTAATAATCCACCTACAAATGTGAACTGACGTTCAAAAATAAAACATTTGAAAACGGACCATTTTTCACCTTTCTGAAGAATGACGTAATGGGGGGGTGTTATCTCTTTTGTCAATAAATCAGCTGTTTTTGCTTGAACATGAAATGCCTCCAAATGGTATTTAATTCACTTCCCGGGCCCCTGGAAGCATGAAAATCACTTTAAACATGCTAATTTTAGCTCTAAAACTAATAATCCACCTACAAATGTGAACTGACGTTCAAAAATAAAACATTTGAAAACGGACCATTTTTCACCTTTCTGAAGCATGACGTAATGGGGGGGTGTTATCTCTTTTGTCAAAAATCAGCTGTTTTTGCTTGAACATTAAATGCCTCCAAATGGTATTTAATTCACTTCCCGGGGTGAAGAAACACTTTTTGAGATCTCAGAGTGAGCAAATTGGCCATTTTCATGCACTTTTAACCATTCCACACATCTTGTGTTTAGAGCCCCTGGAAGCATGAAAATCGCTTTAAACATGCTAATTTTAGCTCTAAAACTAATAATCCACCTACAAATGTGAACTGACATTCAAAAATAAAACATTTGAAAACGGACCATTTTTCACCTTTCTGAAGCATGACATAGAGGGGGTATTATCTCTTTTGTCAAAAATCAGCTGTTTTTGCTTGAACATTAAATGCCTCCAAATGGTATTTAATTCACTTCCCGGGGTGAAGAAACACTTTTTGAGACCTCAGAGTGAGCAAATTGACCATTTTCATGCACTTTTAACCATTCCACAAATCTTGTGTTTAGAGCCCCTGGAAGCATGAAAATCACTTTAAACATGCTAATTTTAGCTCTAAAACTAATAATCCACCTACAAATGTGAACTGACGTTCAAAAATAAAACATTTGAAAACGGACAATTTTTCACCTTTTTGAAGAATGACGTAATGGGGGGGTGTTATCTCTTTTGTCAATAAATCAGCTGTTTTTGCTTGAACATGAAATGCCTCCAAATGGTATTTAATTCACTTCCCGGGGGGAAGAAACACTTTTTGAGACCTCAGAGTGAGCAAATTGTCCATTTTCATGCACTTTTAACCATTTCACAAATCTTGTGTTTAGAGCCCCTGGAAGCATGAAAATCACTTTAAACATGCTAATTTTAGCTCTAAAACTAATAATCCACCTACAAATGTTAACTGACGTTCAAAAATAAAACATTTGAAAACGGACCATTTTTCACCTTTCTGAAGCATGACGTAATGGGGGGGGGTGTTATCTCTTTTGTCAAAAATCAGCCGTTTTTGCTTGAACATTAAATGCCTCCAAATGGTATTTAATTCACTTCCTGGGCCCCTGGAAGCATGAAAATCACTTTAAACATGCTAATTTTAGCTCTAAAACTAATAATCCACCTACAAATGTGAACTGACTTTCAAAAATAAAACATTTGAAAACAGACCATTTTTCACCTTTCTGAAGAATGACATAATGGGGGGGTGTTATCTCTTTTGTCAAAAATCAGCTGTTTTTGCTTGAACATTAAATGCCTCCAAATAGTATTTAATTCACTTCCCGGGCCCCTGGAAGCATGAAAATCACTTTAAACATGCTAATTTTAGCTCTAAAACTGATGATCCACCTACAAATGTGAACTGACGTTCAAAAATAAAACATTTGAAAACGGACCATTTTTCACCTTTCTGAAGAATGACGTAATGGGGGTGTTATCTCTTTTGTCAAAAATCTGCTGTTTTTGCTTGAACATTAAATGCCTTCAAATGGTTTTTAATTCACTTCCCGGGGTGAAGAAACAGTTTTTGAGACCTCAGAGTGACCAAATTGACCATTTTCATGCACTTTTAACCATTCCACAAATCTTGTGTTTAGAGCCCCTGGAAGCATGAAAATCACTTTAAACATGCTAATTTTAGCTCTAAAACTAATAATCCACCTAAAAATGTGAACTGACGTTCAAAAACAAAACATTTGAAAACGGACCATTTTTCACCTTTCTGAAGAATGACGTAATGGGGGGGTGTTATCTCTTTTGTCAAAAATCAGCTGTTTTTGCTTGAACATTAAATGCCTCCAAATGGTATTTAATTCACTTTCCGGGCCCCTGGAAGCATGAAAATCACTTTAAACATGCTAATTTTAGCTCTAAAACTAATAATCCACCTACAAATGTGAACTGACGTTCAAAAATAAAACATTTGAAAACGGACCATTTTTCACCTTTCTGAAGCATGACGTAATGGGGGGGGTGTTATCTCTTTTGTCAAAAATCAGCTGTTTTTGCTTGAACATTAAATGCCTCCAAATGGTATTTAATTCACTTCCCGGGGTGAAGAAACACTTTTTGAGACCTCAGAGTGAGCAAATTGACCATTTTCATGCACTTTTAACCATTCCACACATCTTGTGTTTAGAGCCCCTGGAAGCATGAAAATCACTTTAAACATGCTAATTTTAGCTCTAAAACTGATGATCCACCTACAAATGTGAACTGACATTCAAAAATAAAACATTTGAAAACGGACCATTTTTCACCTTTCTGAAGCATGACGTAATGGGGGGGTGTTATCTCTTATTTCAAAAATCAGCTGTTTTTGCTTGAACATTAAATGCCTCCAAATGGTATTTAATTCACTTCCCGGGGTGAAGAAACACTTTTTGAGACCTCAGAGTGAGCAAATAGGCCATTTTCATGCACTTTTAACCATTCCACAAATCTTGTGTTTAGGGTCCCTGGAAGCATGAAAATCACTTTAAACATGCTAATTTTAGCTCTAAAACTAATAATCCACCTACAAATGTGAACTGACGTTCAAAAATAAAACATTTGAAAACGGACCATTTTTCACCTTTCTGAAGCATGACGTAATGGGGGGTGTTATCTATTTTGTCAAAAATCAGCTGTTTTTGCTTGAACATTAAATGCCTCCAAATGGTATTTAATTCACTTCCTGGGCCCCTGGAAGCATGAAAATCACTTTAAACATGCTAATTTTAGCTCTAAAACTGATGATCCACCTACAAATGTGAACTGACGTTCAAAAATAAAACATTTGAAAACGGACCATTTTTCACCCTTCTGAAGAATGACGTAATGGGGGGTGTTATCTCTTTTGTCAAAAATCAGCTGTTTTTGCTTGAACATTAAATGCCTTCAAATGGTTTTTAATTCACTTCCCGGGGTGAAGAAACAGTTTTTGAGACCTCAGAGTGAGCAAATTGATCATTTTCATGCACTTTTAACCATTCCACAAATCTTGTGTTTAGAGCCCCTGGAAGCATGAAAATCACTTTAAACATGCTAATTTTAGCTCTAAAACTAATAATCCACCTACAAATGTGAACTGACGTTCAAAAACAAAACATTTGAAAACGGACCATTTTTCACCTTTCTGAAGAATGACGTAATGGGGGGGTGTTATCTCTTTTGTCAAAAATCAGCTGTTTTTGCTTGAACATTAAATGCATCCAAATGGTATTTAATTCACTTTCCGGGCCCCTGGAAGCATGAAAATCACTTTAAACATGCTAATTTTAGCTCTAAAACTAATAATCCACCTACAAATGTGAACTGACGTTCAAAAATAAAACATTTGAAAACGGACCATTTTTCACCTTTCTGAAGAATGACGTAATGGGGGGGTGTTATCTCTTTTGTCAAAAATCAGCTGTTTTTGCTTGAACATTAAATGCCTCCAAATGGTATTTAATTCACTTCCCGGGGTGAAGAAACACTTTTTGAGACCTCAGAGTGAGCAAATTGGCCATTTTCATGCACTTTTAACCATTCCACAAATCTTGTGTTTAGAGCCCCTGGAAGCATGAAAATCACTTTAAACATGCTAATTTTAGCTCTAAAACTAATAATCCACCTACAAATGTGAACTGACGTTCAAAAATAAAACATTTGAAAACGGACCATTTTTCACCTTTCTGAAGAATTACGTAATGGGGGGTGTTATCTCTTTTGTCAAAAATCAGCTGTTTTTGCTTGAACATGAAATGCCTCCAAATGGTATTTAATTCACTTCCCGGGCCCCTGGAAGCATGAAAATCACTTTAAACATGCTAATTTTAGCTCTAAAACTAATAATCCACCTACAAATGTGAACTGACGTTCAAAAATAAAACATTTGAAAACGGACCACTTTTCACCTTTCTGAAGAATGACGTAATGGGGGGGTGTTATCTCTTTTGTCAAAAATAAGCTGTTTTTGCTTGAACATTAAATGCCTCCAAATGGTATTTAATTCACTTCCCGGGGTGAAGAAACACTTTTTGAGATCTCAGAGTGAGCAAATTGGCCATTTTCATGTACTTTTAACCATTCCACACATCTTGTGTTTAGAGCCCCTGGAAGCATGAAAATCACTTTAAACATGCTAATTTTAGCTCTAAAACTAATAATCCACCTACAAATGTGAACTGACGTTCAAAAATAAAACATTTGAAAACGGACCATTTTTCACCTTTCTGAAGAATGACGTAATGGGGGGGTGTTATCTCTTTTGTCAATAAATCAGCTGTTTTTGCTTGAACATGAAAAGCCTCCAAATGGTATTTAATTCACTTCCCGGGGGGAAGAAACACTTTTTGAGACCTCAGAGTGAGCAAATTGTCCATTTTCATGCACTTTTAACCATTCCACAAATCTTGTGTTTAGAGCCCCTGGAAGCATGAAAATCACTTTAAACATGCTAATTTTAGCTCTAAAACTAATAATCCACCTACAAATGTTAACTGACGTTCAAAAATAAAACATTTGAAAACGGACCATTTTTCACCTTTCTGAAGCATGACGTAATGGGGGGGGTGTTATCTCTTTTGTCAAAAATCAGCTGTTTTTGCTTGAACATTAAATGCCTCCAAATGGTATTTAATTCACTTCCCGGGGTGAAGAAACACTTTTTGAGACCTCAGAGTGAGCAAATTGGCCATTTTCATGCACTTTTAACCATTCCACAAATCTTGTGTTTAGAGCCCCTGGAAGCATGGAAATCACTTTAAACATGCTAATTTTAGCTCTAAAACTAATAATCCACCTACAGTGAACTGACGTTCAAAAATAAAACATTTGAAAACGGACCATTTTTCACCTTTCTGAAGCATGACGTAATGGGGGGGGTGTTATCTCTTTTGTCAAAAATCAGCTGTTTTTGCTTGAACATGAAATGCCTCCAAATGGTATTTAATTCACTTCCCGGGGGGAAGAAACACTTTTTGAGACCTCAGAGTGAGCAAATTGTCCATTTTCATGCACTTTTAACCATTCCACAAATCTTGTGTTTAGAGCCCCTGGAAGCATGAAAATCCCTTTAAACATGCTAATTTTAGCTCTAAAACTAATAATCCACCTACAAATGTTAACTGACGTTCAAAAATAAAACATTTGAAAACGGACCATTTTTCACCTTTCTGAAGCATGACGTAATGGGGGGGGGTGTTATCTCTTTTGTCAAAAATCAGCCGTTTTTGCTTGAACATTAAATGCCTCCAAATGGTATTTAATTCACTTCCTGGGCCCCTGGAAGCATGAAAATCACTTTAAACATGCTAATTTTAGCTCTAAAACTAATAATCCACCTACAAATGTGAACTGACGTTCAAAAATAAAACATTTGAAAACGGACCATTTTTCACCTTTCTGAAGAATGACGTAATGGGGGGGTGTTATCTCTTTTGTCAAAAATCAGCTGTTTTTGCTTGAACATTAAATGCCTCCAAATGGTATTTAATTCACTTCCCGGGCCCCTGGAAGCATGAAAATCACTTTAAACATGCTAATTTTAGCTCTAAAACTGATGATCCACCTACAAATGTGAACTGACGTTCAAAAATGAAACATTTGAAAACGGACCATTTTTCACCTTTCTGAAGAATGACGTAATGGGGGGGTGTTATCTCTTTTGTCAAAAATCAGCTGTTTTTGCTTGAACATTAAATGCCTTCAAATGGCATTTAATTCACTTCCCGGGGTGAAGAAACACTTTTTGAGACCTCCTAGTGAGCAAATTGGCCATTTTCATGCACTTTTAACCATTCTACAAATCTTGTGTTTAGAGCCCCTGGAAGCATGAAAATCACTTTAAACATGCTAATTTTAGCTCTAAAACTAATAATCCACCTACAAATGTGAACTGACGTTCAAAAATAAAACATTTGAAAACGGACCATTTTTCACCTTTCTGAAGAATGACGTAATGGGGGGGGTGTTATCTCTTTTGTCAATAAATCAGCTGTTTTTGCTTGAACATGAAATGCCTCCAAATGGTATTTAATTCACTTCCCGGGCCCCTGGAAGCATGAAAATCACTTTAAACATGCTAATTTTAGCTCTAAAACTAATAATCCACCTACAAATGTGAACTGACGTTCAAAAATAAAACATTTGAAAACGGACCATTTTTCACCTTTCTGAAGCATGACGTAATGGGGGGGTGTTATCTCTTTTGTCAAAAATCAGCTGTTTTTGCTTGAACATTAAATGCCTCCAAATGGTATTTAATTCACTTCCCGGGGTGAAGAAACACTTTTTGAGATCTCAGAGTGAGCAAATTGGCCATTTTCATGCACTTTTAACCATTCCACACATCTTGTGTTTAGAGCCCCTGGAAGCATGAAAATCGCTTTAAACATGCTAATTTTAGCTCTAAAACGAATAATCCACCTACAAATGTGAACTGACATTCAAAAATAAAACATTTGAAAACGGACCATTTTTCACCTTTCTGAAGCATGACGTAGAGGGGGTATTATCTCTTTTGTCAAAAATCAGCTGTTTTTGCTTGAACATTAAATGCCTCCAAATGGTATTTAATTCACTTCCCGGGGTGAAGAAACACTTTTTGAGACCTCAGAGTGAGCAAATTGACCATTTTCATGCACTTTTAACCATTCCACAAATCTTGTGTTTAGAGCCCCTGGAAGCATGAAAATCACTTTAAACATGCTAATTTTAGCTCTAAAACTAATAATCCACCTACAAATGTGAACTGACGTTCAAAAATAAAACATTTGAAAACGGACCATTTTTCACCTTTTTGAAGAATGACGTAATGGGGGGGTGTTATCTCTTTTGTCAATAAATCAGCTGTTTTTGCTTGAACATGAAATGCCTCCAAATGGTATTTAATTCACTTCCCGGGGGGAAGAAACACTTTTTGAGACCTCAGAGTGAGCAAATTGTCCATTTTCATGCACTTTTAACCATTCCACAAATCTTGTGTTTAGAGCCCCTGGAAGCATGAAAATCACTTTAAACATGCTAATTTTAGCTCTAAAACTAATAATCCACCTACAAATGTTAACTGACGTTCAAAAATAAAACATTTGAAAACGGACCATTTTTCACCTTTCTGAAGCATGACGTAATGGGGGGGGGTGTTATCTCTTTTGTCAAAAATCAGCCGTTTTTGCTTGAACATTAAATGCCTCCAAATGGTATTTAATTCACTTCCTGGGCCCCTGGAAGCATGAAAATCACTTTAAACATGCTAATTTTAGCTCTAAAACTAATAATCCACCTACAAATGTGAACTGACTTTCAAAAATAAAACATTTGAAAACAGACCATTTTTCACCTTTCTGAAGAATGACATAATGGGGGGGTGTTATCTCTTTTGTCAAAAATCAGCTGTTTTTGCTTGAACATTAAATGCCTCCAAATGGTATTTAATTCACTTCCCGGGGTGAAGAAACACTTTTTGAGACCTCAGAGTGAGCAAATTGGCCATTTTCATGCACTTTTAACCATTCCACAAATCTTGTGTTTAGAGCCCCTGGAAGCATGAAAATCACTTTAAACATGCTAATTAAAGCTCTAAAACTAATAATCCACCTACAAATGTGAACTGATGTTCAAAAATAAAACATTTGAAAACGGACCATTTTTCACCTTTCTGAAGCATGACGTAATGGGGGGTGTTATCTATTTTGTCAAAAATCAGCTGTTTTTGCTTGAACATTAAATGCCTCCAAATGGTATTTAATTCACTTCCCGGGCCCCTGGAAGCATGAAAATCACTTTAAACATGCTAATTTTAGCTCTAAAACTGATGATCCACCTACAAATGTGAACTGACGTTCAAAAATAAAACATTTGAAAACGGACCATTTTTCACCTTTCTGAAGAATGACGTAATGGGGGTGTTATCTCTTTTGTCAAAAATCTGCTGTTTTTGCTTGAACATTAAATGCCTTCAAATGGTTTTTAATTCACTTCCCGGGGTGAAGAAACAGTTTTTGAGACCTCAGAGTGACCAAATTGACCATTTTCATGCACTTTTAACCATTCCACAAATCTTGTGTTTAGAGCCCCTGGAAGCATGAAAATCACTTTAAACATGCTAATTTTAGCTCTAAAACTAATAATCCACCTAAAAATGTGAACTGACGTTCAAAAACAAAACATTTGAAAACGGACCATTTTTCACCTTTCTGAAGAATGACGTAATGGGGGGGGTGTTATCTCTTTTGTCAAAAATCAGCTGTTTTTGCTTGAACATTAAATGCCTCCAAATGGTATTTAATTCACTTTCCGGGCCCCTGGAAGCATGAAAATCACTTTAAACATGCTAATTTTAGCTCTAAAACTAATAATCCACCTACAAATGTGAACTGACGTTCAAAAATAAAACATTTGAAAAGGGACCATTTTTCACCTTTCTGAAGAATGACATAATGGGGGGGTGTTATCTCTTTTGTCAAAAATCAGCTGTTTTTGCTTGAACATTAAATGCCTCCAAATGGTATTTAATTCACTTCCCGGGGTGAAGAAACACTTTTTGAGACCTCAGAGTGAGCAAATTGGCCATTTTCATGCACTTTTAACCATTCCACAAATCTTGTGTTTAGAGCCCCTGGAAGCATGAAAATCACTTTAAACATGCTAATTTTAGCTCTAAAACTAATAATCCACCTACAAATGTGAACTGACGTTCAAAAATAAAACATTTGAAAACGGACCATTTTTCACCTTTCTGAAGCATGACGTAATGGGGGGGGTGTTATCTCTTTTGTCAAAAATCAGCTGTTTTTGCTTGAACATTAAATGCCTCCAAATGGTATTTAATTCACTTCCCGGGGTGAAGAAACACTTTTTGAGACCTCAGAGTGAGCAAATTGACCATTTTCATGCACTTTTAACCATTCCACAAATCTTGTGTTTAGAGCCCCTGGAAGCATGAAAATCACTTTAAACATGCTAATTTTAGCTCTAAAACTGATGATCCACCTACAAATGTGAACTGACATTCAAAAATAAAACATTTGAAAACGGACCATTTTTCACCTTTCTGAAGCATGACGTAATGGGGGGGTGTTATCTCTTATTTCAAAAATCAGCTGTTTTTGCTTGAACATTAAATGCCTCCAAATGGTATTTAATTCACTTCCCGGGGTGAAGAAACACTTTTTGAGACCTCAGAGTGAGCAAATAGGCCATTTTCATGCACTTTTAACCATTCCACAAATCTTGTGTTTAGGGTCCCTGGAAGCATGAAAATCACTTTAAACATGCTAATTTTAGCTCTAAAACTAATAATCCACCTACAAATGTGAACTGACGTTCAAAAATAAAACATTTGAAAACGGACCATTTTTCACCTTTCTGAAGCATGACGTAATGGGGGGTGTTATCTATTTTGTCAAAAATCAGCTGTTTTTGCTTGAACATTAAATGCCTCCAAATGGTATTTAATTCACTTCCTGGGCCCCTGGAAGCATGAAAATCACTTTAAACATGCTAATTTTAGCTCTAAAACTGATGATCCACCTACAAATGTGAACTGACGTTCAAAAATAAAACATTTGAAAACGGACCATTTTTCACCTTTCTGAAGAATGACGTAATGGGGGGTGTTATCTCTTTTGTCAAAAATCAGCTGTTTTTCCTTGAACATTAAATGCCTTCAAATGGTTTTTAATTCACTTCCCGGGGTGAAGAAACAGTTTTTGAGACCTCAGAGTGAGCAAATTGATCATTTTCATGCACTTTTAACCATTCCACAAATCTTGTGTTTAGAGCCCCTGGAAGCATGAAAATCACTTTAAACATGCTAATTTTAGCTCTAAAACTAATAATCCACCTACAAATGTGAACTGACGTTCAAAAACAAAACATTTGAAAACGGACCATTTTTCACCTTTCTGAAGAATGACGTAATGGGGGGGTGTTATCTCTTTTGTCAAAAATCAGCTGTTTTTGCTTGAACATTAAATGCATCCAAATGGTATTTAATTCACTTTCCGGGCCCCTGGAAGCATGAAAATCACTTTAAACATGCTAATTTTAGCTCTAAAACTAATAATCCACCTACAAATGTGAACTGACGTTCAAAAATAAAACATTTGAAAACGGACCATTTTTCACCTTTCTGAAGAATGACGTAATGGGGGGGTGTTATCTCTTTTGTCAAAAATCAGCTGTTTTTGCTTGAACATTAAATGCCTCCAAATGGTATTTAATTCACTTCCCGGGGTGAAGAAACACTTTTTGAGACCTCAGAGTGAGCAAATTGGCCATTTTCATGCACTTTTAACCATTCCACAAATCTTGTGTTTAGAGCCCCTGGAAGCATGAAAATCACTTTAAACATGCTAATTTTAGCTCTAAAACTAATAATCCACCTACAAATGTGAACTGACGTTCAAAAATAAAACATTTGAAAACGGACCATTTTTCACCTTTCTGAAGAATTACGTAATGGGGGGTGTTATCTTTTTTGTCAAAAATCAGCTGTTTTTGCTTGAACATGAAATGCCTCCAAATGGTATTTAATTCACTTCCCGGGCCCCTGGAAGCATGAAAATCACTTTAAACATGCTAATTTTAGCTCTAAAACTAATAATCCACCTACAAATGTGAACTGACGTTCAAAAATAAAACATTTGAAAACGGACCACTTTTCACCTTTCTGAAGAATGACGTAATGGGGGGGTGTTATCTCTTTTGTCAAAAATAAGCTGTTTTTGCTTGAACATTAAATGCCTCCAAATGGTATTTAATTCACTTCCCGGGGTGTAGAAACACTTTTTGAGATCTCAGAGTGAGCAAATTGGCCATTTTCATGTACTTTTAACCATTCCACACATCTTGTGTTTAGAGCCCCTGGAAGCATGAAAATCACTTTAAACATGCTAATTTTAGCTCTAAAACTAATAATCCACCTACAAATGTGAACTGACGTTCAAAAATAAAACATTTGAAAACGGACCATTTTTCACCTTTCTGAAGAATGACGTAATGGGGGGGTGTTATCTCTTTTGTCAATAAATCAGCTGTTTTTGCTTGAACATGAAATGCCTCCAAATGGTATTTAATTCACTTCCCGGGGGGAAGAAACACTTTTTGAGACCTCAGAGTGAGCAAATTGTCCATTTTCATGCACTTTTAACCATTCCACAAATCTTGTGTTTAGAGCCCCTGGAAGCATGAAAATCACTTTAAACATGCTAATTTTAGCTCTAAAACTAATAATCCACCTACAAATGTTAACTGACGTTCAAAAATAAAACATTTGAAAACGGACCATTTTTCACCTTTCTGAAGCATGACGTAATGGGGGGGGGTGTTATCTCTTTTGTCAAAAATCAGCCGTTTTAGCTTGAACATTAAATGCCTCCAAATGGTATTTAATTCACTTCCTGGGCCCCTGGAAGCATGAAAATCACTTTAAACATGCTAATTTTAGCTCTAAAACTAATAATCCACCTACAAATGTGAACTGATGTTCAAAAATAAAACATTTGAAAACAGACCATTTTTCACCTTTCTGAAGCATGACGTAATGGGGGGTGTTATCTATTTTGTCAAAAATCAGCTGTTTTTGCTTGAACATTAAATGCCTCCAAATGGTATTTAATTCACTTCCCGGGCCCCTGGAAGCATGAAAATCACTTTAAACATGCTAATTTTAGCTCTAAAACTGATGATCCACCTACAAATGTGAACTGACGTTCAAAAATAAAACATTTGAAAACGGACCATTTTTCACCTTTCTGAAGAATGACGTAATGGGGGTGTTATCTCTTTTGTCAAAAATCTGCTGTTTTTGCTTGAACATTAAATGCCTTCAAATGGTTTTTAATTCACTTCCCGGGGTGAAGAAACAGTTTTTGAGACCTCAGAGCGACCAAATTGACCATTTTCATGCACTTTTAACCATTCCACAAATCTTGTGTTTAGAGCCCCTGGAAGCATGAAAATCACTTTAAACATGCTAATTTTAGCTCTAAAACTAATAATCCACCTAAAAATGTGAACTGACGTTCAAAAACAAAACATTTGAAAACGGACCATTTTTCACCTTTCTGAAGAATGACGTAATGGGGGGGGTGTTATCTCTTTTGTCAAAAATCAGCTGTTTTTGCTTGAACATTAAATGCCTCCAAATGGTATTTAATTCACTTTCCGGGCCCCTGGAAGCATGAAAATCACTTTAAACATGCTAAGTTTAGCTCTAAAACTAATAATCCACCTACAAATGTGAACTGACGTTCAAAAATAAAACATTTGAAAAGGGACCATTTTTCACCTTTCTGAAGAATGACATAATGGGGGGGTGTTATCTCTTTTGTCAAAAATCAGCTGTTTTTGCTTGAACATTAAATGCCTCCAAATGGTATTTAATTCACTTCCCGGGGTGAAGAAACACTTTTTGAGACCTCAGAGTGAGCAAATTGGCCATTTTCATGCACTTTTAACCATTCCACAAATCTTGTGTTTAGAGCCCCTGGAAGCATGAAAATCACTTTAAACATGCTAATTTTAGCTCTAAAACTAATAATCCACCTACAAATGTGAACTGACGTTCAAAAATAAAACATTTGAAAACGGACCATTTTTCACCTTTCTGAAGCATGACGTAATGGGGGGGGTGTTATCTCTTTTGTCAAAAATCAGCTGTTTTTGCTTGAACATTAAATGCCTCCAAATGGTATTTAATTCACTTCCCGGGGTGAAGAAACACTTTTTGAGACCTCAGAGTGAGCAAATTGACCATTTTCATGCACTTTTAACCATTCCACAAATCTTGTGTTTAGAGCCCCTGGAAGCATGAAAATCACTTTAAACATGCTAATTTTAGCTCTAAAACTGATGATCCACCTACAAATGTGAACTGACATTCAAAAATAAAACATTTGAAAACGGACCATTTTTCACCTTTCTGAAGCATGACGTAATGGGGGGGTGTTATCTCTTATTTCAAAAATCAGCTGTTTTTGCTTGAACATTAAATGCCTCCAAATGGTATTTAATTCACTTCCCGGGGTGAAGAAACACTTTTTGAGACCTCAGAGTGAGCAAATAGGCCATTTTCATGCACTTTTAACCATTCCACAAATCTTGTGTTTAGGGTCCCTGGAAGCATGAAAATCACTTTAAACATGCTAATTTTAGCTCTAAAACTAATAATCCACCTACAAATGTGAACTGACGTTCAAAAATAAAACATTTGAAAACGGACCATTTTTCACCTTTCTGAAGCATGACGTAATGGGGGGTGTTATCTATTTTGTCAAAAATCAGCTGTTTTTGCTTGAACATTAAATGCCTCCAAATGGTATTTAATTCACTTCCTGGGCCCCTGGAAGCATGAAAATCACTTTAAACATGCTAATTTTAGCTCTAAAACTGATGATCCACCTACAAATGTGAACTGACGTTCAAAAATAAAACATTTGAAAACGGACCATTTTTCACCTTTCTGAAGAATGACGTAATGGGGGGTGTTATCTCTTTTGTCAAAAATCAGCTGTTTTTGCTTGAACATTAAATGCCTTCAAATGGTTTTTAATTCACTTCCCGGGGTGAAGAAACAGTTTTTGAGACCTCAGAGTGAGCAAATTGATCATTTTCATGCACTTTTAACCATTCCACAAATCTTGTGTTTAGAGCCCCTGGAAGCATGAAAATCACTTTAAACATGCTAATTTTAGCTCTAAAACTAATAATCCACCTACAAATCTGAACTGACGTTCAAAAACAAAACATTTGAAAACGGACCATTTTTCACCTTTCTGAAGAATGACGTAATGGGGGGGTGTTATCTCTTTTGTCAAAAATCAGCTGTTTTTGCTTGAACATTAAATGCATCCAAATGGTATTTAATTCACTTTCCGGGCCCCTGGAAGCATGAAAATCACTTTAAACATGCTAATTTTAGCTCTAAAACTAATAATCCACCTACAAATGTGAACTGACGTTCAAAAATAAAACATTTGAAAACGGACCATTTTTCACCTTTCTGAAGAATGACGTAATGGGGGGGTGTTATCTCTTTTGTCAAAAATCAGCTGTTTTTGCTTGAACATTAAATGCCTCCAAATGGTATTTAATTCACTTCCCGGGGTGAAGAAACACTTTTTGAGACCTCAGAGTGAGCAAATTGGCCATTTTCATGCACTTTTAACCATTCCACAAATCTTGTGTTTAGAGCCCCTGGAAGCATGAAAATCACTTTAAACATGCTAATTTTAGCTCTAAAACTAATAATCCACCTACAAATGTGAACTGACGTTCAAAAATAAAACATTTGAAAACGGACCATTTTTCACCTTTCTGAAGAATTACGTAATGGGGGGTGTTATCTCTTTTGTCAAAAATCAGCTGTTTTTGCTTGAACATGAAATGCCTCCAAATGGTATTTAATTCACTTCCCGGGCCCCTGGAAGCATGAAAATCACTTTAAACATGCTAATTTTAGCTCTAAAACTAATAATCCACCTACAAATGTGAACTGACGTTCAAAAATAAAACATTTGAAAACGGACCACTTTTCACCTTTCTGAAGAATGACGTAATGGGGGGGTGTTATCTCTTTTGTCAAAAATAAGCTGTTTTTGCTTGAACATTAAATGCCTCCAAATGGTATTTAATTCACTTCCCGGGGTGAAGAAACACTTTTTGAGATCTCAGAGTGAGCAAATTGGCCATTTTCATGTACTTTTAACCATTCCACACATCTTGTGTTTAGAGCCCCTGGAAGCATGAAAATCACTTTAAACATGCTAATTTTAGCTCTAAAACTAATAATCCACCTACAAATGTGAACTGACGTTCAAAAATAAAACATTTGAAAACGGACCATTTTTCACCTTTCTGAAGCATGACGTAATGGGGGGGGGGTGTTATCTCTTTTGTCAAAAATCAGCCGTTTTAGCTTGAACATTAAATGCCTCCAAATGGTATTTAATTCACTTCCTGGGCCCCTGGAAGCATGAAAATCACTTTAAACATGCTAATTTTAGCTCTAAAACTAATAATCCACCTACAAATGTGAACTGATGTTCAAAAATAAAACATTTGAAAACAGACCATTTTTCACCTTTCTGAAGCATGACGTAATGGGGGGTGTTATCTATTTTGTCAAAAATCAGATGTTTTTGCTTGAACATTAAATGCCTCCAAATGGTATTTAATTCACTTCCCGGGCCCCTGGAAGCATGAAAATCACTTTAAACATGCTAATTTTAGCTCTAAAACTGATGATCCACCTACAAATGTGAACTGACGTTCAAAAATAAAACATTTGAAAACGGACCATTTTTCACCTTTCTGAAGAATGACGTAATGGGGGGTGTTATCTCTTTTGTCAAAAATCAGCTGTTTTTGCTTGAACATTAAATGCCTTCAAATGGTTTTTAATTCACTTCCCGGGGTGAAGAAACAGTTTTTGAGACCTCAGAGTGAGCAAATTGACCATTTTCATGCACTTTTAACCATTCCACAAATCTTGTGTTTAGAGCCCCTGGAAGCATGAAAATCACTTTAAACATGCTAATTTTAGCTCTAAAACTAATAATCCACCTACAAATGTGAACTGACGTTCAAAAACAAAACATTTGAAAAGGGACCATTTTTCACCTTTCTGAAGAATGACGTAATGGGGGGGTGTTATCTCTTTTGTCAAAAATCAGCTGTTTTTGCTTGAACATTAAATGCCTCCAAATGGTATTTAATTCACTTCCCGGGGTGAAGAAACACTTTTTGAGACCTCAGAGTGAGCAAATTGGCCATTTTCATGCACTTTTAACCATTCCACAAATCTTGTGTTTAGAGCCCCTGGAAGCATGGAAATCACTTTAAACATGCTAATTTTAGCTCTAAAACTAATAATCCACCTACAAATGTGAACTGACGTTCAAAAATAAAACATTTGAAAACGGACCATTTTTCACCTTTCTGAAGCATGACGTAATGGGGGGGGTGTTATCTCTTTTGTCAAAAATCAGCTGTTTTTGCTTGAACATTAAATGCCTCCAAATGGTATTTAATTCACTTCCCGGGGTGAAGAAACACTTTTTGAGATCTCAGAGTGAGCAAATTGGCCATTTTCATGTACTTTTAACCATTCCACACATCTTGTGTTTAGAGCCCCTGGAAGCATGAAAATCACTTTAAACATGCTAATTTTAGCTCTAAAACTAATAATCCACCTACAAATGTGAACTGACGTTCAAAAATAAAACATTTGAAAACGGACCACTTTTCACCTTTCTGAAGAATGACGTAATGGGGGGGTGTTATCTCTTTTGTCAAAAATAAGCTGTTTTTGCTTGAACATTAAATGCCTCCAAATGGTATTTAATTCACTTCCCGGGGTGAAGAAACACTTTTTGAGATCTCAGAGTGAGCAAATTGGCCATTTTCATGTACTTTTAACCATTCCACACATCTTGTGTTTAGAGCCCCTGGAAGCATGAAAATCACTTTAAACATGCTAATTTTAGCTCTAAAACTAATAATCCACCTACAAATGTGAACTGACGTTCAAAAATAAAACATTTGAAAACGGACCATTTTTCACCTTTCTGAAGCATGACGTAATGGGGGGGGGGTGTTATCTCTTTTGTCAAAAATCAGCCGTTTTAGCTTGAACATTAAATGCCTCCAAATGGTATTTAATTCACTTCCTGGGCCCCTGGAAGCATGAAAATCACTTTAAACATGCTAATTTTAGCTCTAAAACTAATAATCCACCTACAAATGTGAACTGATGTTCAAAAATAAAACATTTGAAAACAGACCATTTTTCACCTTTCTGAAGCATGACGTAATGGGGGGTGTTATCTATTTTGTCAAAAATCAGCTGTTTTTGCTTGAACATTAAATGCCTCCAAATGGTATTTAATTCACTTCCCGGGCCCCTGGAAGCATGAAAATCACTTTAAACATGCTAATTTTAGCTCTAAAACTGATGATCCACCTACAAATGTGAACTGACGTTCAAAAATAAAACATTTGAAAACGGACCATTTTTCACCTTTCTGAAGAATGACGTAATGGGGGGTGTTATCTCTTTTGTCAAAAATCAGCTGTTTTTGCTTGAACATTAAATGCCTTCAAATGGTTTTTAATTCACTTCCCGGGGTGAAGAAACAGTTTTTGAGACCTCAGAGTGAGCAAATTGACCATTTTCATGCACTTTTAACCATTCCACAAATCTTGTGTTTAGAGCCCCTGGAAGCATGAAAATCACTTTAAACATGCTAATTTTAGCTCTAAAACTAATAATCCACCTACAAATGTGAACTGACGTTCAAAAACAAAACATTTGAAAAGGGACCATTTTTCACCTTTCTGAAGAATGACGTAATGGGGGGGTGTTATCTCTTTTGTCAAAAATCAGCTGTTTTTGCTTGAACATTAAATGCCTCCAAATGGTATTTAATTCACTTCCCGGGGTGAAGAAACACTTTTTGAGACCTCAGAGTGAGCAAATTGGCCATTTTCATGCACTTTTAACCATTCCACAAATCTTGTGTTTAGAGCCCCTGGAAGCATGGAAATCACTTTAAACATGCTAATTTTAGCTCTAAAACTAATAATCCACCTACAAATGTGAACTGACGTTCAAAAATAAAACATTTGAAAACGGACCATTTTTCACCTTTCTGAAGCATGACGTAATGGGGGGGGTGTTATCTCTTTTGTCAAAAATCAGCTGTTTTTGCTTGAACATTAAATGCCTCCAAATGGTATTTAATTCACTTCCCGGGGTGAAGAAACACTTTTTGAGACCTCAGAGTGAGCAAATTGACCATTTTCATGCACTTTTAACCATTCCACAAATCTTGTGTTTAGAGCCCCTGGAAGCATGAAAATCACTTTAAACATGCTAATTTTAGCTCTAAAACTGATGATCCACCTACAAATGTGAACTGACATTCAAAAATAAAACATTTGAAAACGGACCATTTTTCACCTTTCTGAAGCATGACGTAATGGGGGGGTGTTGTTATCTCTTATTTCAAAAATCGGCTGTTTTTGCTTGAACATTAAATGCCTCCAAATGGTATTTAATTCACTTCCGGGGGTGAAGAAACACTTTTTGAGACCTCAGAGTGAGCAAATTGGCCATTTTCATGCACTTTTAACCATTCCACAAATCTTGTGTTTAGGGTCCCTGGAAGCATGAAAATCACTTTAAACATGCTAATTTTAGCTCTAAAACTAATAATCCACCTACAAATGTGAACTGACGTTCAAAAATAAAACATTTGAAAACGGACCATTTTTCACCTTTCTGAAGCATGACGTAATGGGGGGTGTTATCTATTTTGTCAAAAATCAGCTGTTTTTGCTTGAACATTAAATGCCTCCAAATGGTATTTAATTCACTTCCTGGGCCCCTGGAAGCATGAAAATCACTTTAAACATGCTAATTTTAGCTCTAAAACTGATGATCCACCTACAAATGTGAACTGACGTTCAAAAATAAAACATTTGAAAACGGACCATTTTTCACCTTTCTGAAGAATGACGTAATGGGGGGGTGTTATCTCTTTTGTCAAAAATCAGCTGTTTTTGCTTGAACATTAAATGCCTCCAAATGGTATTTAATTCACTTCCCGGGGTGAAGAAACACTTTTTGAGACCTCAGAGTGAGCAAATTGGCAATTTTCATGCACTTTTAACCATTCCACAAATCTTGTGTTTAGAGCCCCTGGAAGCATGAAAATCACTTTAAACATGCTAATTTTAGCTCTAAAACTAATAATCCACCTACAAATGTGAACTGACGTTCAAAAATAAAACATTTGAAAACGGACCATTTTTCACCTTTCTGAAGAATGACGTAATGGGGGGGTGTTATCTCTTTTGTCAAAAATCAGCTGTTTTTGCTTGAACATTAAATGCCTCCAAATGGTATTTAATTCACTTCCCGGGCCCCTGGAAGCATGAAAATCACTTTAAACATGCTAATTTTAGCTCTAAAACTGATGATCCACCTACAAATGTGAACTGACGTTCAAAAATAAAACATTTGAAAACGGACCATTTTTCACCTTTCTGAAGAATGTCGTAATGGGGGGGTGTTATCTCTTTTGTCAAAAATCAGCTGTTTTTGCTTGAACATTAATTGCCTTCAAATGGTATTTAATTCACTTCCCGGGGGGAAGAAACACTTTTTGAGACCTCAGAGTGAGCAAATTGGCCATTTTCATGCACTTTTAACCATTCTACAAATCTTGTGTTTAGAGCCCCTGGAAGCATGAAAATCACTTTAAACATGCTAATTTTAGCTCTAAAACTAATAATCCACCTACAAATGTGAACTGACGTTCAAAAATAAAACATTTAAAAACGGACCATTTTTCACCTTTCTGAAGAATGACGTAATGGGGGGGTGTTATCTCTTTTGTCAATAAATCAGCTGTTTTTGCTTGAACATGAAATGCCTCCAAATGGTATTTAATTCACTTCCCGGGCCCCTGGAAGCATGAAAATCACTTTAAACATGCTAATTTTAGCTCTAAAACTAATAATCCACCTACAAATGTGAACTGACGTTCAAAAATAAAACATTTGAAAACGGACCATTTTTCACCTTTCTGAAGAATGACGTAATGGGGGGGTGTTATCTCTTTTGTCAAAAATAAGCTGTTTTTGCTTGAACATTAAATGCCTCCAAATGGTATTTAATTCACTTCCCGGGGTGAAGAAACACTTTTTGAGATCTCAGAGTGAGCAAATTGGCCATTTTCATGCACTTTTAACCATTCCACACATCTTGTGTTTAGAGCCCCTGGAAGCATGAAAATCACTTTAAACATGCTAATTTTAGCTCTAAAACTAATAATCCACCTACAAATGTGAACTGACGTTCAAAAATAAAACATTTGAAAACGGACCATTTTTCACCTTTCTGAAGAATGACGTAATGGGGGGGTGTTATCTCTTTTGTCAAAAATCAGCTGTTTTTGCTTGAACATTAAATGCCTCCAAATGGTATTTAATTCACTTCCCGGGGTGAAGAAACACTTTTTGAGACCGCAGAGTGAGCAAATTGACCATTTTCATGCACTTTTAACCATTCCACAAATCTTGTGTTTAGAGCCCCTGGAAGCATGAAAATCACTTTAAACATGCTAATTTTAGCTCTAAAACTAATAATCCACCTACAAATGTGAACTGACGTTCAAAAATAAAACATTTGAAAACGGAAAATTTTTCACCTTTCTGAAGAATGACGTAATGGGGGGGTGTTATCTCTTTTGTAAAAAATCAGCTGTTTTTGCTTGAACATTAAATGCCTCCAAATGGTATTTAATTCACTTCCCGGGCCCCTGGAAGCATAAAAATCACTTTAAACATGCTAATTTTAGCTCTAAAACTAACAATCCACCTACAAATGTGAACTGACGTTCAAAAATAAAACATTTGAAAACGGACCATTTTTCACTTTTCTGAAGCATGACGTAATGGGGGGGTGTTATCTCTTTTGTCAAAAATCAGCCGTTTTTGCTTGAACATTAAATGCCTCCAAATGGTATTTAATTCACTTCCCGGGGTGAAGAAACACTTTTTGAGACCTCAGAGTGAGCAAATTGGCAATTTTCATGCACTTTTAACCATTCCACAAATCTTGTGTTTAGGGCCCCTGGAAGCATGAAAATCACTTTAAACATGCTAATTTTAGCTCTAAAACTAATAATCCACCTACAAATGTGAACTGACGTTCAAAAATAAAACATTTGAAAACGGACCATTTTTCACCTTTCTGAAGCATGACGTAATGGGGGGGTGTTATCTCTTTTGTCAAAAATCAGCTGTTTTTGCTTGAACATTAAATGCCTCCAAATGGTATTTAATTCACTTCCCGGGATGAAGAAACACTTTTTGAGACCTCAGAGTGAGCAAATTGGCCATTTTCATGCACTTTTAACCATTTCACAAATCTTGTGTTTAGAGCCCCTGGAAGCATGAAAATCACTTTAAACATGCTAATTTTAGCTCTAAAACTAATAATCCACCTACAAATGTGAATTGACTTTCAAAAATAAAACATTTGAAAACAGACCATTTTTCACCTTTCTGAAGAATGACGTAATGGGGGGGTGTTATCTCTTTTGTCAAAAATCAGCTGTTTTTGCTTGAACATTAAATGCCTCCAAATGGTATTTAATTCACTTCCCGGGCCCCTGGAAGCATGAAAATCACTTTAAACATGCTAATTTTAGCTCTAAAACTGATGATCCACCTACAAATGTGAACTGACGTTCAAAAATAAAACATTTGAAAACGGACCATTTTTCACCTTTCTGAAGAATGACGTAATGGGGGGGTGTTATCTCTTTTGTCAAAAATCAGCTGTTTTTGCTTGAACATTAAATGCGTTCAAATGGTATTTAATTCACTTCCCGGGGTGAAGAAACACTTTTTGAGACCTCAGAGTGAGCAAATTGTCCATTTTCATGCACTTTTAACCATTCCACAAATCTTGTGTTTAGAACCCCTGGAAGCATGAAAATCACTTTAAACATGCTAATTTTAGCTCTAAAACTAATAATCCACCTACAAATGTTAACTGACGTTCAAAAATAAAACATTTGAAAACGGACCATTTTTCACCTTTCTGAAGCATGAAGTAATGGGGGGGGTGTTATCTCTTTTGTCAAAAATCAGCCGTTTTTGCTTGAACATTAAATGCCTCCAAATGGTATTTAATTCACTTCCTGGGCCCCTGGAAGCATGAAAATCACTTTAAACATGCTAATTTTAGCTCTAAAACTAATAATCCACCTACAAATGTGAACTGACTTTCAAAAATAAAACATTTGAAAACAGACCATTTTTCACCTTTCTGAAGAATGACGTAATGGGGGGTGTTATCTCTTTTGTCAAAAATCAGCTGTTTTTGCTTGAACATTAAATGCCTCCAAATGGTATTTAATTCACTTCCTGGAGTGAAGAAACACTTTTTGAGACCTCAGAGTGAGCAAATTGGCCATTTTCATGCACTTTTAACCATTCCACAAATCTTGTGTTTAGAGCCCCTGGAAGCATGAAAATCACTTTAAACATGCTAATTTTAGCTCTAAAACTAATAATCCACCTACAAATGTGAACTGACGTTCAAAAATAAAACATTTGAAAACGGACCATTTTTCACCTTTCTGAAGAATGACGTAATGGGGGGTGTTATCTTTTTTGTCAAAAATCAGATGTTTTTGCTTGAACATTAAATGCCTTTAAATGGCTTTTAATTCACTTCCCGGGGTGAAGAAACAGTTTTTGAGACCTCAGAGTGAGCAAATTGACCATTTTCATGCACTTTTAACCATTCCACAAATCTTGTGTTTAGAGCCCCTGGAAGCATGAAAATCACTTTAAACATGCTAATTTTAGCTCTAAAACTAATAATCCACCTACAAATGTGAACTGACGTTCAAAAACAAAACATTTGAAAACGGACCATTTTTCACCTTTCTGAAGAATGACGTAATGGGGGGGTGTTATCTCTTTTGTCAAAAATCAGCTGTTTTTGCTTGAACATTAAATGCCTCCAAATGGTATTTAATTAACTTTCAGAGCCCCTGGAAGCATGAAAATCACTTTAAACATGCTAATTTTAGCTCTAAAACTGATGATCCACCTACAAATGTGAACTGAAATTCTAAAATAAAACATTTGAAAACGGACCATTTTTCACCTTTCTGAAGCATGACGTAATGGGGGGGGTGTTATCTCTTATTTCAAAAATCTGCTGTTTTTGCTTGAACATTAAATGCCTCCAAATGGTATTTAATTCACTTCCCGGGGTGAAGAAACACTTTTTGAGACCTCAGAGTGAGCAAATTGGCCATTTTCATGCACTTTTTACCATTCCACAAATCTTGTGTTTAGGGTCCCTGGAAGCATGAAAATCACTTTAAACATGCTAATTTTAGCTCTAAAACTAATAATCCACCTACAAATGTGAACTGACGTTCAAAAATAAAACATTTGAAAACGGACCATTTTTCACCTTTCTGAAGCATGACGTAATGGGGAGTGTTATCTATTTTGTCAAAAATCAGCTGTTTTTGCTTGAACATTAAATGCCTCCAAATGGTATTTAATTCACTTCCTGGGCCCCTGGAAGCATGAAAATCACTTTAAACATGCTAATTTTAGCTCTAAAACTGATGATCCACCTACAAATGTGAACTGACGTTTAAAAATAAAACATTTGAAAACGGACCATTTTTCACCTTTCTGAAGAATGACGTAATGGGGGGTGTTATCTCTTTTGTCAAAAATCAGCTGTTTTTGCTTGAACATTAAATGCCTTCAAATGGTTTTTAATTCACTTCCCGGGGTGAAGAAACAGTTTTTGAGACCTCAGAGTGAGCAAATTGACCATTTTCATGCACTTTTAACCATTCCACAAATCTTGTGTTTAGAGCCCCTGGAAGCATGAAAATCACTTTAAACATGCTAATTTTAGCTCTAAAACTAATAATCCACCTACAAATGTGAACTGACGTTCAAAAACAAAACATTTGAAAACGGACCATTTTTCACCTTTCTGAAGAATGACGTAATGGGGGGGTGTTATCTCTTTTGTCAAAAATCAGCTGTTTTTGCTTGAACATTAAATGCATCCAAATGGTATTTAATTCACTTTCCGGGCCCCTGGAAGCATGAAAATCACTTTAAACATGCTAATTTTAGCTCTAAAACTAATAATCCACCTACAAATGTGAACTGACGTTCAAAAATAAAACATTTGAAAACGGACCATTTTTCACCTTTCTGAAGAATGACGTAATGGGGGGGTGTTATCTCTTTTGTCAAAAATCAGCTGTTTTTGCTTGAACATTAAATGCCTCCAAATGGTATTTAATTCACTTCCCGGGGTGAAGAAACACTTTTTGAGATCTCAGAGTGAGCAAATTGGCCATTTTCATGTACTTTTAACCATTCCACACATCTTCTGTTTAGAGCCCCTGGAAGCATGAAAATCACTTTAAACATGCTAATTTTAGCTCTAAAACTAATAATCCACCTACAAATGTGAACTGACGTTCAAAAATAAAACATTTGAAAACGGACCATTTTTCACCTTTCTGAAGAATGACGTAATGGGGGGGTGTTATCTCTTTTGTCAATAAATCAGCTGTTTTTGCTTGAACATGAAATGCCTCCAAATGGTATTTAATTCACTTCCCGGGGGGAAGAAACACTTTTTGAGACCTCAGAGTGAGCAAATTGTCCATTTTCATGCACTTTTAACCATTCCACAAATCTTGTGTTTAGAGCCCCTGGAAGCATGAAAATCACTTTAAACATGCTAATTTTAGCTCTAAAACTAATAATCCACCTACAAATGTTAACTGACGTTCAAAAATAAAACATTTGAAAACGGACCATTTTTCACCTTTCTGAAGCATGACGTAATGGGGGGGGGGTGTTATCTCTTTTGTCAAAAATCAGCCGTTTTAGCTTGAACATTAAATGCCTCCAAATGGTATTTAATTCACTTCCTGGGCCCCTGGAAGCATGAAAATCACTTTAAACATGCTAATTTTAGCTCTAAAACTAATAATCCACCTACAAATGTGAACTGATGTTCAAAAATAAAACATTTGAAAACAGACCATTTTTCACCTTTCTGAAGCATGACGTAATGGGGGGTGTTATCTATTTTGTCAAAAATCAGCTGTTTTTGCTTGAACATTAAATGCCTCCAAATGGTATTTAATTCACTTCCCGGGCCCCTGGAAGCATGAAAATCACTTTAAACATGCTAATTTTAGCTCTAAAACTGATGATCCACCTACAAATGTGAACTGACGTTCAAAAATAAAACATTTGAAAACTGACCATTTTTCACCTTTCTGAAGAATGACGTAATGGGGGGTGTTATCTCTTTTGTCAAAAATCAGCTGTTTTTGCTTGAACATTAAATGCCTTCAAATGGTTTTTAATTCACTTCCCGGGGTGAAGAAACAGTTTTTGAGACCTCAGAGTGAGCAAATTGACCATTTTCATGCACTTTTAACCATTCCACAAATCTTGTGTTTAGAGCCCCTGGAAGCATGAAAATCACTTTAAACATGCTAATTTTAGCTCTAAAACTAATAATCCACCTACAAATGTGAACTGACGTTCAAAAACAAAACATTTGAAAAGGGACCATTTTTCACCTTTCTGAAGCATGACGTAATGGGGGGGGGTGTTATCTCTTTTGTCAAAAATCAGCCGTTTTAGCTTGAACATTAAATGCCTCCAAATGGTATTTAATTCACTTCCTGGGCCCCTGGAAGCATGAAAATCACTTTAAACATGCTAATTTTAGCTCTAAAACTAATAATCCACCTACAAATGTGAACTGATGTTCAAAAATAAAACATTTGAAAACAGACCATTTTTCACCTTTCTGAAGCATGACGTAATGGGGGGTGTTATCTATTTTGTCAAAAATCAGCTGTTTTTGCTTGAACATTAAATGCCTCCAAATGGTATTTAATTCACTTCCCGGGCCCCTGGAAGCATGAAAATCACTTTAAACATGCTAATTTTAGCTCTAAAACTGATGATCCACCTACAAATGTGAACTGACGTTCAAAAATAAAACATTTGAAAACGGACCATTTTTCACCTTTCTGAAGAATGACGTAATGGGGGGTGTTATCTCTTTTGTCAAAAATCAGCTGTTTTTGCTTGAACATTAAATGCCTTCAAATGGTTTTTAATTCACTTCCCGGGGTGAAGAAACAGTTTTTGAGACCTCAGAGTGAGCAAATTGACCATTTTCATGCACTTTTAACCATTCCACAAATCTTGTGTTTAGAGCCCCTGGAAGCATGAAAATCACTTTAAACATGCTAATTTTAGCTCTAAAACTAATAATCCACCTACAAATGTGAACTGACGTTCAAAAACAAAACATTTGAAAAGGGACCATTTTTCACCTTTCTGAAGAATGACGTAATGGGGGGGTGTTATCTCTTTTGTCAAAAATCAGCTGTTTTTGCTTGAACATTAAATGCCTCCAAATGGTATTTAATTCACTTCCCGGGGTGAAGAAACACTTTTTGAGACCTCAGAGTGAGCAAATTGGCCATTTTCATGCACTTTTAACCATTCCACAAATCTTGTGTTTAGAGCCCCTGGAAGCATGGAAATCACTTTAAACATGCTAATTTTAGCTCTAAAACTAATAATCCACCTACAAATGTGAACTGACGTTCAAAAATAAAACATTTGAAAACGGACCATTTTTCACCTTTCTGAAGCATGACGTAATGGGGGGGGTGTTATCTCTTTTGTCAAAAATCAGCTGTTTTTGCTTGAACATTAAATGCCTCCAAATGGTATTTAATTCACTTCCCGGGGTGAAGAAACACTTTTTGAGACCTCAGAGTGAGCAAATTGACCATTTTCATGCACTTTTAACCATTCCACAAATCTTGTGTTTAGAGCCCCTGGAAGCATGAAAATCACTTTAAACATGCTAATTTTAGCTCTAAAACTGATGATCCACCTACAAATGTGAACTGACATTCAAAAATAAAACATTTGAAAACGGACCATTTTTCACCTTTCTGAAGCATGACGTAATGGGGGGGTGTTGTTATCTCTTATTTCAAAAATCGGCTGTTTTTGCTTGAACATTAAATGCCTCCAAATGGTATTTAATTCACTTCCGGGGGTGAAGAAACACTTTTTGAGACCTCAGAGTGAGCAAATTGACCATTTTCATGCACTTTTAACCATTCCACAAATCTTGTGTTTAGAGCCCCTGGAAGCATGAAAATCACTTTAAACATGCTAATTTTAGCTCTAAAACTAATAATCCACCTACAAATGTGAACTGACGTTCAAAAATAAAACATTTGAAAACGGAAAATTTTTCACCTTTCTGAAGAATGACGTAATGGGGGGGTGTTATCTCTTTTGTAAAAAATCAGCTGTTTTTGCTTGAACATTAAATGCCTCCAAATGGTATTTAATTCACTTCCCGGGCCCCTGGAAGCATAAAAATCACTTTAAACATGCTAATTTTAGCTCTAAAACTAACAATCCACCTACAAATGTGAACTGACGTTCAAAAATAAAACATTTGAAAACGGACCATTTTTCACTTTTCTGAAGCATGACGTAATGGGGGGGTGTTATCTCTTTTGTCAAAAATCAGCCGTTTTTGCTTGAACATTAAATGCCTCCAAATGGTATTTAATTCACTTCCCGGGGTGAAGAAACACTTTTTGAGACCTCAGAGTGAGCAAATTGGCAATTTTCATGCACTTTTAACCATTCCACAAATCTTGTGTTTAGGGCCCCTGGAAGCATGAAAATCACTTTAAACATGCTAATTTTAGCTCTAAAACTAATAATCCACCTACAAATGTGAACTGACGTTCAAAAATAAAACATTTGAAAACGGACCATTTTTCACCTTTCTGAAGCATGACGTAATGGGGGGGTGTTATCTCTTTTGTCAAAAATCAGCTGTTTTTGCTTGAACATTAAATGCCTCCAAATGGTATTTAATTCACTTCCCGGGATGAAGAAACACTTTTTGAGACCTCAGAGTGAGCAAATTGGCCATTTTCATGCACTTTTAACCATTTCACAAATCTTGTGTTTAGAGCCCCTGGAAGCATGAAAATCACTTTAAACATGCTAATTTTAGCTCTAAAACTAATAATCCACCTACAAATGTGAATTGACTTTCAAAAATAAAACATTTGAAAACAGACCATTTTTCAC
Source organism: Lissotriton helveticus (assembly GCF_964261635.1). NCBI lineage: Eukaryota > Metazoa > Chordata > Amphibia > Caudata > Salamandridae > Lissotriton > Lissotriton helveticus. Next base: position 785,562 of record NW_027611949.1, read on the forward strand.
CTTTCTGAAGAATGACGTAATGGGGGGGTGTTATCTCTTTTGTCAAAAATCAGCTGTTTTTGCTTGAACATTAAATGCCTCCAAATGGTATTTAATTCACTTCCCGGGCCCCTGGAAGCATGAAAATCACTTTAAACATGCTAATTTTAGCTCTAAAACTGATGATCCACCTACAAATGTGAACTGACGTTCAAAAATAAAACATTTGAAAACGGACCATTTTTCACCTTTCTGAAGAATGACGTAATGGGGGGGTGTTATCTCTTTTGTCAAAAATCAGCTGTTTTTGCTTGAACATTAAATGCGTTCAAATGGTATTTAATTCACTTCCCGGGGTGAAGAAACACTTTTTGAGACCTCAGAGTGAGCAAATTGTCCATTTTCATGCACTTTTAACCATTCCACAAATCTTGTGTTTAGAACCCCTGGAAGCATGAAAATCACTTTAAACATGCTAATTTTAGCTCTAAAACTAATAATCCACCTACAAATGTTAACTGACGTTCAAAAATAAAACATTTGAAAACGGACCATTTTTCACCTTTCTGAAGCATGAAGTAATGGGGGGGTGTTATCTCTTTTGTCAAAAATCAGCCGTTTTTGCTTGAACATTAAATGCCTCCAAATGGTATTTAATTCACTTCCTGGGCCCCTGGAAGCATGAAAATCACTTTAAACATGCTAATTTTAGCTCTAAAACTAATAATCCACCTACAAATGTGAACTGACTTTCAAAAATAAAACATTTGAAAACAGACCATTTTTCACCTTTCTGAAGAATGACGTAATGGGGGGGTGTTATCTCTTTTGTCAAAAATCAGCTGTTTTTGCTTGAACATTAAATGCCTCCAAATGGTATTTAATTCACTTCCCGGAGTGAAGAAACACTTTTTGAGACCTCAGAGTGAGCAAATTGGCCATTTTCATGCACTTTTAACCATTCCACAAATCTTGTGTTTAGAGCCCCTGGAAGCATGAAAATCACTTTAAACATGCTAATTTTAGCTCTAAAACTAATAATCCACCTACAAATGTGAACTGACGTTCAAAAATAAAACATTTGAAAACGGACCATTTTTCACCTTTCTGAAGAATGACGTAATGGGGGGTGTTATCTTTTTTGTCAAAAATCAGCTGTTTTTGCTTGAACATTAAATGCCTTTAAATGGCTTTTAATTCACTTCCCGGGGTGAAGAAACAGTTTTTGAGACCTCAGAGTGAGCAAATTGACCATTTTCATGCACTTTTAACCATTCCACAAATCTTGTGTTTAGAGCCCCTGGAAGCATGAAAATCACTTTAAACATGCTAATTTTAGCTCTAAAACTAATAATCCACCTACAAATGTGAACTGACGTTCAAAAACAAAACATTTGAAAACGGACCATTTTTCACCTTTCTGAAGAATGACGTAATGGGGGGGTGTTATCTCTTTTGTCAAAAATCAGCTGTTTTTGCTTGAACATTAAATGCCTCCAAATGGTATTTAATTAACTTTCAGAGCCCCTGGAAGCATGAAAATCACTTTAAACATGCTAATTTTAGCTCTAAAACTGATGATCCACCTACAAATGTGAACTGAAATTCTAAAATAAAACATTTGAAAACGGACCATTTTTCACCTTTCTGAAGCATGACGTAATGGGGGGGTGTTATCTCTTATTTCAAAAATCTGCTGTTTTTGCTTGAACATTAAATGCCTCCAAATGGTATTTAATTCACTTCCCGGGGTGAAGAAACACTTTTTGAGACCTCAGAGTGAGCAAATTGGCCATTTTCATGCACTTTTAACCATTCCACAAATCTTGTGTTTAGGGTCCCTGGAAGCATGAAAATCACTTTAAACATGCTAATTTTAGCTCTAAAACTAATAATCCACCTACAAATGTGAACTGACGTTCAAAAATAAAACATTTGAAAACGGACCATTTTTCACCTTTCTGAAGCATGACGTAATGGGGAGTGTTATCTATTTTGTCAAAAATCAGCTGTTTTTGCTTGAACATTAAATTCCTCCAAATGGTATTTAATTCACTTCCTGGGCCCCTGGAAGCATGAAAATCACTTTAAACATGCTAATTTTAGCTCTAAAACTGATGATCCACCTACAAATGTGAACTGACGTTTAAAAATAAAACATTTGAAAACGGACCATTTTTCACCTTTCTGAAGAATGACGTAATGGGGGGTGTTATCTCTTTTGTCAAAAATCAGCTGTTTTTGCTTGAACATTAAATGCCTTCAAATGGTTTTTAATTCACTTCCCGGGGTGAAGAAACAGTTTTTGAGACCTCAGAGTGAGCAAATTGACCATTTTCATGCACTTTTAACCATTCCACAAATCTTGTGTTTAGAGCCCCTGGAAGCATGAAAATCACTTTAAACATGCTAATTTTAGCTCTAAAACTAATAATCCACCTACAAATGTGAACTGACGTTCAAAAACAAAACATTTGAAAACGGACCATTTTTCACCTTTCTGAAGAATGACGTAATGGGGGGGTGTTATCTCTTTTGTCAAAAATCAGCTGTTTTTGCTTGAACATTAAATGCATCCAAATGGTATTTAATTCACTTCCCGGGCCCCTGGAAGCATGAAAATCACTTTAAACATGCTAATTTTAGCTCTAAAACTAATAATCCACCTACAAATGTGAACTGACGTTCAAAAATAAAACATTTGAAAACGGACCACTTTTCACCTTTCTGAAGAATGACGTAATGGGGGGGTGTTATCTCTTTTGTCAAAAATAAGCTGTTTTTGCTTGAACATTAAATGCCTCCAAATGGTATTTAATTCACTTCCCGGGGTGAAGAAACACTTTTTGAGATCTCAGAGTGAGCAAATTGGCCATTTTCATGTACTTTTAACCATTCCACACATCTTGTGTTTAGAGCCCCTGGAAGCATGAAAATCACTTTAAACATGCTAATTTTAGCTCTAAAACTAATAATCCACCTACAAATGTGAACTGACGTTCAAAAATAAAACATTTGAAAACGGACCATTTTTCACCTTTCTGAAGAATGACGTAATGGGGGGGTGTTATCTCTTTTGTCAATAAATCAGCTGTTTTTGCTTGAACATGAAATGCCTCCAAATGGTATTTAATTCACTTCCCGGGGGGAAGAAACACTTTTTGAGACCTCAGAGTGAGCAAATTGTCCATTTTCATGCACTTTTAACCATTCCACAAATCTTGTGTTTAGAGCCCCTGGAAGCATGAAAATCCCTTTAAACATGCTAATTTTAGCTCTAAAACTAATAATCCACCTACAAATGTTAACTGACGTTCAAAATAAAACATTTGAAAACGGACCATTTTTCACCTTTCTGAAGCATGACGTAATGGGGGGGTGTTATCTCTTATGTCAAAAATCAGCTGTTTTTGCTTGAACATTAAATGCCTCCAAATGGTATTTAATTCACTTCCCGGGGTGAAGAAACACTTTTTGAGACCTCAGAGTGAGCAAATTGGCCATTTTCATGCACTTTTAACCATTCCACAAATCTTGTGTTTAGAGCCCCTGGAAGCATGAAAATCACTTTAAACATGCTAATTTTAGCTCTAAAACTAATAATCCACCTACAAATGTGAACTGATGTTCAAAAATAAAACATTTGAAAACAGACCATTTTTCACCTTTCTGAAGCATGACGTAATGGGGGGTGTTATCTATTTTGTCAAAAATCAGCTGTTTTTGCTTGAACATTAAATGCCTCCAAATGGTATTTAATTTACTTCCCAGGCCCCTGGAAGCATGAAAATCACTTTAAACATGCTAATTTTAGCTCTAAAACTGATGATCCACCTACAAATGTGAACTGACGTTCAAAAATAAAACATTTGAAAACGGACCATTTTTCACCTTTCTGAAGAATGACGTAATGGAGGGTGTTATCTCTTTTGTCAAAAATCAGCTGTTTTTGCTTGAACATTAAATGCCTTCAAATGGTTTTTAATTCACTTCCCGGGGTGAAGAAACAGTTTTTGAGACCTCAGAGTGAGCAAATTGACCATTTTCATGCACTTTTAACCATTCCACAAATCTTGTGTTTAGAGCCCCTGGAAGCATGAAAATCACTTTAAACATGCTAATTTTAGCTCTAAAACTAATAATCCACCTACAAATGTGAACTGACGTTCAAAAACAAAACATTTGAAAACGGACCATTTTTCACCTTTCTGAAGAATGACGTAATGGGGGGGGTGTTATCTCTTTTGTCAAAAATCAGCTGTTTTTGCTTGAACATTAAATGCCTCCAAATGGTATTTAATTCACTTTCCGGGCCCCTGGAAGCATGAAAATCACTTTAAACATGCTAATTTTAGCTCTAAAACTAATAATCCACCTACAAATGTGAACTGACGTTCAAAAATAAAACATTTGAAAAGGGACCATTTTTCACCTTTCTGAAGAATGACGTAATGGGGGGGTGTTATCTCTTTTGTCAAAAATCAGCTGTTTTTGCTTGAACATTAAATGCCTCCAAATGGTATTTAATTCACTTCCCGGGGTGAAGAAACACTTTTTGAGACCTCAGAGTGAGCAAATTGGCAATTTTCATGCACTTTTAACCATTCCACAAATCTTGTGTTTAGAGCCCCTGGAAGCATGGAAATCACTTTAAACATGCTAATTTTAGCTCTAAAACTAATAATCCACCTACAGTGAACTGACGTTCAAAAATAAAACATTTGAAAACGGACCATTTTTCACCTTTCTGAAGCATGACGTAATGGGGGGGGTGTTATCTCTTTTGTCAAAAATCAGCTGTTTTTGCTTGAACATGAAATGCCTCCAAATGGTATTTAATTCACTTCCCGGGGGGAAGAAACACTTTTTGAGACCTCAGAGTGAGCAAATTGTCCATTTTCATGCACTTTTAACCATTCCACAAATCTTGTGTTTAGAGCCCCTAGAAGCATGAAAATCCCTTTAAACATGCTAATTTTAGCTCTAAAACTAATAATCCACCTACAAATGTTAACTGACGTTCAAAAATAAAACATTTGAAAACGGACCATTTTTCACCTTTCTGAAGCATGACGTAATGGGGGGGGGTGTTATCTCTTTTGTCAAAAATCAGCCGTTTTTGCTTGAACATTAAATGCCTCCAAATGGTATTTAATTCACTTCCTGGGCCCCTGGAAGCATGAAAATCACTTTAAACATGCTAATTTTAGCTCTAAAACTAATAATCCACCTACAAATGTGAACTGACGTTCAAAAATAAAACATTTGAAAACGGACCATTTTTCACCTTTCTGAAGAATGACGTAATGGGGGGGTGTTATCTCTTTTGTCAAAAATCAGCTGTTTTTGCTTGAACATTAAATGCCTCCAAATGGTATTTAATTCACTTCCCGGGCCCCTGGAAGCATGAAAATCACTTTAAACATGCTAATTTTAGCTCTAAAACTGATGATCCACCTACAAATGTGAACTGACGTTCAAAAATGAAACATTTGAAAACGGACCATTTTTCACCTTTCTGAAGAATGACGTAATGGGGGGGTGTTATCTCTTTTGTCAAAAATCAGCTGTTTTTGCTTGAACATTAAATGCCTTCAAATGGCATTTAATTCACTTCCCGGGGTGAAGAAACACTTTTTGAGACCTCCTAGTGAGCAAATTGGCCATTTTCATGCACTTTTAACCATTCTACAAATCTTGTGTTTAGAGCCCCTGGAAGCATGAAAATCACTTTAAACATGCTAATTTTAGCTCTAAAACTAATAATCCACCTACAAATGTGAACTGAAGTTCAAAAATAAAACATTTGAAAACGGACCATTTTTCACCTTTCTGAAGAATGACGTAATGGGGGGGTGTTATCTCTTTTGTCAATAAATCAGTTGTTTTTGCTTGAACATGAAATGCCTCCAAATGGTATTTAATTCACTTCCCGGGCCCCTGGAAGCATGAAAATCACTTTAAACATGCTAATTTTAGCTCTAAAACTAATAATCCACCTACAAATGTGAACTGACGTTCAAAAATAAAACATTTGAAAACGGACCATTTTTCACCTTTCTGAAGCATGACGTAATGGGGGGTGTTATCTCTTTTGTCAAAAATCAGCTGTTTTTGCTTGAACATTAAATGCCTCCAAATGGTATTTAATTCACTTCCCGGGGTGAAGAAACACTTTTTGAGATCTCAGAGTGAGCAAATTGGCCATTTTCATGCACTTTTAACCATTCCACACATCTTGTGTTTAGAGCCCCTGGAAGCATGAAAATCGCTTTAAACATGCTAATTTTAGCTCTAAAACTAATAATCCACCTACAAATGTGAACTGACATTCAAAAATAAAACATTTGAAAACGGACCATTTTTCACCTTTCTGAAGCATGACGTAGAGGGGGGTATTATCTCTTTTGTCAAAAATCAGCTGTTTTTGCTTGAACATGAAATGCCTCCAAATGGTATTTAATTCACTTCCCGGGGTGAAGAAACACTTTTTGAGACCTCAGAGTGAGCAAATTGACCATTTTCATGCACTTTTAACCATTCCACAAATCTTGTGTTTAGAGCCCCTGGAAGCATGAAAATCACTTTAAACATGCTAATTTTAGCTCTAAAACTAATAATCCACCTACAAATGTGAACTGACGTTCAAAAATAAAACATTTGAAAACGGACCATTTTTCACCTTTTTGAAGAATGACGTAATGGGGGGGGTGTTATCTCTTTTGTCAATAAATCAGCTGTTTTTGCTTGAACATGAAATGCCTCCAAATGGTATTTAATTCACTTCCCGGGGGGAAGAAACACTTTTTGAGACCTCAGAGTGAGCAAATTGTCCATTTTCATGCACTTTTAACCATTCCACAAATCTTGTGTTTAGAGCCCCTGGAAGCATGAAAATCACTTTAAACATGCTAATTTTAGCTCTAAAACTAATAATCCACCTACAAATGTTAACTGACGTTCAAAAATAAAACATTTGAAAACGGACCATTTTTCACCTTTCTGAAGCATGACGTAATGGGGGGGGGGTGTTATCTCTTTTGTCAAAAATCAGCCGTTTTTGCTTGAACATTAAATGCCTCCAAATGGTATTTAATTCACTTCCTGGGCCCCTGGAAGCATGAAAATCACTTTAAACATGCTAATTTTAGCTCTAAAACTAATAATCCACCTACAAATGTGAACTGACTTTCAAAAATAAAACATTTGAAAACAGACCATTTTTCACCTTTCTGAAGAATGACATAATGGGGGGGTGTTATCTCTTTTGTCAAAAATCAGCTGTTTTTGCTTGAACATTAAATGCCTCCAAATGGTATTTAATTCACTTCCCGGGGTGAAGAAACACTTTTTGAGACCTCAGAGTGAGCAAATTGGCCATTTTCATGCACTTTTAACCATTCCACAAATCTTGTGTTTAGAGCCCCTGGAAGCATGAAAATCACTTTAAACATGCTAATTAAAGCTCTAAAACTAATAATCCACCTACAAATGTGAACTGATGTTCAAAAATAAAACATTTGAAAACGGACCATTTTTCACCTTTCTGAAGCATGACGTAATGGGGGGTGTTATCTATTTTGTCAAAAATCAGCTGTTTTTGCTTGAACATTAAATGCCTCCAAATGGTATTTAATTCACTTCCCGGGCCCCTGGAAGCATGAAAATCACTTTAAACATGCTAATTTTAGCTCTAAAACTGATGATCCACCTACAAATGTGAACTGACGTTCAAAAATAAAACATTTGAAAACGGACCATTTTTCACCTTTCTGAAGAATGACGTAATGGGGGTGTTATCTCTTTTGTCAAAAATCTGCTGTTTTTGCTTGAACATTAAATGCCTTCAAATGGTTTTTAATTCACTTCCCGGGGTGAAGAAACAGTTTTTGAGACCTCAGAGTGACCAAATTGACCATTTTCATGCACTTTTAACCATTCCACAAATCTTGTGTTTAGAGCCCCTGGAAGCATGAAAATCACTTTAAACATGCTAATTTTAGCTCTAAAACTAATAATCCACCTAAAAATGTGAACTGACGTTCAAAAACAAAACATTTGAAAACGGACCATTTTTCACCTTTCTGAAGAATGACGTAATGGGGGGGGTGTTATCTCTTTTGTCAAAAATCAGCTGTTTTTGCTTGAACATTAAATGCCTCCAAATGATATTTAATTCACTTTCCGGGCCCCTGGAAGCATGAAAATCACTTTAAACATGCTAATTTTAGCTCTAAAACTAATAATCCACCTACAAATGTGAACTGACGTTCAAAAATAAAACATTTGAAAAGGGACCATTTTTCACCTTTCTGAAGAATGACGTAATGGGGGGGTGTTATCTCTTTTGTCAAAAATCAGCTGTTTTTGCTTGAACATTAAATGCCTCCAAATGGTATTTAATTCACTTCCCGGGGTGAAGAAACACTTTTTGAGACCTCAGAGTGAGCAAATTGGCCATTTTCATGCACTTTTAACCATTCCACAAATCTTGTGTTTAGAGCCCCTGGAAGCATGGAAATCACTTTAAACATGCTAATTTTAGCTCTAAAACTAATAATCCACCTACAAATGTGAACTGACGTTCAAAAATAAAACATTTGAAAACGGACCATTTTTCACCTTTCTGAAGCATGACGTAATGGGGGGGGTGTTATCTCTTTTGTCAAAAATCAGCTGTTTTTGCTTGAACATTAAATGCCTCCAAATGGTATTTAATTCACTTCCCGGGGTGAAGAAACACTTTTTGAGACCTCAGAGTGAGCAAATTGACCATTTTCATGCACTTTTAACCATTCCACAAATCTTGTGTTTAGAGCCCCTGGAAGCATGAAAATCACTTTAAACATGCTAATTTTAGCTCTAAAACTGATGATCAACCTACAAATGTGAACTGACATTCAAAAATAAAACATTTGAAAACGGACCATTTTTCACCTTTCTGAAGCATGACGTAATGGGGGGGGTGTTATCTCTTATTTCAAAAATCAGCTGTTTTTGCTTGAACATTAAATGCCTCCAAATGGTATTTAATTCACTTCCCGGGGTGAAGAAACACTTTTTGAGACCTCAGAGTGAGCAAATAGGCCATTTTCATGCACTTTTAACCATTCCACAAATCTTGTGTTTAGGGTCCCTGGAAGCATGAAAATCACTTTAAACATGCTAATTTTAGCTCTAAAACTAATAATCCACCTACAAATGTGAACTGACGTTCAAAAATAAAACATTTGAAAACGGACCATTTTTCACCTTTCTGAAGCATGACGTAATGGGGGGTGTTATCTATTTTGTCAAAAATCAGCTGTTTTTGCTTGAACATTAAATGCCTCCAAATGGTATTTAATTCACTTCCTGGGCCCCTGGAAGCATGAAAATCACTTTAAACATGCTAATTTTAGCTCTAAAACTGATGATCCACCTACAAATGTGAACTGACGTTCAAAAATAAAACATTTGAAAACGGACCATTTTTCACCTTTCTGAAGAATGACGTAATGGGGGGTGTTATCTCTTTTGTCAAAAATCAGCTGTTTTTGCTTGAACATTAAATGCCTTCAAATGGTTTTTAATTCACTTCCCGGGGTGAAGAAACAGTTTTTGAGACCTCAGAGTGAGCAAATTGATCATTTTCATGCACTTTTAACCATTCAACAAATCTTGTGTTTAGAGCCCCTGGAAGCATGAAAATCACTTTAAACATGCTAATTTTAGCTCTAAAACTAATAATCCACCTACAAATGTGAACTGACGTTCAAAAACAAAACATTTGAAAACGGACCATTTTTCACCTTTCTGAAGAATGACGTAATGGGGGGGGTGTTATCTCTTTTGTCAAAAATCAGCTGTTTTTGCTTGAACATTAAATGCATCCAAATGGTATTTAATTCACTTTCCGGGCCCCTGGAAGCATGAAAATCACTTTAAACATGCTAATTTTAGCTCTAAAACTAATAATCCACCTACAAATGTGAACTGACGTTCAAAAATAAAACATTTGAAAACGGACCATTTTTCACCTTTCTGAAGAATGACGTAATGGGGGGGTGTTATCTCTTTTGTCAATAAATCAGCTGTTTTTGCTTGAACATGAAATGCCTCCAAATGGTATTTAATTCACTTCCCGGGGGGAAGAAACACTTTTTGAGACCTCAGAGTGAGCAAATTGTCCATTTTCATGCACTTTTAACCATTCCACAAATCTTGTGTTTAGAGCCCCTGGAAGCATGAAAATCACTTTAAACATGCTAATTTTAGCTCTAAAACTAATAATCCACCTACAAATGTGAACTGATGTTCAAAAATAAAACATTTGAAAACAGACCATTTTTCACCTTTCTGAAGCATGACGTAATGGGGGGTGTTATCTATTTTGTCAAAAATCAGCTGTTTTTGCTTGAACATTAAATGCCTCCAAATGGTATTTAATTCACTTCCCGGGCCCCTGGAAGCATGAAAATCACTTTAAACATGCTAATTTTAGCTCTAAAACTGATGATCCACCTACAAATGTGAACTGACGTTCAAAAATAAAACATTTGAAAACGGACCATTTTTCACTTTTCTGAAGAATGACGTAATGGGGGGTGTTATCTCTTTTGTCAAAAATCAGCTGTTTTTGCTTGAACATTAAATGCCTTCAAATGGTTTTTAATTCACTTCCCGGGGTGAAGAAACAGTTTTTGAGACCTCAGAGTGAGCAAATTGACCATTTTCATGCACTTTTAACCATTCCACAAATCTTGTGTTTAGAGCCCCTGGAAGCATGAAAATCACTTTAAACATGCTAATTTTAGCTCTAAAACTAATAATCCACCTACAAATGTGAACTGACGTTCAAAAATAAAACATTTGAAAACGGACCATTTTTCACCTTTCTGAAGAATGACGTAATGGGGGGGTGTTATCTCTTTTGTCAATAAATCAGCTGTTTTTGCTTGAACATGAAATGCCTCCAAATGGTATTTAATTCACTTCCCGGGGGGAAGAAACACTTTTTGAGACCTCAGAGTGAGCAAATTGTCCATTTTCATGCACTTTTAACCATTCCACAAATCTTGTGTTTAGAGCCCCTGGAAGCATGAAAATCCCTTTAAACATGCTAATTTTAGCTCTAAAACTAATAATCCACCTACAAATGTTAACTGACGTTCAAAATAAAACATTTGAAAACGGACCATTTTTCACCTTTCTGAAGCATGACGTAATGGGGGGGGGGTTTTATCTCTTTTGTCAAAAATCAGCCGTTTTAGCTTGAACATTAAATGCCTCCAAATGGTATTTAATTCACTTCCTGGGCCCCTGGAAGCATGAAAATCACTTTAAACATGCTAATTTTAGCTCTAAAACTAATAATCCACCTACAAATGTGAACTGACTTTCAAAAATAAAACATTTGAAAACAGACCATTTTTCACCTTTCTGAAGAATGACGTAATGGGGGGGGTGTTATCTCTTTTGTCAAAAATCAGCTGTTTTTGCTTGAACATTAAATGCCTCCAAATGGTATTTAATTCACTTCCCGGGGTGAAGAAACACTTTTTGAGACCTCAGAGTGAGCAAATTGGCCATTTTCATGCACTTTTAACCATTCCACAAATCTTGTGTTTAGAGCCCCTGGAAGCATGAAAATCACTTTAAACATGCTAATTTTAGCTCTAAAACTAATAATCCACCTACAAATGTGAACTGATGTTCAAAAATAAAACATTTGAAAACAGACCATTTTTCACCTTTCTGAAGCATGACGTAATGGGGGGTGTTATCTATTTTGTCAAAAATCAGCTGTTTTTGCTTGAACATTAAATGCCTCCAAATGGTATTTAATTCACTTCCCAGGCCCCTGGAAGCATGAAAATCACTTTAAACATGCTAATTTTAGCTCTAAAACTGATGATCCACCTACAAATGTGAACTGACGTTCAAAAATAAAACATTTGAAAACGGACCATTTTTCACCTTTCTGAAGAATGACGTAATGGGGGGTGTTATCTCTTTTGTCAAAAATCAGCTGTTTTTGCTTGAACATTAAATGCCTTCAAATGGTTTTTAATTCACTTCCCGGGGTGAAGAAACAGTTTTTGAGACCTCAGAGTGAGCAAATTGACCATTTTCATGCACTTTTAACCATTCCACAAATCTTGTGTTTAGAGCCCCTGGAAGCATGAAAATCACTTTAAACATGCTAATTTTAGCTCTAAAACTAATAATCCACCTACAAATGTGAACTGACGTTCAAAAACAAAACATTTGAAAAGGGACCATTTTTCACCTTTCTGAAGAATGACGTAATGGGGGGGTGTTATCTCTTTTGTCAAAAAAAAGCTGTTTTTGCTTGAACATTAAATGCCTCCAAATGGTATTTAATTCACTTCCCGGGGTGAAGAAACACTTTTTGAGATCTCAGAGTGAGCAAATTGGCCATTTTCATGTACTTTTAACCATTCCACACATCTTGTGTTTAGAGCCCCTGGAAGCATGAAAATCACTTTAAACATGCTAATTTTAGCTCTAAAACTAATAATCCACCTACAAATGTGAACTGACGTTCAAAAATAAAACATTTGAAAACGGACCATTTTTCACCTTTCTGAAGAATGACGTAATGGGGGGGTGTTATCTCTTTTGTCAATAAATCAGCTGTTTTTGCTTGAACATGAAATGCCTCCAAATGGTATTTAATTCACTTCCCGGGGGGAAGAAACACTTTTTGAGACCTCAGAGTGAGCAAATTGTCCATTTTCATGCACTTTTAACCATTCCACAAATCTTGTGTTTAGAGCCCCTGGAAGCATGAAAATCCCTTTAAACATGCTAATTTTAGCTCTAAAACTAATAATCCACCTACAAATGTTAACTGACGTTCAAAATAAAACATTTGAAAACGGACCATTTTTCACCTTTCTGAAGCATGACGTAATGGGGGGGGGTGTTATCTCTTTTGTCAAAAATCAGCCGTTTTAGCTTGAACATTAAATGCCTCCAAATGGTATTTAATTCACTTCCTGGGCCCCTGGAAGCATGAAAATCACTTTAAACATGCTAATTTTAGCTCTAAAACTAATAATCCACCTACAAATGTGAACTGACTTTCAAAAATAAAACATTTGAAAACAGACCATTTTTCACCTTTCTGAAGAATGACGTAATGGGGGGGGGTGTTATCTCTTTTGTCAAAAATCAGCTGTTTTTGCTTGAACATTAAATGCCTCCAAATGGTATTTAATTCACTTCCCGGGGTGAAGAAACACTTTTTGAGACCTCAGAGTGAGCAAATTGGCCATTTTCATGCACTTTTAACCATTCCACAAATCTTGTGTTTAGAGCCCCTGGAAGCATGAAAATCACTTTAAACATGCTAATTTTAGCTCTAAAACTAATAATCCACCTACAAATGTGAACTGATGTTCAAAAATAAAACATTTGAAAACAGACCATTTTTCACCTTTCTGAAGCATGACGTAATGGGGGGTGTTATCTATTTTGTCAAAAATCAGCTGTTTTTGCTTGAACATTAAATGCCTCCAAATGGTATTTAATTCACTTCCCAGGCCCCTGGAAGCATGAAAATCACTTTAAACATGCTAATTTTAGCTCTAAAACTGATGATCCACCTACAAATGTGAACTGACGTTCAAAAATAAAACATTTGAAAACGGACCATTTTTCACCTTTCTGAAGAATGACGTAATGGGGGGTGTTATCTCTTTTGTCAAAAATCAGCTGTTTTTGCTTGAACATTAAATGCCTCCAAATGGTATTTAATTCACTTCCCGGGGTGAAGAAACACTTTTTGAGACCTCAGAGTGAGCAAATTGACCATTTTCATGCACTTTTAACCATTCCACAAATCTTGTGTTTAGAGCCCCTGGAAGCATGAAAATCACTTTAAACATGCTAATTTTAGCTCTAAAACTGATGATCCACCTACAAATGTGAACTGACATTCAAAAATAAAACATTTGAAAACGGACCATTTTTCACCTTTCTGAAGCATGACGTAATGGGGGGGTGTTATCTCTTATTTCAAAAATCAGCTGTTTTTGCTTGAACATTAAATGCCTCCAAATGGTATTTAATTCACTTCCCGGGGTGAAGAAACACTTTTTGAGACCTCAGAGTGAGCAAATAGGCCATTTTCATGCACTTTTAACCATTCCACAAATCTTGTGTTTAGGGTCCCTGGAAGCATGAAAATCACTTTAAACATGCTAATTTTAGCTCTAAAACTAATAATCCACCTACAAATGTGAACTGACGTTCAAAAATAAAACATTTGAAAACGGACCATTTTTCACCTTTCTGAAGCATGACGTAATGGGGGGTGTTATCTATTTTGTCAAAAATCAGCTGTTTTTGCTTGAACATTAAATGCCTCCAAATGGTATTTAATTCACTTCCTGGGCCCCTGGAAGCATGAAAATCACTTTAAACATGCTAATTTTAGCTCTAAAACTGATGATCCACCTACAAATGTGAACTGACGTTCAAAAATAAAACATTTGAAAACGGACCATTTTTCACCTTTCTGAAGAATGACGTAATGGGGGGTGTTATCTCTTTTGTCAAAAATCAGCTGTTTTTGCTTGAACATTAAATGCCTTCAAATGGTTTTTAATTCACTTCCCGGGGTGAAGAAACAGTTTTTGAGACCTCAGAGTGAGCAAATTGATCATTTTCATGCACTTTTAACCATTCCACAAATCTTGTGTTTAGAGCCCCTGGAAGCATGAAAATCACTTTAAACATGCTAATTTTAGCTCTAAAACTAATAATCCACCTACAAATGTGAACTGACGTTCAAAAACAAAACATTTGAAAACGGACCATTTTTCACCTTTCTGAAGAATGACGTAATGGGGGGGTGTTATCTCTTTTGTCAAAAATCAGCTGTTTTTGCTTGAACATTAAATGCATCCAAATGGTATTTAATTCACTTTCCGGGCCCCTGGAAGCATGAAAATCACTTTAAACATGCTAATTTTAGCTCTAAAACTAATAATCCACCTACAAATGTGAACTGACGTTCAAAAATAAAACATTTGAAAACGGACCATTTTTCACCTTTCTGAAGAATGACGTAATGGGGGGGTGTTATCTCTTTTGTCAATAAATCAGCTGTTTTTGCTTGAACATGAAATGCCTCCAAATGGTATTTAATTCACTTCCCGGGGGGAAGAAACACTTTTTGAGACCTCAGAGTGAGCAAATTGTCCATTTTCATGCACTTTTAACCATTCCACAAATCTTGTGTTTAGAGCCCCTGGAAGCATGAAAATCACTTTAAACATGCTAATTTTAGCTCTAAAACTAATAATCCACCTACAAATGTTAACTGATGTTCAAAAATAAAACATTTGAAAACGGACCATTTTTCACCTTTCTGAAGCATGACGTAATGGGGGGGGTGTTATCTCTTTTGTCAAAAATCAGCCGTTTTAGCTTGAACATTAAATGCCTCCAAATGGTATTTAATTCACTTCCTGGGCCCCTGGAAGCATGAAAATCACTTTAAACATGCTAATTTTAGCTCTAAAACTAATAATCCACCTACAAATGTGAACTGATGTTCAAAAATAAAACATTTGAAAACAGACCATTTTTCACCTTTCTGAAGCATGACGTAATGGGGGGTGTTATCTATTTTGTCAAAAATCAGCTGTTTTTGCTTGAACATTAAATGCCTCCAAATGGTATTTAATTCACTTCCCGGGCTCCTGGAAGCATGAAAATCACTTTAAACATGCTAATTTTAGCTCTAAAACTGATGATCCACCTACAAATGTGAACTGACGTTCAAAAATAAAACATTTGAAAACGGACCATTTTTCACCTTTCTGAAGAATGACGTAATGGGGGGTGTTATCTCTTTTGTCAAAAATCAGCTGTTTTTGCTTGAACATTAAATGCCTTCAAATGGTTTTTAATTCACTTCCCGGGGTGAAGAAACAGTTTTTGAGACCTCAGAGTGAGCAAATTGACCATTTTCATGCACTTTTAACCATTCCACAAATCTTGTGTTTAGAGCCCCTGGAAGCATGAAAATCACTTTAAACATGCTAATTTTAGCTCTAAAACTAATAATCCACCTACAAATGTGAACTGACGTTCAAAAACAAAACATTTGAAAAGGGACCATTTTTCACCTTTCTGAAGAATGACGTAATGGGGGGGTGTTATCTCTTTTGTCAAAAATAAGCTGTTTTTGCTTGAACATTAAATGCCTCCAAATGGTATTTAATTCACTTCCCGGGGTGAAGAAACACTTTTTGAGATCTCAGAGTGAGCAAATTGGCCATTTTCATGTACTTTTAACCATTCCACACATCTTGTGTTTAGAGCCCCTGGAAGCATGAAAATCACTTTAAACATGCTAATTTTAGCTCTAAAACTAATAATCCACCTACAAATGTGAACTGACGTTCAAAAATAAAACATTTGAAAACGGACCATTTTTCACCTTTCTGAAGAATGACGTAATGGGGGGGTGTTATCTCTTTTGTCAATAAATCAGCTGTTTTTGCTTGAACATGAAATGCCTCCAAATGGTATTTAATTCACTTCCCGGGGGGAAGAAACACTTTTTGAGACCTCAGAGTGAGCAAATTGTCCATTTTCATGCACTTTTAACCATTCCACAAATCTTGTGTTTAGAGCCCCTGGAAGCATGAAAATCCCTTTAAACATGCTAATTTTAGCTCTAAAACTAATAATCCACCTACAAATGTTAACTGACGTTCAAAATAAAACATTTGAAAACGGACCATTTTTCACCTTTCTGAAGCATGACGTAATGGGGGGGGGTGTTATCTCTTTTGTCAAAAATCAGCCGTTTTAGCTTGAACATTAAATGCCTCCAAATGGTATTTAATTCACTTCCTGGGCCCCTGGAAGCATGAAAATCACTTTAAACATGCTAATTTTAGCTCTAAAACTAATAATCCACCTACAAATGTGAACTGACTTTCAAAAATAAAACATTTGAAAACAGACCATTTTTCACCTTTCTGAAGAATGACGTAATGGGGGGGGTGTTATCTCTTTTGTCAAAAATCAGCTGTTTTTGCTTGAACATTAAATGCCTTCAAATGGTTTTTAATTCACTTCCCGGGGTGAAGAAACAGTTTTTGAGACCTCAGAGTGAGCAAATTGACCATTTTCATGCACTTTTAACCATTCCACAAATCTTGTGTTTAGAGCCCCTGGAAGCATGAAAATCACTTTAAACATGCTAATTTTAGCTCTAAAACTAATAATCCACCTACAAATGTGAACTGACGTTCAAAAACAAAACATTTGAAAAGGGACCATTTTTCACCTTTCTGAAGAATGACGTAATGGGGGGGTGTTATCTCTTTTGTCAAAAATAAGCTGTTTTTGCTTGAACATTAAATGCCTCCAAATGGTATTTAATTCACTTCCCGGGGTGAAGAAACACTTTTTGAGATCTCAGAGTGAGCAAATTGGCCATTTTCATGTACTTTTAACCATTCCACACATCTTGTGTTTAGAGCCCCTGGAAGCATGAAAATCACTTTAAACATGCTAATTTTAGCTCTAAAACTAATAATCCACCTACAAATGTGAACTGACGTTCAAAAATAAAACATTTGAAAACGGACCATTTTTCACCTTTCTGAAGAATGACGTAATGGGGGGGTGTTATCTCTTTTGTCAATAAATCAGCTGTTTTTGCTTGAACATGAAATGCCTCCAAATGGTATTTAATTCACTTCCCGGGGGGAAGAAACACTTTTTGAGACCTCAGAGTGAGCAAATTGTCCATTTTCATGCACTTTTAACCATTCCACAAATCTTGTGTTTAGAGCCCCTGGAAGCATGAAAATCCCTTTAAACATGCTAATTTTAGCTCTAAAACTAATAATCCACCTACAAATGTTAACTGACGTTCAAAATAAAACATTTGAAAACGGACCATTTTTCACCTTTCTGAAGCATGACGTAATGGGGGGGGGTGTTATCTCTTTTGTCAAAAATCAGCCGTTTTAGCTTGAACATTAAATGCCTCCAAATGGTATTTAATTCACTTCCTGGGCCCCTGGAAGCATGAAAATCACTTTAAACATGCTAATTTTAGCTCTAAAACTAATAATCCACCTACAAATGTGAACTGACTTTCAAAAATAAAACATTTGAAAACAGACCATTTTTCACCTTTCTGAAGAATGACGTAATGGGGGGGGGTGTTATCTCTTTTGTCAAAAATCAGCTGTTTTTGCTTGAACATTAAATGCCTCCAAATGGTATTTAATTCACTTCCCGGGGTGAAGAAACACTTTTTGAGACCTCAGAGTGAGCAAATTGGCCATTTTCATGCACTTTTAACCATTCCACAAATCTTGTGTTTAGAGCCCCTGGAAGCATGAAAATCACTTTAAACATGCTAATTTTAGCTCTAAAACTAATAATCCACCTACAAATGTGAACTGATGTTCAAAAATAAAACATTTGAAAACAGACCATTTTTCACCTTTCTGAAGCATGACGTAATGGGGGGTGTTATCTATTTTGTCAAAAATCAGCTGTTTTTGCTTGAACATTAAATGCCTCCAAATGGTATTTAATTCACTTCCCAGGCCCCTGGAAGCATGAAAATCACTTTAAACATGCTAATTTTAGCTCTAAAACTGATGATCCACCTACAAATGTGAACTGACGTTCAAAAATAAAACATTTGAAAACGGACCATTTTTCACCTTTCTGAAGAATGACGTAATGGGGGGTGTTATCTCTTTTGTCAAAAATCAGCTGTTTTTGCTTGAACATTAAATGCCTTCAAATGGTTTTTAATTCACTTCCCGGGGTGAAGAAACAGTTTTTGAGACCTCAGAGTGAGCAAATTGACCATTTTCATGCACTTTTAACCATTCCACAAATCTTGTGTTTAGAGCCCCTGGAAGCATGAAAATCACTTTAAACATGCTAATTTTAGCTCTAAAACTAATAATCCACCTACAAATGTGAACTGACGTTCAAAAACAAAACATTTGAAAACGGACCATTTTTCACCTTTCTGAAGAATGACGTAATGGGGGGGGTGTTATCTCTTTTGTCAAAAATCAGCTGTTTTTGCTTGAACATTAAATGCCTCCAAATGGTATTTAATTCACTTTCCGGGCCCCTGGAAGCATGAAAATCACTTTAAAAATGCTAATTTTAGCTCTAAAACTAATAATCCACCTACAAATGTGAACTGACGTTCAAAAATAAAACATTTGAAAAGGGACCATTTTTCACCTTTCTGAAGAATGACGTAATGGGGGGGTGTTATCTCTTTTGTCAAAAATCAGCTGTTTTTGCTTGAACATTAAATGCCTCCAAATGGTATTTAATTCACTTCCCGGGGTGAAGAAACACTTTTTGAGACCTCAGAGTGAGCAAATTGGCCATTTTCATGCACTTTTAACCATTCCACAAATCTTGTGTTTAGAGCCCCTGGAAGCATGGAAATCACTTTAAACATGCTAATTTTAGCTCTAAAACTAATAATCCACCTACAGTGAACTGACGTTCAAAAATAAAACATTTGAAAACGGACCATTTTTCACCTTTCTGAAGCATGACGTAATGGGGGGGGTGTTATCTCTTTTGTCAAAAATCAGCTGTTTTTGCTTGAACATGAAATGCCTCCAAATGGTATTTAATTCACTTCCCGGGGGGAAGAAACACTTTTTGAGACCTCAGAGTGAGCAAATTGTCCATTTTCATGCACTTTTAACCATTCCACAAATCTTGTGTTTAGAGCCCCTGGAAGCATGAAAATCCCTTTAAACATGCTAATTTTAGCTCTAAAACTAATAATCCACCTACAAATGTTAACTGACCTTCAAAAATAAAACATTTGGAAACGGACCATTTTTCACCTTTCTGAAGCATGACGTAATGGGGGGGGTGTTATCTCTTTTGTCAAAAATCAGCCGTTTTTGCTTGAACATTAAATGCCTCCAAATGGTATTTAATTCACTTCCTGGGCCCCTGGAAGCATGAAAATCACTTTAAACATGCTAATTTTAGCTCTAAAACTAATAATCCACCTACAAATGTGAACTGACGTTCAAAAATAAAACATTTGAAAACGGACCATTTTTCACCTTTCTGAAGAATGACGTAATGGGGGGGTGTTATCTCTTTTGTCAAAAATCAGCTGTTTTTGCTTGAACATTAAATGCCTCCAAATGGTATTTAATTCACTTCCCGGGCCCCTGGAAGCATGAAAATCACTTTAAACATGCTAATTTTAGCTCTAAAACTGATGATCCACCTACAAATGTGAACTGACGTTCAAAAATGAAACATTTGAAAACGGACCATTTTTCACCTTTCTGAAGAATGACGTAATGCGGGGGTGTTATCTCTTTTGTCAAAAACCAGCTGTTTTTGCTTGAACATTAAATGCCTTCAAATGGCATTTAATTCACTTCCCGGGGTGAAGAAACACTTTTTGAGACCTCCTAGTGAGCAAATTGGCCATTTTCATGCACTTTTAACCATTCTACAAATCTTGTGTTTAGAGCCCCTGGAAGCATGAAAATCACTTTAAACATGCTAATTTTAGCTCTAAAACTAATAATCCACCTACAAATGTGAACTGACGTTCAAAAATAAAACATTTGAAAACGGACCATTTTTCACCTTTCTGAAGAATGACGTAATGGGGGGGTGTTATCTCTTTTGTCAATAAATCAGCTGTTTTTGCTTGAACATGAAATGCCTCCAAATGGTATTTAATTCACTTCCCGGGCCCCTGGAAGCATGAAAATCACTTTAAACATGCTATTTTAGCTCTAAAACTAATAATCCACCTACAAATGTGAACTGACGTTCAAAAATAAAACATTTGAAAACGGACCATTTTTCACCTTTCTGAAGCATGACGTAATGGGGGGGTGTTATCTCTTTTGTCAAAAATCAGCTGTTTTTGCTTGAACATTAAATGCCTCCAAATGGTATTTAATTCACTTCCCGGGGTGAAGAAACACTTTTTGAGATCTCAGAGTGAGCAAATTGGCCATTTTCATGCACTTTTAACCATTCCACACATCTTGTGTTTAGAGCCCCTGGAAGCATGAAAATCGCTTTAAACATGCTAATTTTAGCTCTAAAACTAATAATCCACCTACAAATGTGAACTGACATTCAAAAATAAAACATTTGAAAACGGACCATTTTTCACCTTTCTGAAGCATGACATAGAGGGGGTATTATCTCTTTTGTCAAAAATCAGCTGTTTTTGCTTGAACATTAAATGCCTCCAAATGGTATTTAATTCACTTCCCGGGGTGAAGAAACACTTTTTGAGACCTCAGAGTGAGCAAATTGACCATTTTCATGCACTTTTAACCATTCCACAAATCTTGTGTTTAGAGCCCCTGGAAGCATGAAAATCACTTTAAACATGCTAATTTTAGCTCTAAAACTAATAATCCACCTACAAATGTGAACTGACGTTCAAAAATAAAACATTTGAAAACGGACCATTTTTCACCTTTTTGAAGAATGACGTAATGGGGGGGTGTTATCTCTTTTGTCAATAAATCAGCTGTTTTTGCTTGAACATGAAATGCCTCCAAATGGTATTTAATTCACTTCCCGGGGGGAAGAAACACTTTTTGAGACCTCAGAGTGAGCAAATTGTCCATTTTCATGCACTTTTAACCATTCCACAAATCTTGTGTTTAGAGCCCCTGGAAGCATGAAAATCACTTTAAACATGCTAATTTTAGCTCTAAAACTAATAATCCACCTACAAATGTTAACTGACGTTCAAAAATAAAACATTTGAAAACGGACCATTTTTCACCTTTCTGAAGCATGACGTAATGGGGGGGGGTGTTATCTCTTTTGTCAAAAATCAGCCGTTTTTGCTTGAACATTAAATGCCTCCAAATGGTATTTAATTCACTTCCTGGGCCCCTGGAAGCATGAAAATCACTTTAAACATGCTAATTTTAGCTCTAAAACTAATAATCCACCTACAAATGTGAACTGACTTTCAAAAATAAAACATTTGAAAACAGACCATTTTTCACCTTTCTGAAGAATGACATAATGGGGGGGTGTTATCTCTTTTGTCAAAAATCAGCTGTTTTTGCTTGAACATTAAATGCCTCCAAATGGTATTTAATTCACTTCCCGGGGTGAAGAAACACTTTTTGAGACCTCAGAGTGAGCAAATTGGCAATTTTCAAGCACTTTTAACCATTCCACAAATCTTGTGTTTAGAGCCCCTGGAAGCATGAAAATCACTTTAAACATGCTAATTAAAGCTCTAAAACTAATAATCCACCTACAAATGTGAACTGATGTTCAAAAATAAAACATTTGAAAACGGACCATTTTTCACCTTTCTGAAGCATGACGTAATGGGGGGTGTTATCTATTTTGTCAAAAATCAGCTGTTTTTGCTTGAACATTAAATGCCTCCAAATGGTATTTAATTCACTTCCCGGGCCCCTGGAAGCATGAAAATCACTTTAAACATGCTAATTTTAGCTCTAAAACTGATGATCCACCTACAAATGTGAACTGACGTTCAAAAATAAAACATTTGAAAACGGACCATTTTTCACCTTTCTGAAGAATGACGTAATGGGGGTGTTATCTCTTTTGTCAAAAATCTGCTGTTTTTGCTTGAACATTAAATGCCTTCAAATGGTTTTTAATTCACTTCCCGGGGTGAAGAAACAGTTTTTGAGACCTCAGAGTGACCAAATTGACCATTTTCATGCACTTTTAACCATTCCACAAATCTTGTGTTTAGAGCCCCTGGAAGCATGAAAATCACTTTAAACATGCTAATTTTAGCTCTAAAACTAATAATCCACCTAAAAATGTGAACTGACGTTCAAAAACAAAACATTTGAAAACGGACCATTTTTCACCTTTCTGAAGAATGACGTAATGGGGGGGGTGTTATCTCTTTTGTCAAAAATCAGCTGTTTTTGCTTGAACATTAAATGCCTCCAAATGGTATTTAATTCACTTTCCGGGCCCCTGGAAGCATGAAAATCACTTTAAACATGCTAATTTTAGCTCTAAAACTAATAATCCACCTACAAATGTGAACTGACGTTCAAAAATAAAACATTTGAAAACGGACCATTTTTCACCTTTCTGAAGCATGACGTAATGGGGGGGGTGTTATCTCTTTTGTCAAAAATCAGCTGTTTTTGCTTGAACATTAAATGCCTCCAAATGGTATTTAATTCACTTCCCGGGGTGAAGAAACACTTTTTGAGACCTCAGAGTGAGCAAATTGACCATTTTCATGCACTTTTAACCATTCCACAAATCTTGTGTTTAGAGCCCCTGGAAGCATGAAAATCACTTTAAACATGCTAATTTTAGCTCTAAAACTGATGATCCACCTACAAATGTGAACTGACATTCAAAAATAAAACATTTGAAAACGGACCATTTTTCACCTTTCTGAAGCATGACGTAATGGGGGGGTGTTATCTCTTTTGTCAAAAATCAGCTGTTTTTGCTTGAACATTAAATGCCTCCAAATGGTATTTAATTCACTTCCCGGGGTGAAGAAACACTTTTTGAGACCTCAGAGTGAGCAAATTGGCCATTTTCATGCACTTTTAACCATTCCACAAATCTTGTGTTTAGAGCCCCTGGAAGCATGAAAATCACTTTAAACATGCTAATTAAAGCTCTAAAACTAATAATCCACCTACAAATGTGAACTGATGTTCAAAAATAAAACATTTGAAAACGGACCATTTTTCACCTTTCTGAAGCATGACGTAATGGGGGGTGTTATCTATTTTGTCAAAAATCAGCTGTTTTTGCTTGAACATTAAATGCCTCCAAATGGTATTTAATTCACTTCCCGGGCCCCTGGAAGCATGAAAATCACTTTAAACATGCTAATTTTAGCTCTAAAACTGATGATCCACCTACAAATGTGAACTGACGTTCAAAAATAAAACATTTGAAAACGGACCATTTTTCACCTTTCTGAAGAATGACGTAATGGGGGTGTTATCTCTTTTGTCAAAAATCTGCTGTTTTTGCTTGAACATTAAATGCCTTCAAATGGTTTTTAATTCACTTCCCGGGGTGAAGAAACAGTTTTTGAGACCTCAGAGTGACCAAATTGACCATTTTCATGCACTTTTAACCATTCCACAAATCTTGTGTTTAGAGCCCCTGGAAGCATGAAAATCACTTTAAACATGCTAATTTTAGCTCTAAAACTAATAATCCACCTAAAAATGTGAACTGACGTTCAAAAACAAAACATTTGAAAACGGACCATTTTTCACCTTTCTGAAGAATGACGTAATGGGGGGGGTGTTATCTCTTTTGTCAAAAATCAGCTGTTTTTGCTTGAACATTAAATGCCTCCAAATGGTATTTAATTCACTTTCCGGGCCCCTGGAAGCATGAAAATCACTTTAAACATGCTAATTTTAGCTCTAAAACTAATAATCCACCTACAAATGTGAACTGACGTTCAAAAATAAAACATTTGAAAACGGACCATTTTTCACCTTTCTGAAGCATGACGTAATGGGGGGGGTGTTATCTCTTTTGTCAAAAATCAGCTGTTTTTGCTTGAACATTAAATGCCTCCAAATGGTATTTAATTCACTTCCCGGGGTGAAGAAACACTTTTTGAGACCTCAGAGTGAGCAAATTGACCATTTTCATGCACTTTTAACCATTCCACAAATCTTGTGTTTAGAGCCCCTGGAAGCATGAAAATCACTTTAAACATGCTAATTTTAGCTCTAAAACTGATGATCCACCTACAAATGTGAACTGACATTCAAAAATAAAACATTTGAAAACGGACCATTTTTCACCTTTCTGAAGCATGACGTAATGGGGGGGTGTTATCTCTTATTTCAAAAATCAGCTGTTTTTGCTTGAACATTAAATGCCTCCAAATGGTATTTAATTCACTTCCCGGGGTGAAGAAACACTTTTTGAGACCTCAGAGTGAGCAAATAGGCCATTTTCATGCACTTTTAACCATTCCACAAATCTTGTGTTTAGGGTCCCTGGAAGCATGAAAATCACTTTAAACATGCTAATTTTAGCTCTAAAACTAATAATCCACCTACAAATGTGAACTGACGTTCAAAAATAAAACATTTGAAAACGGACCATTTTTCACCTTTCTGAAGCATGACGTAATGGGGGGTGTTATCTATTTTGTCAAAAATCAGCTGTTTTTGCTTGAACATTAAATGCCTCCAAATGGTATTTAATTCACTTCCTGGGCCCCTGGAAGCATGAAAATCACTTTAAACATGCTAATTTTAGCTCTAAAACTGATGATCCACCTACAAATGTGAACTGACGTTCAAAAATAAAACATTTGAAAACGGACCATTTTTCACCTTTCTGAAGAATGACGTAATGGGGGGTGTTATCTCTTTTGTCAAAAATCAGCTGTTTTTGCTTGAACATTAAATGCCTTCAAATGGTTTTTAATTCACTTCCCGGGGTGAAGAAACAGTTTTTGAGACCTCAGAGTGAGCAAATTGATCATTTTCATGCACTTTTAACCATTCCACAAATCTTGTGTTTAGAGCCCCTGGAAGCATGAAAATCACTTTAAACATGCTAATTTTAGCTCTAAAACTAATAATCCACCTACAAATGTGAACTGACGTTCAAAAACAAAACATTTGAAAACGGACCATTTTTCACCTTTCTGAAGAATGACGTAATGGGGGGGTGTTATCTCTTTTGTCAAAAATCAGCTGTTTTTGCTTGAACATTAAATGCATCCAAATGGTATTTAATTCACTTTCCGGGCCCCTGGAAGCATGAAAATCACTTTAAACATGCTAATTTTAGCTCTAAAACTAATAATCCACCTACAAATGTGAACTGACGTTCAAAAATAAAACATTTGAAAACGGACCATTTTTCACCTTTCTGAAGAATGACGTAATGGGGGGGTGTTATCTCTTTTGTCAAAAATCAGCTGTTTTTGCTTGAACATTAAATGCCTCCAAATGGTATTTAATTCACTTCCCGGGGTGAAGAAACACTTTTTGAGACCTCAGAGTGAGCAAATTGGCCATTTTCATGCACTTTTAACCATTCCACAAATCTTGTGTTTAGAGCCCCTGGAAGCATGAAAATCACTTTAAACATGCTAATTTTAGCTCTAAAACTAATAATCCACCTACAAATGTGAACTGACGTTCAAAAATAAAACATTTGAAAACGGACCATTTTTCACCTTTCTGAAGAATTACGTAATGGGGGGTGTTATCTCTTTTGTCAAAAATCAGCTGTTTTTGCTTGAACATGAAATGCCTCCAAATGGTATTTAATTCACTTCCCGGGCCCCTGGAAGCAT
The DNA here is from genome assembly GCF_964261635.1 of Lissotriton helveticus. NCBI lineage: Eukaryota > Metazoa > Chordata > Amphibia > Caudata > Salamandridae > Lissotriton > Lissotriton helveticus. Next base: position 811,894 of record NW_027611949.1, read on the forward strand.
GAAAATCACTTTAAACATGCTAATTTTAGCTCTAAAACTAATAATCCACCTACAAATGTGAACTGACGTTCAAAAATAAAACATTTGAAAACGGACCACTTTTCACCTTTCTGAAGAATGACGTAATGGGGGGGTGTTATCTCTTTTGTCAAAAATAAGCTGTTTTTGCTTGAACATTAAATGCCTCCAAATGGTATTTAATTCACTTCCCGGGGTGAAGAAACACTTTTTGAGATCTCAGAGTGAGCAAATTGGCCATTTTCATGTACTTTTAACCATTCCACACATCTTGTGTTTAGAGCCCCTGGAAGCATGAAAATCACTTTAAACATGCTAATTTTAGCTCTAAAACTAATAATCCACCTACAAATGTGAACTGACGTTCAAAAATAAAACATTTGAAAACGGACCATTTTTCACCTTTCTGAAGAATGACGTAATGGGGGGGTGTTATCTCTTTTGTCAATAAATCAGCTGTTTTTGCTTGAACATGAAATGCCTCCAAATGGTATTTAATTCACTTCCCGGGGGGAAGAAACACTTTTTGAGACCTCAGAGTGAGCAAATTGTCCATTTTCATGCACTTTTAACCATTCCACAAATCTTGTGTTTAGAGCCCCTGGAAGCATGAAAATCACTTTAAACATGCTAATTTTAGCTCTAAAACTAATAATCCACCTACAAATGTTAACTGACGTTCAAAAATAAAACATTTGAAAACGGACCATTTTTCACCTTTCTGAAGCATGACGTAATGGGGGGGTGTTATCTCTTTTGTCAAAAATCAGCTGTTTTTGCTTGAACATTAAATGCCTCCAAATGGTATTTAATTCACTTCCCGGGGTGAAGAAACACTTTTTGAGACCTCAGAGTGAGCAAATTGGCCATTTTCATGCACTTTTAACCATTCCACAAATCTTGTGTTTAGAGCCCCTGGAAGCATGGAAATCACTTTAAACATGCTAATTTTAGCTCTAAAACTGATGATCCACCTACAAATGTGAACTGACGTTCAAAAATGAAACATTTGAAAACGGACCATTTTTCACCTTTCTGAAGAATGACGTAATGGGGGGGTGTTATCTCTTTTGTCAAAAATCAGCTGTTTTTGCTTGAACATTAAATGCCTTCAAATGGCATTTAATTCACTTCCCGGGGTGAAGAAACACTTTTTGAGACCTCCTAGTGAGCAAATTGGCCATTTTCATGCACTTTTAACCATTCTACAAATCTTGTGTTTAGAGCCCCTGGAAGCATGAAAATCACTTTAAACATGCTAATTTTAGCTCTAAAACTAATAATCCACCTACAAATGTGAACTGACGTTCAAAAATAAAACATTTGAAAACGGACCATTTTTCACCTTTCTGAAGAATGACGTAATGGGGGGGTGTTATCTCTTTTGTCAATAAATCAGCTGTTTTTGCTTGAACATGAAATGCCTCCAAATGGTATTTAATTCACTTCCCGGGCCCCTGGAAGCATGAAAATCACTTTAAACATGCTAATTTTAGCTCTAAAACTAATAATCCACCTACAAATGTGAACTGACGTTCAAAAATAAAACATTTGAAAACGGACCATTTTTCACCTTTCTGCATGACGTAATGGGGGGGTGTTATCTCTTATGTCAAAAATCAGCTGTTTTTGCTTGAACATTAAATGCCTCCAAATGGTATTTAATTCACTTCCCGGGGTGAAGAAACACTTTTTGAGATCTCAGAGTGAGCAAATTGGCCATTTTCATGCACTTTTAACCATTCCACACATCTTGTGTTTAGAGCCCCTGGAAGCATGAAAATCGCTTTAAACATGCTAATTTTAGCTCTAAAACTAATAATCCACCTACAAATGTGAACTGACGTTCAAAAATAAAACATTTGAAAACGGACCATTTTTCACCTTTTTGAAGAATGACGTAATGGGGGGGTGTTATCTCTTTTGTCAATAAATCAGCTGTTTTTGCTTGAACATGAAATGCCTCCAAATGGTATTTAATTCACTTCCCGGGGGGAAGAAACACTTTTTGAGACCTCAGAGTGAGCAAATTGTCCATTTTCATGCACTTTTAACCATTCCACAAATCTTGTGTTTAGAGCCCCTGGAAGCATGAAAATCACTTTAAACATGCTAATTTTAGCTCTAAAACTAATAATCCACCTACAAATGTTAACTGACGTTCAAAAATAAAACATTTGAAAACGGACCATTTTTCACCTTTCTGAAGCATGACGTAATGGGGGGGGGGTGTTATCTCTTTTGTCAAAAATCAGCCGTTTTTGCTTGAACATTAAATGCCTCCAAATGGTATTTAATTCACTTCCTGGGCCCCTGGAAGCATGAAAATCACTTTAAACATGCTAATTTTAGCTCTAAAACTAATAATCCACCTACAAATGTGAACTGACTTTCAAAAATAAAACATTTGAAAACAGACCATTTTTCACCTTTCTGAAGAATGACATAATGGGGGGGTGTTATCTCTTTTGTCAAAAATCAGCTGTTTTTGCTTGAACATTAAATGCCTCCAAATGGTATTTAATTCACTTCCCGGGGTGAAGAAACACTTTTTGAGACCTCAGAGTGAGCAAATTGGCCATTTTCATGCACTTTTAACCATTCCACAAATCTTGTGTTTAGAGCCCCTGGAAGCATGAAAATCACTTTAAACATGCTAATTAAAGCTCTAAAACTAATAATCCACCTACAAATGTGAACTGATGTTCAAAAATAAAACATTTGAAAACGGAATATTTTTCTCCTTTCTGAAGCATGACGTAATGGGGGGTGTTATCTATTTTGTCAAAAATCAGCTGTTTTTGCTTGAACATTAAATGCCTCCAAATGGTATTTAATTCACTTCCCGGGCCCCTGGAAGCATGAAAATCACTTTAAACATGCTAATTTTAGCTCTAAAACTGATGATCCACCTACAAATGTGAACTGACGTTCAAAAATAAAACATTTGAAAACGGACCATTTTTCACCTTTCTGAAGAATGACGTAATGGGGGTGTTATCTCTTTTGTCAAAAATCTGCTGTTTTTGCTTGAACATTAAATGCCTTCAAATGGTTTTTAATTCACTTCCCGGGGTGAAGAAACAGTTTTTGAGACCTCAGAGTGACCAAATTGACCATTTTCATGCACTTTTAACCATTCCACAAATCTTGTGTTTAGAGCCCCTGGAAGCATGAAAATCACTTTAAACATGCTAATTTTAGCTCTAAAACTAATAATCCACCTAAAAATGTGAACTGACGTTCAAAAACAAAACATTTGAAAACGGACCATTTTTCACCTTTCTGAAGAATGACGTAATGGGGGGGGTGTTATCTCTTTTGTCAAAAATCAGCTGTTTTTGCTTGAACATTAAATGCCTCCAAATGGTATTTAATTCACTTTCCGGGCCCCTGGAAGCATGAAAATCACTTTAAACATGCTAATTTTAGCTCTAAAACTAATAATCCACCTACAAATGTGAACTGACGTTCAAAAATAAAACATTTGAAAAGGGACCATTTTTCACCTTTCTGAAGAATGACATAATGGGGGGGTGTTATCTCTTTTGTCAAAAATCAGCTGTTTTTGCTTGAACATTAAATGCCTCCAAATGGTATTTAATTCACTTCCCGGGGTGAAGAAACACTTTTTGAGACCTCAGAGTGAGCAAATTGGCCATTTTCATGCACTTTTAACCATTCCACAAATCTTGTGTTTAGAGCCCCTGGAAGCATGGAAATCACTTTAAACATGCTAATTTTAGCTCTAAAACTAATAATCCACCTACAAATGTGAACTGACGTTCAAAAATAAAACATTTGAAAACGGACCATTTTTCACCTTTCTGAAGCATGACGTAATGGGGGGGGTGTTATCTCTTTTGTCAAAAATCATCTGTTTTTGCTTGAACATTAAATGCCTCCAAATGGTATTTAATTCACTTCCCGGGGTGAAGAAACACTTTTTGAGACCTCAGAGTGAGCAAATTGACCATTTTCATGCACTTTTAACCATTCCACAAATCTTGTGTTTAGAGCCCCTGGAAGCATGAAAATCACTTTAAACATGCTAATTTTAGCTCTAAAACTGATGATCCACCTACAAATGTGAACTGACATTCAAAAATAAAACATTTGAAAACGGACCATTTTTCACCTTTCTGAAGCATGACGTAATGGGGGGGTGTTATCTCTTATTTCAAAAATCAGCTGTTTTTGCTTGAACATTAAATGCCTCCAAATGGTATTTAATTCACTTCCCAGGGTGAAGAAACACTTTTTGAGACCTCAGAGTGAGCAAATAGGCCATTTTCATGCACTTTTAACCATTCCACAAATCTTGTGTTTAGGGTCCCTGGAAGCATGAAAATCACTTTAAACATGCTAATTTTAGCTCTAAAACTAATAATCCACCTACAAATGTGAACTGACGTTCAAAAATAAAACATTTGAAAACGGACCATTTTTCACCTTTCTGAAGCATGACGTAATGGGGGGTGTTATCTATTTTGTCAAAAATCAGCTGTTTTTGCTTGAACATTAAATGCCTCCAAATGGTATTTAATTCACTTCCTGGGCCCCTGGAAGCATGAAAATCACTTTAAACATGCTAATTTTAGCTCTAAAACTGATGATCCACCTACAAATGTGAACTGACGTTCAAAAATAAAACATTTGAAAACGGACCATTTTTCACCTTTCTGAAGAATGACGTAATGGGGGGTGTTATCTCTTTTGTCAAAAATCAGCTGTTTTTGCTTGAACATTAAATGCCTTCAAATGGTTTTTAATTCACTTCCCGGGGTGAAGAAACAGTTTTTGAGACCTCAGAGTGAGCAAATTGATCATTTTCATGCACTTTTAACCATTCCACAAATCTTGTGTTTAGAGCCCCTGGAAGCATGAAAATCACTTTAAACATGCTAATTTTAGCTCTAAAACTAATAATCCACCTACAAATGTGAACTGACGTTCAAAAACAAAACATTTGAAAACGGACCATTTTTCACCTTTCTGAAGAATGACGTAATGGGGGGGTGTTATCTCTTTTGTCAAAAATCAGCTGTTTTTGCTTGAACATTAAATGCATCCAAATGGTATTTAATTCACTTTCCGGGCCCCTGGAAGCATGAAAATCACTTTAAACATGCTAATTTTAGCTCTAAAACTAATAATCCACCTACAAATGTGAACTGACGTTCAAAAATAAAACATTTGAAAACGGACCATTTTTCACCTTTCTGAAGAATGACGTAATGGGGGGGTGTTATCTCTTTTGTCAAAAATCAGCTGTTTTTGCTTGAACATTAAATGCCTCCAAATGGTATTTAATTCACTTCCCGGGGTGAAGAAACACTTTTTGAGACCTCAGAGTGAGCAAATTGGCCATTTTCATGCACTTTTAACCATTCCACAAATCTTGTGTTTAGAGCCCCTCGAAGCATGAAAATCACTTTAAACATGCTAATTTTAGCTCTAAAACTAATAATCCACCTACAAATGTGAACTGACGTTCAAAAATAAAACATTTGAAAACGGACCATTTTTCACCTTTCTGAAGAATTACGTAATGGGGGGTGTTATCTCTTTTGTCAAAAATCAGCTGTTTTTGCTTGAACATGAAATGCCTCCAAATGGTATTTAATTCACTTCCCGGGCCCCTGGAAGCATGAAAATCACTTTAAACATGCTAATTTTAGCTCTAAAACTAATAATCCACCTACAAATGTGAACTGACGTTCAAAAATAAAACATTTGAAAACGGACCACTTTTCACCTTTCTGAAGAATGACGTAATGGGGGGGTGTTATCTCTTTTGTCAAAAATAAGCTGTTTTTGCTTGAACATTAAATGCCTCCAAATGGTATTTAATTCACTTCCCGGGGTGAAGAAACACTTTTTGAGATCTCAGAGTGAGCAAATTGTCCATTTTCATGCACTTTTAACCATTCCACAAATCTTGTGTTTAGAGCCCCTGGAAGCATGAAAATCACTTTAAACATGCTAATTTTAGCTCTAAAACTAATAATCCACCTACAAATGTTAACTGACGTTCAAAAATAAAACATTTGAAAACGGACCATTTTTCACCTTTCTGAAGCATGACGTAATGGGGGGGGGTGTTATCTCTTTTGTCAAAAATCAGCCGTTTTAGCTTGAACATTAAATGCCTCCAAATGGTATTTAATTCACTTCCTGGGCCCCTGGAAGCATGAAAATCACTTTAAACATGCTAATTTTAGCTCTAAAACTAATAATCCACCTACAAATGTGAACTGATGTTCAAAAATAAAACATTTGAAAACAGACCATTTTTCACCTTTCTGAAGCATGACGTAATGGGGGGTGTTATCTATTTTGTCAAAAATCAGCTGTTTTTGCTTGAACATTAAATGCCTCCAAATGGTATTTAATTCACTTCCCGGGCCCCTGGAAGCATGAAAATCACTTTAAACATGCTAATTTTAGCTCTAAAACTGATGATCCACCTACAAATGTGAACTGACGTTCAAAAATAAAACATTTGAAAACGGACCATTTTTCACCTTTCTGAAGAATGACGTAATGGGGGGTGTTATCTCTTTTGTCAAAAATCAGCTGTTTTTGCTTGAACATTAAATGCCTTCAAATGGTTTTTAATTCACTTCCCGGGGTGAAGAAACAGTTTTTGAGACCTCAGAGTGAGCAAATTGACCATTTTCATGCACTTTTAACCATTCCACAAATCTTGTGTTTAGAGCCCCTGGAAGCATGAAAATCACTTTAAACATGCTAATTTTAGCTCTAAAACTAATAATCCACCTACAAATGTGAACTGACGTTCAAAAACAAAACATTTGAAAAGGGACCATTTTTCACCTTTCTGAAGAATGACGTAATGGGGGGGTGTTATCTCTTTTGTCAAAAATCAGCTGTTTTTGCTTGAACATTAAATGCCTCCAAATGGTATTTAATTCACTTCCCGGGGTGAAGAAACACTTTTTGAGACCTCAGAGTGAGCAAATTGGCCATTTTCATGCACTTTTAACCATTCCACAAATCTTGTGTTTAGAGCCCCTGGAAGCATGGAAATCACTTTAAACATGCTAATTTTAGCTCTAAAACTAATAATCCACCTACAAATGTGAACTGACGTTCAAAAATAAAACATTTGAAAACGGACCATTTTTCACCTTTCTGAAGCATGACGTAATGGGGGGGGTGTTATCTCTTTTGTCAAAAATCAGCTGTTTTTGCTTGAACATTAAATGCCTCCAAATGGTATTTAATTCACTTCCCGGGGTGAAGAAACACTTTTTGAGACCTCAGAGTGAGCAAATTGACCATTTTCATGCACTTTTAACCATTCCACAAATCTTGTGTTTAGAGCCCCTGGAAGCATGAAAATCACTTTAAACATGCTAATTTTAGCTCTAAAACTGATGATCCACCTACAAATGTGAACTGACATTCAAAAATAAAACATTTGAAAACGGACCATTTTTCACCTTTCTGAAGCATGACGTAATGGGGGGGTGTTGTTATCTCTTATTTCAAAAATCGGCTGTTTTTGCTTGAACATTAAATGCCTCCAAATGGTATTTAATTCACTTCCGGGGGTGAAGAAACACTTTTTGAGACCTCAGAGTGAGCAAATTGGCCATTTTCATGCACTTTTAACCATTCCACAAATCTTGTGTTTAGGGTCCCTGGAAGCATGAAAATCACTTTAAACATGCTAATTTTAGCTCTAAAACTAATAATCCACCTACAAATGTGAACTGACGTTCAAAAATAAAACATTTGAAAACGGACCATTTTTCACCTTTCTGAAGCATGACGTAATGGGGGGTGTTATCTATTTTGTCAAAAATCAGCTGTTTTTGCTTGAACATTAAATGCCTCCAAATGGTATTTAATTCACTTCCTGGGCCCCTGGAAGCATGAAAATCACTTTAAACATGCTAATTTTAGCTCTAAAACTGATGATCCACCTACAAATGTGAACTGACGTTCAAAAATAAAACATTTGAAAACGGACCATTTTTCACCTTTCTGAAGAATGACGTAATGGGGGGGTGTTATCTCTTTTGTCAAAAATCAGCTGTTTTTGCTTGAACATTAAATGCCTCCAAATGGTATTTAATTCACTTCCCGGGGTGAAGAAACACTTTTTGAGACCTCAGAGTGAGCAAATTGGCAATTTTCATGCACTTTTAACCATTCCACAAATCTTGTGTTTAGAGCCCCTGGAAGCATGAAAATCACTTTAAACATGCTAATTTTAGCTCTAAAACTAATAATCCACCTACAAATGTGAACTGACGTTCAAAAATAAAACATTTGAAAACGGACCATTTTTCACCTTTCTGAAGAATGACGTAATGGGGGGGTGTTATCTCTTTTGTCAAAAATCAGCTGTTTTTGCTTGAACATTAAATGCCTCCAAATGGTATTTAATTCACTTCCCGGGCCCCTGGAAGCATGAAAATCACTTTAAACATGCTAATTTTAGCTCTAAAACTGATGATCCACCTACAAATGTGAACTGACGTTCAAAAATAAAACATTTGAAAACGGACCATTTTTCACCTTTCTGAAGAATGACGTAATGGGGGGGTGTTATCTCTTTTGTCAAAAATCAGCTGTTTTTGCTTGAACATTAATTGCCTTCAAATGGTATTTAATTCACTTCCCGGGGGGAAGAAACACTTTTTGAGACCTCAGAGTGAGCAAATTGGCCATTTTCATGCACTTTTAACCATTCTACAAATCTTGTGTTTAGAGCCCCTGGAAGCATGAAAATCACTTTAAACATGCTAATTTTAGCTCTAAAACTAATAATCCACCTACAAATGTGAACTGACGTTCAAAAATAAAACATTTAAAAACGGACCATTTTTCACCTTTCTGAAGAATGACGTAATGGGGGGGTGTTATCTCTTTTGTCAATAAATCAGCTGTTTTTGCTTGAACATGAAATGCCTCCAAATGGTATTTAATTCACTTCCCGGGCCCCTGGAAGCATGAAAATCACTTTAAACATGCTAATTTTAGCTCTAAAACTAATAATCCACCTACAAATGTGAACTGACGTTCAAAAATAAAACATTTGAAAACGGACCATTTTTCACCTTTCTGAAGAATGACGTAATGGGGGGGTGTTATCTCTTTTGTCAAAAATAAGCTGTTTTTGCTTGAACATTAAATGCCTCCAAATGGTATTTAATTCACTTCCCGGGGTGAAGAAACACTTTTTGAGATCTCAGAGTGAGCAAATTGGCCATTTTCATGCACTTTTAACCATTCCACACATCTTGTGTTTAGAGCCCCTGGAAGCATGAAAATCACTTTAAACATGCTAATTTTAGCTCTAAAACTAATAATCCACCTACAAATGTGAACTGACGTTCAAAAATAAAACATTTGAAAACGGACCATTTTTCACCTTTCTGAAGAATGACGTAATGGGGGGGTGTTATCTCTTTTGTCAAAAATCAGCTGTTTTTGCTTGAACATTAAATGCCTCCAAATGGTATTTAATTCACTTCCCGGGGTGAAGAAACACTTTTTGAGACCTCAGAGTGAGCAAATTGACCATTTTCATGCACTTTTAACCATTCCACAAATCTTGTGTTTAGAGCCCCTGGAAGCATGAAAATCACTTTAAACATGCTAATTTTAGCTCTAAAACTAATAATCCACCTACAAATGTGAACTGACGTTCAAAAATAAAACATTTGAAAACGGAAAATTTTTCACCTTTCTGAAGAATGACGTAATGGGGGGGTGTTATCTCTTTTGTAAAAAATCAGCTGTTTTTGCTTGAACATTAAATGCCTCCAAATGGTATTTAATTCACTTCCCGGGCCCCTGGAAGCATAAAAATCACTTTAAACATGCTAATTTTAGCTCTAAAACTAACAATCCACCTACAAATGTGAACTGACGTTCAAAAATAAAACATTTGAAAACGGACCATTTTTCACTTTTCTGAAGCATGACGTAATGGGGGGGTGTTATCTCTTTTGTCAAAAATCAGCCGTTTTTGCTTGAACATTAAATGCCTCCAAATGGTATTTAATTCACTTCCCGGGGTGAAGAAACACTTTTTGAGACCTCAGGGTGAGCAAATTGGCAATTTTCATGCACTTTTAACCATTCCACAAATCTTGTGTTTAGGGCCCCTGGAAGCATGAAAATCACTTTAAACATGCTAATTTTAGCTCTAAAACTAATAATCCACCTACAAATGTGAACTGACGTTCAAAAATAAAACATTTGAAAACGGACCATTTTTCACCTTTCTGAAGCATGACGTAATGGGGGGGTGTTATCTCTTTTGTCAAAAATCAGCTGTTTTTGCTTGAACATTAAATGCCTCCAAATGGTATTTAATTCACTTCCCGGGATGAAGAAACACTTTTTGAGACCTCAGAGTGAGCAAATTGGCCATTTTCATGCACTTTTAACCATTTCACAAATCTTGTGTTTAGAGCCCCTGGAAGCATGAAAATCACTTTAAACATGCTAATTTTAGCTCTAAAACTAATAATCCACCTACAAATGTGAATTGACTTTCAAAAATAAAACATTTGAAAACAGACCATTTTTCACCTTTCTGAAGAATGACGTAATGGGGGGGTGTTATCTCTTTTGTCAAAAATCAGCTGTTTTTGCTTGAACATTAAATGCCTCCAAATGGTATTTAATTCACTTCCTGGGCCCCTGGAAGCATGAAAATCACTTTAAACATGCTAATTTTAGCTCTAAAACTGATGATCCACCTACAAATGTGAACTGACGTTCAAAAATAAAACATTTGAAAACGGACCATTTTTCACCTTTCTGAAGAATGACGTAATGGGGGGGTGTTATCTCTTTTGTCAAAAATCAGCTGTTTTTGCTTGAACATTAAATGCGTTCAAATGGTATTTAATTCACTTCCCGGGGTGAAGAAACACTTTTTGAGACCTCAGAGTGAGCAAATTGTCCATTTTCATGCACTTTTAACCATTCCACAAATCTTGTGTTTAGAACCCCTGGAAGCATGAAAATCACTTTAAACATGCTAATTTTAGCTCTAAAACTAATAATCCACCTACAAATGTTAACTGACGTTCAAAAATAAAACATTTGAAAACGGACCATTTTTCACCTTTCTGAAGCATGAAGTAATGGGGGGGTGTTATCTCTTTTGTCAAAAATCAGCCGTTTTTGCTTGAACATTAAATGCCTCCAAATGGTATTTAATTCACTTCCTGGGCCCCTGGAAGCATGAAAATCACTTTAAACATGCTAATTTTAGCTCTAAAACTAATAATCCACCTACAAATGTGAACTGACTTTCAAAAATAAAACATTTGAAAACAGACCATTTTTCACCTTTCTGAAGAATGACGTAATGGGGGGGTGTTATCTCTTTTGTCAAAAATCAGCTGTTTTTGCTTGAACATTAAATGCCTCCAAATGGTATTTAATTCACTTCCCGGAGTGAAGAAACACTTTTTGAGACCTCAGAGTGAGCAAATTGGCCATTTTCATGCACTTTTAACCATTCCACAAATCTTGTGTTTAGAGCCCCTGGAAGCATGAAAATCACTTTAAACATGCTAATTTTAGCTCTAAAACTAATAATCCACCTACAAATGTGAACTGACGTTCAAAAATAAAACATTTGAAAACGGACCATTTTTCACCTTTCTGAAGAATGACGTAATGGGGGGTGTTATCTTTTTTGTCAAAAATCAGCTGTTTTTGCTTGAACATTAAATGCCTTTAAATGGCTTTTAATTCACTTCCCGGGGTGAAGAAACAGTTTTTGAGACCTCAGAGTGAGCAAATTGACCATTTTCATGCACTTTTAACCATTCCACAAATCTTGTGTTTAGAGCCCCTGGAAGCATGAAAATCACTTTAAACATGCTAATTTTAGCTCTAAAACTAATAATCCACCTACAAATGTGAACTGACGTTCAAAAACAAAACATTTGAAAACGGACCATTTTTCACCTTTCTGAAGAATGACGTAATGGGGGGGTGTTATCTCTTTTGTCAAAAATCAGCTGTTTTTGCTTGAACATTAAATGTCTCCAAATGGTATTTAATTAACTTTCAGAGCCCCTGGAAGCATGAAAATCACTTTAAACATGCTAATTTTAGCTCTAAAACTGATGATCCACCTACAAATGTGAACTGAAATTCTAAAATAAAACATTTGAAAACGGACCATTTTTCACCTTTCTGAAGCATGACGTAATGGGGGGGTGTTATCTCTTATTTCAAAAATCTGCTGTTTTTGCTTGAACATTAAATGCCTCCAAATGGTATTTAATTCACTTCCCGGGGTGAAGAAACACTTTTTGAGACCTCAGAGTGAGCAAATTGGCCATTTTCATGCACTTTTAACCATTCCACAAATCTTGTGTTTAGGGTCCCTGGAAGCATGAAAATCACTTTAAACATGCTAATTTTAGCTCTAAAACTAATAATCCACCTACAAATGTGAACTGACGTTCAAAAATAAAACATTTGAAAACGGACCATTTTTCACCTTTCTGAAGCATGACGTAATGGGGGGTGTTATCTATTTTGTCAAAAATCAGCTGTTTTTGCTTGAACATTAAATGCCTCCAAATGGTATTTAATTCACTTCCTGGGCCCCTGGAAGCATGAAAATCACTTTAAACATGCTAATTTTAGCTCTAAAACTGATGATCCACCTACAAATGTGAACTGACGTTCAAAAATAAAACATTGGAAAACGGACCATTTTTCACCTTTCTGAAGAATGACGTAATGGGGGGTGTTATCTCTTTTGTCAAAAATCAGCTGTTTTTGCTTGAACATTAAATGCCTTCAAATGGTTTTTAATTCACTTCCCGGGGTGAAGAAACAGTTTTTGAGACCTCAGAGTGAGCAAATTGACCATTTTCATGCACTTTTAACCATTCCACAAATCTTGTGTTTAGAGCCCCTGGAAGCATGAAAATCACTTTAAACATGCTAATTTTAGCTCTAAAACTAATAATCCACCTACAAATGTGAACTGACGTTCAAAAACAAAACATTTGAAAACGGACCATTTTTCACCTTTCTGAAGAATGACGTAATGGGGGGGTGTTATCTCTTTTGTCAAAAATCAGCTGTTTTTGCTTGAACATTAAATGCATCCAAATGGTATTTAATTCACTTTCCGGGCCCCTGGAAGCATGAAAATCACTTTAAACATGCTAATTTTAGCTCTAAAACTAATAATCCACCTACAAATGTGAACTGACGTTCAAAAATAAAACATTTGAAAACGGACCATTTTTCACCTTTCTGAAGAATGACGTAATGGGGGGGTGTTATCTCTTTTGTCAAAAATCAGCTGTTTTTGCTTGAACATTAAATGCCTCCAAATGGTATTTAATTCACTTCCCGGGGTGAAGAAACACTTTTTGAGACCTCAGAGTGAGCAAATTGGCCATTTTCATGCACTTTTAACCATTCCACAAATCTTGTGTTTAGAGCCCCTGGAAGCATGAAAATCACTTTAAACATGTTAATTTTAGCTCTAAAACTAATAATCAACCTTCAAATGTGAACTGACGTTCAAAAATAAAACATTTGAAAACGGACCATTTTTCACCTTTCTGAAGAATGACGTAATGGGGGGTGTTATCTCTTTTGTCAAAAATCAGCTGTTTTTGCTTGAACATTAAATGCCTCCAAATGGTATTTAATTCACTTCCCGGGCCCCTGGAAGCATGAAAATCACTTTAAACATGCTAATTTTAGCTCTAAAACTGATGATCCACCTACAAATGTGAACTGACGTTCAAAAATAAAACATTTGAAAACGGACCATTTTTCACCTTTCTGAAGAATGACGTAATGGGGGGGTGTTATCTCTTTTGTCAAAAATCAGCTGTTTTTGCTTGAACATTAAATGCCTCCAAATGGTATTTAATTCACTTCCCGGGGTGAAGAAACACTTTTTGAGACCTCAGAGTGAGCAAATTGGCCATTTTCATGCACTTTTAACCATTCCACAAATCTTGTGTTTAGAGCCCCTGGAAGCATGAAAATCACTTTAAACATGTTAATTTTAGCTCTAAAACTAATAATCCACCTACAAATGTGAACTGACGTTCAAAAATAAAACATTTGAAAACGGACCATTTTTCACCTTTCTGAAGAATGACGTAATGGGGGGGTGTTATCTCTTTTGTCAATAAATCAGCTGTTTTTGCTTGAACATGAAATGCCTCCAAATTGTATTTAATTCACTTCCCGGGCCCCTGGAAGCATGAAAATCACTTTAAACATGCTAATTTTAGCTCTAAAACTAATAATCCACCTACAAATGTGAACTGACGTTCAAAAATAAAACATTTGAAAACGGACCATTTTTCACCTTTCTGAAGAATGACGTAATGGGGGGGTGTTATCTCTTTTGTCAAAAATAAGCTGTTTTTGCTTGAACATTAAATGCCTCCAAATGGTATTTAATTCACTTCCCGGGGTGAAGAAACACTTTTTGAGATCTCAGAGTGAGCAAATTGGCCATTTTCATGCACTTTTAACCATTCCACACATCTTGTGTTTAGAGCCCCTGGAAGCATGAAAATCACTTTAAACATGCTAATTTTAGCTCTAAAACTAATAATCCACCTACAAATGTGAAGTGACGTTCAAAAATAAAACATTTGAAAACGGACCATTTTTCACCTTTCTGAAGCATGACGTAGAGGGGGGTGTTATCTCTTTTGTCAAAAATCAGCTGTTTTTGCTTGAACATTAAATGCCTCCAAATGGTATTTAATTCACTTCCCGGGGTGAAGAAACACTTTTTGAGACCTCAGAGTGAGCAAATTGACCATTTTCATGCACTTTTAACCATTCCACAAATCTTGTGTTTAGAGCCCCTGGAAGCATGAAAATCACTTTAAACATGCTAATTTTAGCTCTAAAACTAATAATCCACCTACAAATGTGAACTGACGTTCAAAAATAAAACATTTGAAAACTGACCATTTTTCACCTTTCTGAAGAATGACGTAATGGGGGGTGTTATCTCTTTTGTCAAAAATCAGCTGTTTTTGCTTGAACATGAAATGCCTCCAAATGGTATTTAATTCACTTCCCGGGCCCCTGGAAGCATAAAAATCACTTTAAACATGCTAATTTTAGCTCTAAAACTAACAATCCACCTACAAATGTGAACTGACGTTCAAAAATAAAACATTTGAAAACGGACCATTTTTCACTTTTCTGAAGCATGACGTAATGGGGGGGTGTTATCTCTTTTGTCAAAAATCAGCCGTTTTTGCTTGAACATTAAATGCCTCCAAATGGTATTTAATTCACTTCCCGGGGTGAAGAAACACTTTTTGAGACCTCAGAGTGAGCAAATTGGCAATTTTCATGCACTTTTAACCATTCCACAAATCTTGTGTTTAGGGCCCCTGGAAGCATGAAAATCACTTTAAACATGCTAATTTTAGCTCTAAAACTAATAATCCACCTACAAATGTGAACTGACGTTCAAAAATAAAACATTTGAAAACGGACCATTTTTCACCTTTCTGAAGCATGACGTAATGGGGGGGTGTTATCTCTTTTGTCAAAAATCAGCCGTTTTTGCTTGAACATTAAATGCCTCCAAATGGTATTTAATTCACTTTCCGGGCCCCTGGAAGCATGAAAATCACTTTAAACATGCTAATTTTAGCTCTAAAACTAATAATCCACCTACAAATGTGAACTGACGTTCAAAAATAAAACATTTGAAAACGGACCATTTTTCACCTTTCTGAAGAATGACGTAATGGGGGGGTGTTATCTCTTTTGTCAATAAATCAGCTGTTTTTGCTTGAACATGAAATGCCTCCAAATGGTATTTAATTCACTTCCCGGGGGGAAGAAACACTTTTTGAGACCTCAGAGTGAGCAAATTGTCCATTTTCATGCACTTTTAACCATTCCACAAATCTTGTGTTTAGAGCCCCTGGAAGCATGAAAATCACTTTAAACATGCTAATTTTAGCTCTAAAACTAATAATCCACCTACAAATGTTAACTGATGTTCAAAAATAAAACATTTGAAAACGGACCATTTTTCACCTTTCTGAAGCATGACGTAATGGGGGGGGTGTTATCTCTTTTGTCAAAAATCAGCCGTTTTAGCTTGAACATTAAATGCCTCCAAATGGTATTTAATTCACTTCCTGGGCCCCTGGAAGCATGAAAATCACTTTAAACATGCTAATTTTAGCTCTAAAACTAATAATCCACCTACAAATGTGAACTGATGTTCAAAAATAAAACATTTGAAAACAGACCATTTTTCACCTTTCTGAAGCATGACGTAATGGGGGGTGTTATCTATTTTGTCAAAAATCAGCTGTTTTTGCTTGAACATTAAATGCCTCCAAATGGTATTTAATTCACTTCCCGGGCTCCTGGAAGCATGAAAATCACTTTAAACATGCTAATTTTAGCTCTAAAACTGATGATCCACCTACAAATGTGAACTGACGTTCAAAAATAAAACATTTGAAAACGGACCATTTTTCACCTTTCTGAAGAATGACGTAATGGGGGGTGTTATCTCTTTTGTCAAAAATCAGCTGTTTTTGCTTGAACATTAAATGCCTTCAAATGGTTTTTAATTCACTTCCCGGGGTGAAGAAACAGTTTTTGAGACCTCAGAGTGAGCAAATTGACCATTTTCATGCACTTTTAACCATTCCACAAATCTTGTGTTTAGAGCCCCTGGAAGCATGAAAATCACTTTAAACATGCTAATTTTAGCTCTAAAACTAATAATCCACCTACAAATGTGAACTGACGTTCAAAAACAAAACATTTGAAAAGGGACCATTTTTCACCTTTCTGAAGAATGACGTAATGGGGGGGTGTTATCTCTTTTGTCAAAAATAAGCTGTTTTTGCTTGAACATTAAATGCCTCCAAATGGTATTTAATTCACTTCCCGGGGTGAAGAAACACTTTTTGAGATCTCAGAGTGAGCAAATTGGCCATTTTCATGTACTTTTAACCATTCCACACATCTTGTGTTTAGAGCCCCTGGAAGCATGAAAATCACTTTAAACATGCTAATTTTAGCTCTAAAACTAATAATCCACCTACAAATGTGAACTGACGTTCAAAAATAAAACATTTGAAAACGGACCATTTTTCACCTTTCTGAAGAATGACGTAATGGGGGGGTGTTATCTCTTTTGTCAATAAATCAGCTGTTTTTGCTTGAACATGAAATGCCTCCAAATGGTATTTAATTCACTTCCCGGGGGGAAGAAACACTTTTTGAGACCTCAGAGTGAGCAAATTGTCCATTTTCATGCACTTTTAACCATTCCACAAATCTTGTGTTTAGAGCCCCTGGAAGCATGAAAATCCCTTTAAACATGCTAATTTTAGCTCTAAAACTAATAATCCACCTACAAATGTTAACTGACGTTCAAAATAAAACATTTGAAAACGGACCATTTTTCACCTTTCTGAAGCATGACGTAATGGGGGGGGGTGTTATCTCTTTTGTCAAAAATCAGCCGTTTTAGCTTGAACATTAAATGCCTCCAAATGGTATTTAATTCACTTCCTGGGCCCCTGGAAGCATGAAAATCACTTTAAACATGCTAATTTTAGCTCTAAAACTAATAATCCACCTACAAATGTGAACTGACTTTCAAAAATAAAACATTTGAAAACAGACCATTTTTCACCTTTCTGAAGAATGACGTAATGGGGGGGGTGTTATCTCTTTTGTCAAAAATCAGCTGTTTTTGCTTGAACATTAAATGCCTTCAAATGGTTTTTAATTCACTTCCCGGGGTGAAGAAACAGTTTTTGAGACCTCAGAGTGAGCAAATTGACCATTTTCATGCACTTTTAACCATTCCACAAATCTTGTGTTTAGAGCCCCTGGAAGCATGAAAATCACTTTAAACATGCTAATTTTAGCTCTAAAACTAATAATCCACCTACAAATGTGAACTGACGTTCAAAAACAAAACATTTGAAAAGGGACCATTTTTCACCTTTCTGAAGAATGACGTAATGGGGGGGTGTTATCTCTTTTGTCAAAAATAAGCTGTTTTTGCTTGAACATTAAATGCCTCCAAATGGTATTTAATTCACTTCCCGGGGTGAAGAAACACTTTTTGAGATCTCAGAGTGAGCAAATTGGCCATTTTCATGTACTTTTAACCATTCCACACATCTTGTGTTTAGAGCCCCTGGAAGCATGAAAATCACTTTAAACATGCAAATTTTAGCTCTAAAACTAATAATCCACCTACAAATGTGAACTGACGTTCAAAAATAAAACATTTGAAAACGGACCATTTTTCACCTTTCTGAAGAATGACGTAATGGGGGGGTGTTATCTCTTTTGTCAATAAATCAGCTGTTTTTGCTTGAACATGAAATGCCTCCAAATGGTATTTAATTCACTTCCCGGGGGGAAGAAACACTTTTTGAGACCTCAGAGTGAGCAAATTGTCCATTTTCATGCACTTTTAACCATTCCACAAATCTTGTGTTTAGAGCCCCTGGAAGCATGAAAATCCCTTTAAACATGCTAATTTTAGCTCTAAAACTAATAATCCACCTACAAATGTTAACTGACGTTCAAAATAAAACATTTGAAAACGGACCATTTTTCACCTTTCTGAAGCATGACGTAATGGGGGGGGGTGTTATCTCTTTTGTCAAAAATCAGCCGTTTTAGCTTGAACATTAAATGCCTCCAAATGGTATTTAATTCACTTCCTGGGCCCCTGGAAGCATGAAAATCACTTTAAACATGCTAATTTTAGCTCTAAAACTAATAATCCACCTACAAATGTGAACTGACTTTCAAAAATAAAACATTTGAAAACAGACCATTTTTCACCTTTCTGAAGAATGACGTAATGGGGGGGGGTGTTATCTCTTTTGTCAAAAATCAGCTGTTTTTGCTTGAACATTAAATGCCTCCAAATGGTATTTAATTCACTTCCCGGGGTGAAGAAACACTTTTTGAGACCTCAGAGTGAGCAAATTGGCCATTTTCATGCACTTTTAACCATTCCACAAATCTTGTGTTTAGAGCCCCTGGAAGCATGAAAATCACTTTAAACATGCTAATTTTAGCTCTAAAACTAATAATCCACCTACAAATGTGAACTGATGTTCAAAAATAAAACATTTGAAAACAGACCATTTTTCACCTTTCTGAAGCATGACGTAATGGGGGGTGTTATCTATTTTGTCAAAAATCAGCTGTTTTTGCTTGAACATTAAATGCCTCCAAATGGTATTTAATTCACTTCCCAGGCCCCTGGAAGCATGAAAATCACTTTAAACATGCTAATTTTAGCTCTAAAACTGATGATCCACCTACAAATGTGAACTGACGTTCAAAAATAAAACATTTGAAAACGGACCATTTTTCACCTTTCTGAAGAATGACGTAATGGGGGGTGTTATCTCTTTTGTCAAAAATCAGCTGTTTTTGCTTGAACATTAAATGCCTTCAAATGGTTTTTAATTCACTTCCCGGGGTGAAGAAACAGTTTTTGAGACCTCAGAGTGAGCAAATTGACCATTTTCATGCACTTTTAACCATTCCACAAATCTTGTGTTTAGAGCCCCTGGAAGCATGAAAATCACTTTAAACATGCTAATTTTAGCTCTAAAACTAATAATCCACCTACAAATGTGAACTGACGTTCAAAAACAAAACATTTGAAAACGGACCATTTTTCACCTTTCTGAAGAATGACGTAATGGGGGGGGTGTTATCTCTTTTGTCAAAAATCAGCTGTTTTTGCTTGAACATTAAATGCCTCCAAATGGTATTTAATTCACTTTCCGGGCCCCTGGAAGCATGAAAATCACTTTAAAAATGCTAATTTTAGCTCTAAAACTAATAATCCACCTACAAATGTGAACTGACGTTCAAAAATAAAACATTTGAAAAGGGACCATTTTTCACCTTTCTGAAGAATGACGTAATGGGGGGGTGTTATCTCTTTTGTCAAAAATCAGCTGTTTTTGCTTGAACATTAAATGCCTCCAAATGGTATTTAATTCACTTCCCGGGGTGAAGAAACACTTTTTGAGACCTCAGAGTGAGCAAATTGGCCATTTTCATGCACTTTTAACCATTCCACAAATCTTGTGTTTAGAGCCCCTGGAAGCATGAAAATCACTTTAAACATGCTAATTTTAGCTCTAAAACTAATAATCCACCTACAAATGTGAACTGATGTTCAAAAATAAAACATTTGAAAACAGACCATTTTTCACCTTTCTGAAGCATGACGTAATGGGGGGTGTTATCTATTTTGTCAAAAATCAGCTGTTTTTGCTTGAACATTAAATGCCTCCAAATGGTATTTAATTCACTTCCCAGGCCCCTGGAAGCATGAAAATCACTTTAAACATGCTAATTTTAGCTCTAAAACTGATGATCCACCTACAAATGTGAACTGACGTTCAAAAATAAAACATTTGAAAACGGACCATTTTTCACCTTTCTGAAGAATGACGTAATGGGGGGTGTTATCTCTTTTGTCAAAAATCAGCTGTTTTTGCTTGAACATTAAATGCCTTCAAATGGTTTTTAATTCACTTCCCGGGGTGAAGAAACAGTTTTTGAGACCTCAGAGTGAGCAAATTGACCATTTTCATGCACTTTTAACCATTCCACAAATCTTGTGTTTAGAGCCCCTGGAAGCATGAAAATCACTTTAAACATGCTAATTTTAGCTCTAAAACTAATAATCCACCTACAAATGTGAACTGACGTTCAAAAACAAAACATTTGAAAACGGACCATTTTTCACCTTTCTGAAGAATGACGTAATGGGGGGGGTGTTATCTCTTTTGTCAAAAATCAGCTGTTTTTGCTTGAACATTAAATGCCTCCAAATGGTATTTAATTCACTTTCCGGGCCCCTGGAAGCATGAAAATCACTTTAAAAATGCTAATTTTAGCTCTAAAACTAATAATCCACCTACAAATGTGAACTGACGTTCAAAAATAAAACATTTGAAAAGGGACCATTTTTCACCTTTCTGAAGAATGACGTAATGGGGGGGTGTTATCTCTTTTGTCAAAAATCAGCTGTTTTTGCTTGAACATTAAATGCCTCCAAATGGTATTTAATCCACTTCCCGGGGTGAAGAAACACTTTTTGAGACCTCAGAGTGAGCAAATTGGCCATTTTCATGCACTTTTAACCATTCCACAAATCTTGTGTTTAGAGCCCCTGGAAGCATGGAAATCACTTTAAACATGCTAATTTTAGCTCTAAAACTAATAATCCACCTACAGTGAACTGACGTTCAAAAATAAAACATTTGAAAACGGACCATTTTTCACCTTTCTGAAGCATGACGTAATGGGGGGGGTGTTATCTCTTTTGTCAAAAATCAGCTGTTTTTGCTTGAACATGAAATGCCTCCAAATGGTATTTAATTCACTTCCCGGGGGGAAGAAACACTTTTTGAGACCTCAGAGTGAGCAAATTGTCCATTTTCATGCACTTTTAACCATTCCACAAATCTTGTGTTTAGAGCCCCTGGAAGCATGAAAATCCCTTTAAACATGCTAATTTTAGCTCTAAAACTAATAATCCACCTACAAATGTTAACTGACCTTCAAAAATAAAACATTTGGAAACGGACCATTTTTCACCTTTCTGAAGCATGACGTAATGGGGGGGGTGTTATCTCTTTTGTCAAAAATCAGCCGTTTTTGCTTGAACATTAAATGCCTCCAAATGGTATTTAATTCACTTCCTGGGCCCCTGGAAGCATGAAAATCACTTTAAACATGCTAATTTTAGCTCTAAAACTAATAATCCACCTACAAATGTGAACTGACGTTCAAAAATAAAACATTTGAAAACGGACCATTTTTCACCTTTCTGAAGAATGACGTAATGGGGGGGTGTTATCTCTTTTGTCAAAAATCAGCTGTTTTTGCTTGAACATTAAATGCCTCCAAATGGTATTTAATTCACTTCCCGGGCCCCTGGAAGCATGAAAATCACTTTAAACATGCTAATTTTAGCTCTAAAACTGATGATCCACCTACAAATGTGAACTGACGTTCAAAAATGAAACATTTGAAAACGGACCATTTTTCACCTTTCTGAAGAATGACGTAATGCGGGGGTGTTATCTCTTTTGTCAAAAATCAGCTGTTTTTGCTTGAACATTAAATGCCTTCAAATGGCATTTAATTCACTTCCCGGGGTGAAGAAACACTTTTTGAGACCTCCTAGTGAGCAAATTGGCCATTTTCATGCACTTTTAACCATTCTACAAATCTTGTGTTTAGAGCCCCTGGAAGCATGAAAATCACTTTAAACATGCTAATTTTAGCTCTAAAACTAATAATCCACCTACAAATGTGAACTGACGTTCAAAAATAAAACATTTGAAAACGGACCATTTTTCACCTTTCTGAAGAATGACGTAATGGGGGGGTGTTATCTCTTTTGTCAATAAATCAGCTGTTTTTGCTTGAACATGAAATGCCTCCAAATGGTATTTAATTCACTTCCCGGGCCCCTGGAAGCATGAAAATCACTTTAAACATGCTATTTTAGCTCTAAAACTAATAATCCACCTACAAATGTGAACTGACGTTCAAAAATAAAACATTTGAAAACGGACCATTTTTCACCTTTCTGAAGCATGACGTAATGGGGGGGTGTTATCTCTTTTGTCAAAAATCAGCTGTTTTTGCTTGAACATTAAATGCCTCCAAATGGTATTTAATTCACTTCCCGGGGTGAAGAAACACTTTTTGAGATCTCAGAGTGAGCAAATTGGCCATTTTCATGCACTTTTAACCATTCCACACATCTTGTGTTTAGAGCCCCTGGAAGCATGAAAATCGCTTTAAACATGCTAATTTTAGCTCTAAAACTAATAATCCACCTACAAATGTGAACTGACATTCAAAAATAAAACATTTGAAAACGGACCATTTTTCACCTTTCTGAAGCATGACGTAATGGGGGGGGGTGTTATCTCTTTTGTCAAAAATCAGCCGTTTTTGCTTGAACATTAAATGCCTCCAAATGGTATTTAATTCACTTCCTGGGCCCCTGGAAGCATGAAAATCACTTTAAACATGCTAATTTTAGCTCTAAAACTAATAATCCACCTACAAATGTGAACTGACTTTCAAAAATAAAACATTTGAAAACAGACCATTTTTCACCTTTCTGAAGAATGACATAATGGGGGGGTGTTATCTCTTTTGTCAAAAATCAGCTGTTTTTGCTTGAACATTAAATGCCTCCAAATGGTATTTAATTCACTTCCCGGGGTGAAGAAACACTTTTTGAGACCTCAGAGTGAGCAAATTGGCAATTTTCAAGCACTTTTAACCATTCCACAAATCTTGTGTTTAGAGCCCCTGGAAGCATGAAAATCACTTTAAACATGCTAATTAAAGCTCTAAAACTAATAATCCACCTACAAATGTGAACTGATGTTCAAAAATAAAACATTTGAAAACGGACCATTTTTCACCTTTCTGAAGCATGACGTAATGGGGGGTGTTATCTATTTTGTCAAAAATCAGCTGTTTTTGCTTGAACATTAAATGCCTCCAAATGGTATTTAATTCACTTCCCGGGCCCCTGGAAGCATGAAAATCACTTTAAACATGCTAATTTTAGCTCTAAAACTGATGATCCACCTACAAATGTGAACTGACGTTCAAAAATAAAACATTTGAAAACGGACCATTTTTCACCTTTCTGAAGAATGACGTAATGGGGGTGTTATCTCTTTTGTCAAAAATCTGCTGTTTTTGCTTGAACATTAAATGCCTTCAAATGGTTTTTAATTCACTTCCCGGGGTGAAGAAACAGTTTTTGAGACCTCAGAGTGACCAAATTGACCATTTTCATGCACTTTTAACCATTCCACAAATCTTGTGTTTAGAGCCCCTGGAAGCATGAAAATCACTTTAAACATGCTAATTTTAGCTCTAAAACTAATAATCCACCTAAAAATGTGAACTGACGTTCAAAAACAAAACATTTGAAAACGGACCATTTTTCACCTTTCTGAAGAATGACGTAATGGGGGGGGTGTTATCTCTTTTGTCAAAAATCAGCTGTTTTTGCTTGAACATTAAATGCCTCCAAATGGTATTTAATTCACTTTCCGGGCCCCTGGAAGCATGAAAATCACTTTAAACATGCTAATTTTAGCTCTAAAACTAATAATCCACCTACAAATGTGAACTGACGTTCAAAAATAAAACATTTGAAAACGGACCATTTTTCACCTTTCTGAAGCATGACGTAATGGGGGGGGTGTTATCTCTTTTGTCAAAAATCAGCTGTTTTTGCTTGAACATTAAATGCCTCCAAATGGTATTTAATTCACTTCCCGGGGTGAAGAAACACTTTTTGAGACCTCAGAGTGAGCAAATTGACCATTTTCATGCACTTTTAACCATTCCACAAATCTTGTGTTTAGAGCCCCTGGAAGCATGAAAATCACTTTAAACATGCTAATTTTAGCTCTAAAACTGATGATCCACCTACAAATGTGAACTGACATTCAAAAATAAAACATTTGAAAACGGACCATTTTTCACCTTTCTGAAGCATGACGTAATGGGGGGGTGTTATCTCTTTTGTCAAAAATCAGCTGTTTTTGCTTGAACATTAAATGCCTCCAAATGGTATTTAATTCACTTCCCGGGGTGAAGAAACACTTTTTGAGACCTCAGAGTGAGCAAATTGGCCATTTTCATGCACTTTTAACCATTCCACAAATCTTGTGTTTAGAGCCCCTGGAAGCATGAAAATCACTTTAAACATGCTAATTAAAGCTCTAAAACTAATAATCCACCTACAAATGTGAACTGATGTTCAAAAATAAAACATTTGAAAACGGACCATTTTTCACCTTTCTGAAGCATGACGTAATGGGGGGTGTTATCTATTTTGTCAAAAATCAGCTGTTTTTGCTTGAACATTAAATGCCTCCAAATGGTATTTAATTCACTTCCCGGGCCCCTGGAAGCATGAAAATCACTTTAAACATGCTAATTTTAGCTCTAAAACTGATGATCCACCTACAAATGTGAACTGACGTTCAAAAATAAAACATTTGAAAACGGACCATTTTTCACCTTTCTGAAGAATGACGTAATGGGGGTGTTATCTCTTTTGTCAAAAATCTGCTGTTTTTGCTTGAACATTAAATGCCTTCAAATGGTTTTTAATTCACTTCCCGGGGTGAAGAAACAGTTTTTGAGACCTCAGAGTGACCAAATTGACCATTTTCATGCACTTTTAACCATTCCACAAATCTTGTGTTTAGAGCCCCTGGAAGCATGAAAATCACTTTAAACATGCTAATTTTAGCTCTAAAACTAATAATCCACCTAAAAATGTGAACTGACGTTCAAAAACAAAACATTTGAAAACGGACCATTTTTCACCTTTCTGAAGAATGACGTAATGGGGGGGGTGTTATCTCTTTTGTCAAAAATCAGCTGTTTTTGCTTGAACATTAAATGCCTCCAAATGGTATTTAATTCACTTTCCGGGCCCCTGGAAGCATGAAAATCACTTTAAACATGCTAATTTTAGCTCTAAAACTAATAATCCACCTACAAATGTGAACTGACGTTCAAAAATAAAACATTTGAAAACGGACCATTTTTCACCTTTCTGAAGCATGACGTAATGGGGGGGGTGTTATCTCTTTTGTCAAAAATCAGCTGTTTTTGCTTGAACATTAAATGCCTCCAAATGGTATTTAATTCACTTCCCGGGGTGAAGAAACACTTTTTGAGACCTCAGAGTGAGCAAATTGACCATTTTCATGCACTTTTAACCATTCCACAAATCTTGTGTTTAGAGCCCCTGGAAGCATGAAAATCACTTTAAACATGCTAATTTTAGCTCTAAAACTGATGATCCACCTACAAATGTGAACTGACATTCAAAAATAAAACATTTGAAAACGGACCATTTTTCACCTTTCTGAAGCATGACGTAATGGGGGGGTGTTATCTCTTATTTCAAAAATCAGCTGTTTTTGCTTGAACATTAAATGCCTCCAAATGGTATTTAATTCACTTCCCGGGGTGAAGAAACACTTTTTGAGACCTCAGAGTGAGCAAATAGGCCATTTTCATGCACTTTTAACCATTCCACAAATCTTGTGTTTAGGGTCCCTGGAAGCATGAAAATCACTTTAAACATGCTAATTTTAGCTCTAAAACTAATAATCCACCTACAAATGTGAACTGACGTTCAAAAATAAAACATTTGAAAACGGACCATTTTTCACCTTTCTGAAGCATGACGTAATGGGGGGTGTTATCTATTTTGTCAAAAATCAGCTGTTTTTGCTTGAACATTAAATGCCTCCAAATGGTATTTAATTCACTTCCTGGGCCCCTGGAAGCATGAAAATCACTTTAAACATGCTAATTTTAGCTCTAAAACTGATGATCCACCTACAAATGTGAACTGACGTTCAAAAATAAAACATTTGAAAACGGACCATTTTTCACCTTTCTGAAGAATGACGTAATGGGGGGTGTTATCTCTTTTGTCAAAAATCAGCTGTTTTTGCTTGAACATTAAATGCCTTCAAATGGTTTTTAATTCACTTCCCGGGGTGAAGAAACAGTTTTTGAGACCTCAGAGTGAGCAAATTGATCATTTTCATGCACTTTTAACCATTCCACAAATCTTGTGTTTAGAGCCCCTGGAAGCATGAAAATCACTTTAAACATGCTAATTTTAGCTCTAAAACTAATAATCCACCTACAAATGTGAACTGACGTTCAAAAACAAAACATTTGAAAACGGACCATTTTTCACCTTTCTGAAGAATGACGTAATGGGGGGGTGTTATCTCTTTTGTCAAAAATCAGCTGTTTTTGCTTGAACATTAAATGCATCCAAATGGTATTTAATTCACTTTCCGGGCCCCTGGAAGCATGAAAATCACTTTAAACATGCTAATTTTAGCTCTAAAACTAATAATCCACCTACAAATGTGAACTGACGTTCAAAAATAAAACATTTGAAAACGGACCATTTTTCACCTTTCTGAAGAATGACGTAATGGGGGGGTGTTATCTCTTTTGTCAAAAATCAGCTGTTTTTGCTTGAACATTAAATGCCTCCAAATGGTATTTAATTCACTTCCCGGGGTGAAGAAACACTTTTTGAGACCTCAGAGTGAGCAAATTGGCCATTTTCATGCACTTTTAACCATTCCACAAATCTTGTGTTTAGAGCCCCTGGAAGCATGAAAATCACTTTAAACATGCTAATTTTAGCTCTAAAACTAATAATCCACCTACAAATGTGAACTGACGTTCAAAAATAAAACATTTGAAAACGGACCATTTTTCACCTTTCTGAAGAATTACGTAATGGGGGGTGTTATCTCTTTTGTCAAAAATCAGCTGTTTTTGCTTGAACATGAAATGCCTCCAAATGGTATTTAATTCACTTCCCGGGCCCCTGGAAGCATGAAAATCACTTTAAACATGCTAATTTTAGCTCTAAAACTAATAATCCACCTACAAATGTGAACTGACGTTCAAAAATAAAACATTTGAAAACGGACCACTTTTCACCTTTCTGAAGAATGACGTAATGGGGGGGTGTTATCTCTTTTGTCAAAAATAAGCTGTTTTTGCTTGAACATTAAATGCCTCCAAATGGTATTTAATTCACTTCCCGGGGTGAAGAAACACTTTTTGAGATCTCAGAGTGAGCAAATTGGCCATTTTCATGTACTTTTAACCATTCCACACATCTTGTGTTTAGAGCCCCTGGAAGCATGAAAATCACTTTAAACATGCTAATTTTAGCTCTAAAACTAATAATCCACCTACAAATGTGAACTGACGTTCAAAAATAAAACATTTGAAAACGGACCATTTTTCACCTTTCTGAAGAATGACGTAATGGGGGGGTGTTATCTCTTTTGTCAATAAATCAGCTGTTTTTGCTTGAACATGAAATGCCTCCAAATGGTATTTAATTCACTTCCCGGGGGGAAGAAACACTTTTTGAGACCTCAGAGTGAGCAAATTGTCCATTTTCATGCACTTTTAACCATTCCACAAATCTTGTGTTTAGAGCCCCTGGAAGCATGAAAATCACTTTAAACATGCTAATTTTAGCTCTAAAACTAATAATCCACCTACAAATGTTAACTGACGTTCAAAAATAAAACATTTGAAAACGGACCATTTTTCACCTTTCTGAAGCATGACGTAATGGGGGGGTGTTATCTCTTTTGTCAAAAATCAGCTGTTTTTGCTTGAACATTAAATGCCTCCAAATGGTATTTAATTCACTTCCCGGGGTGAAGAAACACTTTTTGAGACCTCAGAGTGAGCAAATTGGCCATTTTCATGCACTTTTAACCATTCCACAAATCTTGTGTTTAGAGCCCCTGGAAGCATGGAAATCACTTTAAACATGCTAATTTTAGCTCTAAAACTGATGATCCACCTACAAATGTGAACTGACGTTCAAAAATGAAACATTTGAAAACGGACCATTTTTCACCTTTCTGAAGAATGACGTAATGGGGGGGTGTTATCTCTTTTGTCAAAAATCAGCTGTTTTTGCTTGAACATTAAATGCCTTCAAATGGCATTTAATTCACTTCCCGGGGTGAAGAAACACTTTTTGAGACCTCCTAGTGAGCAAATTGGCCATTTTCATGCACTTTTAACCATTCTACAAATCTTGTGTTTAGAGCCCCTGGAAGCATGAAAATCACTTTAAACATGCTAATTTTAGCTCTAAAACTAATAATCCACCTACAAATGTGAACTGACGTTCAAAAATAAAACATTTGAAAACGGACCATTTTTCACCTTTCTGAAGAATGACGTAATGGGGGGGTGTTATCTCTTTTGTCAATAAATCAGCTGTTTTTGCTTGAACATGAAATGCCTCCAAATGGTATTTAATTCACTTCCCGGGCCCCTGGAAGCATGAAAATCACTTTAAACATGCTAATTTTAGCTCTAAAACTAATAATCCACCTACAAATGTGAACTGACGTTCAAAAATAAAACATTTGAAAACGGACCATTTTTCACCTTTCTGCATGACGTAATGGGGGGGTGTTATCTCTTATGTCAAAAATCAGCTGTTTTTGCTTGAACATTAAATGCCTCCAAATGGTATTTAATTCACTTCCCGGGGTGAAGAAACACTTTTTGAGATCTCAGAGTGAGCAAATTGGCCATTTTCATGCACTTTTAACCATTCCACACATCTTGTGTTTAGAGCCCCTGGAAGCATGAAAATCGCTTTAAACATGCTAATTTTAGCTCTAAAACTAATAATCCACCTACAAATGTGAACTGACGTTCAAAAATAAAACATTTGAAAACGGACCATTTTTCACCTTTTTGAAGAATGACGTAATGGGGGGGTGTTATCTCTTTTGTCAATAAATCAGCTGTTTTTGCTTGAACATGAAATGCCTCCAAATGGTATTTAATTCACTTCCCGGGGGGAAGAAACACTTTTTGAGACCTCAGAGTGAGCAAATTGTCCATTTTCATGCACTTTTAACCATTCCACAAATCTTGTGTTTAGAGCCCCTGGAAGCATGAAAATCACTTTAAACATGCTAATTTTAGCTCTAAAACTAATAATCCACCTACAAATGTTAACTGACGTTCAAAAATAAAACATTTGAAAACGGACCATTTTTCACCTTTCTGAAGCATGACGTAATGGGGGGGGGGTGTTATCTCTTTTGTCAAAAATCAGCCGTTTTTGCTTGAACATTAAATGCCTCCAAATGGTATTTAATTCACTTCCTGGGCCCCTGGAAGCATGAAAATCACTTTAAACATGCTAATTTTAGCTCTAAAACTAATAATCCACCTACAAATGTGAACTGACTTTCAAAAATAAAACATTTGAAAACAGACCATTTTTCACCTTTCTGAAGAATGACATAATGGGGGGGTGTTATCTCTTTTGTCAAAAATCAGCTGTTTTTGCTTGAACATTAAATGCCTCCAAATGGTATTTAATTCACTTCCCGGGGTGAAGAAACACTTTTTGAGACCTCAGAGTGAGCAAATTGGCCATTTTCATGCACTTTTAACCATTCCACAAATCTTGTGTTTAGAGCCCCTGGAAGCATGAAAATCACTTTAAACATGCTAATTAAAGCTCTAAAACTAATAATCCACCTACAAATGTGAACTGATGTTCAAAAATAAAACATTTGAAAACGGAATATTTTTCTCCTTTCTGAAGCATGACGTAATGGGGGGTGTTATCTATTTTGTCAAAAATCAGCTGTTTTTGCTTGAACATTAAATGCCTCCAAATGGTATTTAATTCACTTCCCGGGCCCCTGGAAGCATGAAAATCACTTTAAACATGCTAATTTTAGCTCTAAAACTGATGATCCACCTACAAATGTGAACTGACGTTCAAAAATAAAACATTTGAAAACGGACCATTTTTCACCTTTCTGAAGAATGACGTAATGGGGGTGTTATCTCTTTTGTCAAAAATCTGCTGTTTTTGCTTGAACATTAAATGCCTTCAAATGGTTTTTAATTCACTTCCCGGGGTGAAGAAACAGTTTTTGAGACCTCAGAGTGACCAAATTGACCATTTTCATGCACTTTTAACCATTCCACAAATCTTGTGTTTAGAGCCCCTGGAAGCATGAAAATCACTTTAAACATGCTAATTTTAGCTCTAAAACTAATAATCCACCTAAAAATGTGAACTGACGTTCAAAAACAAAACATTTGAAAACGGACCATTTTTCACCTTTCTGAAGAATGACGTAATGGGGGGGGTGTTATCTCTTTTGTCAAAAATCAGCTGTTTTTGCTTGAACATTAAATGCCTCCAAATGGTATTTAATTCACTTTCCGGGCCCCTGGAAGCATGAAAATCACTTTAAACATGCTAATTTTAGCTCTAAAACTAATAATCCACCTACAAATGTGAACTGACGTTCAAAAATAAAACATTTGAAAAGGGACCATTTTTCACCTTTCTGAAGAATGACATAATGGGGGGGTGTTATCTCTTTTGTCAAAAATCAGCTGTTTTTGCTTGAACATTAAATGCCTCCAAATGGTATTTAATTCACTTCCCGGGGTGAAGAAACACTTTTTGAGACCTCAGAGTGAGCAAATTGGCCATTTTCATGCACTTTTAACCATTCCACAAATCTTGTGTTTAGAGCCCCTGGAAGCATGGAAATCACTTTAAACATGCTAATTTTAGCTCTAAAACTAATAATCCACCTACAAATGTGAACTGACGTTCAAAAATAAAACATTTGAAAACGGACCATTTTTCACCTTTCTGAAGCATGACGTAATGGGGGGGGTGTTATCTCTTTTGTCAAAAATCATCTGTTTTTGCTTGAACATTAAATGCCTCCAAATGGTATTTAATTCACTTCCCGGGGTGAAGAAACACTTTTTGAGACCTCAGAGTGAGCAAATTGACCATTTTCATGCACTTTTAACCATTCCACAAATCTTGTGTTTAGAGCCCCTGGAAGCATGAAAATCACTT
Organism: Lissotriton helveticus; assembly: GCF_964261635.1. NCBI lineage: Eukaryota > Metazoa > Chordata > Amphibia > Caudata > Salamandridae > Lissotriton > Lissotriton helveticus. The sequence continues at coordinate 843,473 of NW_027611949.1, forward strand.
TAAACATGCTAATTTTAGCTCTAAAACTGATGATCCACCTACAAATGTGAACTGACATTCAAAAATAAAACATTTGAAAACGGACCATTTTTCACCTTTCTGAAGCATGACGTAATGGGGGGGTGTTATCTCTTATTTCAAAAATCAGCTGTTTTTGCTTGAACATTAAATGCCTCCAAATGGTATTTAATTCACTTCCCAGGGTGAAGAAACACTTTTTGAGACCTCAGAGTGAGCAAATAGGCCATTTTCATGCACTTTTAACCATTCCACAAATCTTGTGTTTAGGGTCCCTGGAAGCATGAAAATCACTTTAAACATGCTAATTTTAGCTCTAAAACTAATAATCCACCTACAAATGTGAACTGACGTTCAAAAATAAAACATTTGAAAACGGACCATTTTTCACCTTTCTGAAGCATGACGTAATGGGGGGTGTTATCTATTTTGTCAAAAATCAGCTGTTTTTGCTTGAACATTAAATGCCTCCAAATGGTATTTAATTCACTTCCTGGGCCCCTGGAAGCATGAAAATCACTTTAAACATGCTAATTTTAGCTCTAAAACTGATGATCCACCTACAAATGTGAACTGACGTTCAAAAATAAAACATTTGAAAACGGACCATTTTTCACCTTTCTGAAGAATGACGTAATGGGGGGTGTTATCTCTTTTGTCAAAAATCAGCTGTTTTTGCTTGAACATTAAATGCCTTCAAATGGTTTTTAATTCACTTCCCGGGGTGAAGAAACAGTTTTTGAGACCTCAGAGTGAGCAAATTGATCATTTTCATGCACTTTTAACCATTCCACAAATCTTGTGTTTAGAGCCCCTGGAAGCATGAAAATCACTTTAAACATGCTAATTTTAGCTCTAAAACTAATAATCCACCTACAAATGTGAACTGACGTTCAAAAACAAAACATTTGAAAACGGACCATTTTTCACCTTTCTGAAGAATGACGTAATGGGGGGGTGTTATCTCTTTTGTCAAAAATCAGCTGTTTTTGCTTGAACATTAAATGCATCCAAATGGTATTTAATTCACTTTCCGGGCCCCTGGAAGCATGAAAATCACTTTAAACATGCTAATTTTAGCTCTAAAACTAATAATCCACCTACAAATGTGAACTGACGTTCAAAAATAAAACATTTGAAAACGGACCATTTTTCACCTTTCTGAAGAATGACGTAATGGGGGGGTGTTATCTCTTTTGTCAAAAATCAGCTGTTTTTGCTTGAACATGAAATGCCTCCAAATGGTATTTAATTCACTTCCCGGGCCCCTGGAAGCATGAAAATCACTTTAAACATGCTAATTTTAGCTCTAAAACTAATAATCCACCTACAAATGTGAACTGACGTTCAAAAATAAAACATTTGAAAACGGACCACTTTTCACCTTTCTGAAGAATGACGTAATGGGGGGGTGTTATCTCTTTTGTCAAAAATAAGCTGTTTTTGCTTGAACATTAAATGCCTCCAAATGGTATTTAATTCACTTCCCGGGGTGAAGAAACACTTTTTGAGATCTCAGAGTGAGCAAATTGTCCATTTTCATGCACTTTTAACCATTCCACAAATCTTGTGTTTAGAGCCCCTGGAAGCATGAAAATCACTTTAAACATGCTAATTTTAGCTCTAAAACTAATAATCCACCTACAAATGTTAACTGACGTTCAAAAATAAAACATTTGAAAACGGACCATTTTTCACCTTTCTGAAGCATGACGTAATGGGGGGGGGTGTTATCTCTTTTGTCAAAAATCAGCCGTTTTAGCTTGAACATTAAATGCCTCCAAATGGTATTTAATTCACTTCCTGGGCCCCTGGAAGCATGAAAATCACTTTAAACATGCTAATTTTAGCTCTAAAACTAATAATCCACCTACAAATGTGAACTGATGTTCAAAAATAAAACATTTGAAAACAGACCATTTTTCACCTTTCTGAAGCATGACGTAATGGGGGGTGTTATCTATTTTGTCAAAAATCAGCTGTTTTTGCTTGAACATTAAATGCCTCCAAATGGTATTTAATTCACTTCCCGGGCCCCTGGAAGCATGAAAATCACTTTAAACATGCTAATTTTAGCTCTAAAACTGATGATCCACCTACAAATGTGAACTGACGTTCAAAAATAAAACATTTGAAAACGGACCATTTTTCACCTTTCTGAAGAATGACGTAATGGGGGGTGTTATCTCTTTTGTCAAAAATCAGCTGTTTTTGCTTGAACATTAAATGCCTTCAAATGGTTTTTAATTCACTTCCCGGGGTGAAGAAACAGTTTTTGAGACCTCAGAGTGAGCAAATTGACCATTTTCATGCACTTTTAACCATTCCACAAATCTTGTGTTTAGAGCCCCTGGAAGCATGAAAATCACTTTAAACATGCTAATTTTAGCTCTAAAACTAATAATCCACCTACAAATGTGAACTGACGTTCAAAAACAAAACATTTGAAAAGGGACCATTTTTCACCTTTCTGAAGAATGACGTAATGGGGGGGTGTTATCTCTTTTGTCAAAAATCAGCTGTTTTTGCTTGAACATTAAATGCCTCCAAATGGTATTTAATTCACTTCCCGGGGTGAAGAAACACTTTTTGAGACCTCAGAGTGAGCAAATTGGCCATTTTCATGCACTTTTAACCATTCCACAAATCTTGTGTTTAGAGCCCCTGGAAGCATGGAAATCACTTTAAACATGCTAATTTTAGCTCTAAAACTAATAATCCACCTACAAATGTGAACTGACGTTCAAAAATAAAACATTTGAAAACGGACCATTTTTCACCTTTCTGAAGCATGACGTAATGGGGGGGGTGTTATCTCTTTTGTCAAAAATCAGCTGTTTTTGCTTGAACATTAAATGCCTCCAAATGGTATTTAATTCACTTCCCGGGGTGAAGAAACACTTTTTGAGACCTCAGAGTGAGCAAATTGACCATTTTCATGCACTTTTAACCATTCCACAAATCTTGTGTTTAGAGCCCCTGGAAGCATGAAAATCACTTTAAACATGCTAATTTTAGCTCTAAAACTGATGATCCACCTACAAATGTGAACTGACATTCAAAAATAAAACATTTGAAAACGGACCATTTTTCACCTTTCTGAAGCATGACGTAATGGGGGGGTGTTGTTATCTCTTATTTCAAAAATCGGCTGTTTTTGCTTGAACATTAAATGCCTCCAAATGGTATTTAATTCACTTCCGGGGGTGAAGAAACACTTTTTGAGACCTCAGAGTGAGCAAATTGGCCATTTTCATGCACTTTTAACCATTCCACAAATCTTGTGTTTAGGGTCCCTGGAAGCATGAAAATCACTTTAAACATGCTAATTTTAGCTCTAAAACTAATAATCCACCTACAAATGTGAACTGACGTTCAAAAATAAAACATTTGAAAACGGACCATTTTTCACCTTTCTGAAGCATGACGTAATGGGGGGTGTTATCTATTTTGTCAAAAATCAGCTGTTTTTGCTTGAACATTAAATGCCTCCAAATGGTATTTAATTCACTTCCTGGGCCCCTGGAAGCATGAAAATCACTTTAAACATGCTAATTTTAGCTCTAAAACTGATGATCCACCTACAAATGTGAACTGACGTTCAAAAATAAAACATTTGAAAACGGACCATTTTTCACCTTTCTGAAGAATGACGTAATGGGGGGGTGTTATCTCTTTTGTCAAAAATCAGCTGTTTTTGCTTGAACATTAAATGCCTCCAAATGGTATTTAATTCACTTCCCGGGGTGAAGAAACACTTTTTGAGACCTCAGAGTGAGCAAATTGGCAATTTTCATGCACTTTTAACCATTCCACAAATCTTGTGTTTAGAGCCCCTGGAAGCATGAAAATCACTTTAAACATGCTAATTTTAGCTCTAAAACTAATAATCCACCTACAAATGTGAACTGACGTTCAAAAATAAAACATTTGAAAACGGACCATTTTTCACCTTTCTGAAGAATGACGTAATGGGGGGGTGTTATCTCTTTTGTCAAAAATCAGCTGTTTTTGCTTGAACATTAAATGCCTCCAAATGGTATTTAATTCACTTCCCGGGCCCCTGGAAGCATGAAAATCACTTTAAACATGCTAATTTTAGCTCTAAAACTGATGATCCACCTACAAATGTGAACTGACGTTCAAAAATAAAACATTTGAAAACGGACCATTTTTCACCTTTCTGAAGAATGACGTAATGGGGGGGTGTTATCTCTTTTGTCAAAAATCAGCTGTTTTTGCTTGAACATTAATTGCCTTCAAATGGTATTTAATTCACTTCCCGGGGGGAAGAAACACTTTTTGAGACCTCAGAGTGAGCAAATTGGCCATTTTCATGCACTTTTAACCATTCTACAAATCTTGTGTTTAGAGCCCCTGGAAGCATGAAAATCACTTTAAACATGCTAATTTTAGCTCTAAAACTAATAATCCACCTACAAATGTGAACTGACGTTCAAAAATAAAACATTTAAAAACGGACCATTTTTCACCTTTCTGAAGAATGACGTAATGGGGGGGTGTTATCTCTTTTGTCAATAAATCAGCTGTTTTTGCTTGAACATGAAATGCCTCCAAATGGTATTTAATTCACTTCCCGGGCCCCTGGAAGCATGAAAATCACTTTAAACATGCTAATTTTAGCTCTAAAACTAATAATCCACCTACAAATGTGAACTGACGTTCAAAAATAAAACATTTGAAAACGGACCATTTTTCACCTTTCTGAAGAATGACGTAATGGGGGGGTGTTATCTCTTTTGTCAAAAATAAGCTGTTTTTGCTTGAACATTAAATGCCTCCAAATGGTATTTAATTCACTTCCCGGGGTGAAGAAACACTTTTTGAGATCTCAGAGTGAGCAAATTGGCCATTTTCATGCACTTTTAACCATTCCACACATCTTGTGTTTAGAGCCCCTGGAAGCATGAAAATCACTTTAAACATGCTAATTTTAGCTCTAAAACTAATAATCCACCTACAAATGTGAACTGACGTTCAAAAATAAAACATTTGAAAACGGACCATTTTTCACCTTTCTGAAGAATGACGTAATGGGGGGGTGTTATCTCTTTTGTCAAAAATCAGCTGTTTTTGCTTGAACATTAAATGCCTCCAAATGGTATTTAATTCACTTCCCGGGGTGAAGAAACACTTTTTGAGACCTCAGAGTGAGCAAATTGACCATTTTCATGCACTTTTAACCATTCCACAAATCTTGTGTTTAGAGCCCCTGGAAGCATGAAAATCACTTTAAACATGCTAATTTTAGCTCTAAAACTAATAATCCACCTACAAATGTGAACTGACGTTCAAAAATAAAACATTTGAAAACGGAAAATTTTTCACCTTTCTGAAGAATGACGTAATGGGGGGGTGTTATCTCTTTTGTAAAAAATCAGCTGTTTTTGCTTGAACATTAAATGCCTCCAAATGGTATTTAATTCACTTCCCGGGCCCCTGGAAGCATAAAAATCACTTTAAACATGCTAATTTTAGCTCTAAAACTAACAATCCACCTACAAATGTGAACTGACGTTCAAAAATAAAACATTTGAAAACGGACCATTTTTCACTTTTCTGAAGCATGACGTAATGGGGGGGTGTTATCTCTTTTGTCAAAAATCAGCCGTTTTTGCTTGAACATTAAATGCCTCCAAATGGTATTTAATTCACTTCCCGGGGTGAAGAAACACTTTTTGAGACCTCAGGGTGAGCAAATTGGCAATTTTCATGCACTTTTAACCATTCCACAAATCTTGTGTTTAGGGCCCCTGGAAGCATGAAAATCACTTTAAACATGCTAATTTTAGCTCTAAAACTAATAATCCACCTACAAATGTGAACTGACGTTCAAAAATAAAACATTTGAAAACGGACCATTTTTCACCTTTCTGAAGCATGACGTAATGGGGGGGTGTTATCTCTTTTGTCAAAAATCAGCTGTTTTTGCTTGAACATTAAATGCCTCCAAATGGTATTTAATTCACTTCCCGGGATGAAGAAACACTTTTTGAGACCTCAGAGTGAGCAAATTGGCCATTTTCATGCACTTTTAACCATTTCACAAATCTTGTGTTTAGAGCCCCTGGAAGCATGAAAATCACTTTAAACATGCTAATTTTAGCTCTAAAACTAATAATCCACCTACAAATGTGAATTGACTTTCAAAAATAAAACATTTGAAAACAGACCATTTTTCACCTTTCTGAAGAATGACGTAATGGGGGGGTGTTATCTCTTTTGTCAAAAATCAGCTGTTTTTGCTTGAACATTAAATGCCTCCAAATGGTATTTAATTCACTTCCTGGGCCCCTGGAAGCATGAAAATCACTTTAAACATGCTAATTTTAGCTCTAAAACTGATGATCCACCTACAAATGTGAACTGACGTTCAAAAATAAAACATTTGAAAACGGACCATTTTTCACCTTTCTGAAGAATGACGTAATGGGGGGGTGTTATCTCTTTTGTCAAAAATCAGCTGTTTTTGCTTGAACATTAAATGCGTTCAAATGGTATTTAATTCACTTCCCGGGGTGAAGAAACACTTTTTGAGACCTCAGAGTGAGCAAATTGTCCATTTTCATGCACTTTTAACCATTCCACAAATCTTGTGTTTAGAACCCCTGGAAGCATGAAAATCACTTTAAACATGCTAATTTTAGCTCTAAAACTAATAATCCACCTACAAATGTTAACTGACGTTCAAAAATAAAACATTTGAAAACGGACCATTTTTCACCTTTCTGAAGCATGAAGTAATGGGGGGGTGTTATCTCTTTTGTCAAAAATCAGCCGTTTTTGCTTGAACATTAAATGCCTCCAAATGGTATTTAATTCACTTCCTGGGCCCCTGGAAGCATGAAAATCACTTTAAACATGCTAATTTTAGCTCTAAAACTAATAATCCACCTACAAATGTGAACTGACTTTCAAAAATAAAACATTTGAAAACAGACCATTTTTCACCTTTCTGAAGAATGACGTAATGGGGGGGTGTTATCTCTTTTGTCAAAAATCAGCTGTTTTTGCTTGAACATTAAATGCCTCCAAATGGTATTTAATTCACTTCCCGGAGTGAAGAAACACTTTTTGAGACCTCAGAGTGAGCAAATTGGCCATTTTCATGCACTTTTAACCATTCCACAAATCTTGTGTTTAGAGCCCCTGGAAGCATGAAAATCACTTTAAACATGCTAATTTTAGCTCTAAAACTAATAATCCACCTACAAATGTGAACTGACGTTCAAAAATAAAACATTTGAAAACGGACCATTTTTCACCTTTCTGAAGAATGACGTAATGGGGGGTGTTATCTTTTTTGTCAAAAATCAGCTGTTTTTGCTTGAACATTAAATGCCTTTAAATGGCTTTTAATTCACTTCCCGGGGTGAAGAAACAGTTTTTGAGACCTCAGAGTGAGCAAATTGACCATTTTCATGCACTTTTAACCATTCCACAAATCTTGTGTTTAGAGCCCCTGGAAGCATGAAAATCACTTTAAACATGCTAATTTTAGCTCTAAAACTAATAATCCACCTACAAATGTGAACTGACGTTCAAAAACAAAACATTTGAAAACGGACCATTTTTCACCTTTCTGAAGAATGACGTAATGGGGGGGTGTTATCTCTTTTGTCAAAAATCAGCTGTTTTTGCTTGAACATTAAATGTCTCCAAATGGTATTTAATTAACTTTCAGAGCCCCTGGAAGCATGAAAATCACTTTAAACATGCTAATTTTAGCTCTAAAACTGATGATCCACCTACAAATGTGAACTGAAATTCTAAAATAAAACATTTGAAAACGGACCATTTTTCACCTTTCTGAAGCATGACGTAATGGGGGGGTGTTATCTCTTATTTCAAAAATCTGCTGTTTTTGCTTGAACATTAAATGCCTCCAAATGGTATTTAATTCACTTCCCGGGGTGAAGAAACACTTTTTGAGACCTCAGAGTGAGCAAATTGGCCATTTTCATGCACTTTTAACCATTCCACAAATCTTGTGTTTAGGGTCCCTGGAAGCATGAAAATCACTTTAAACATGCTAATTTTAGCTCTAAAACTAATAATCCACCTACAAATGTGAACTGACGTTCAAAAATAAAACATTTGAAAACGGACCATTTTTCACCTTTCTGAAGCATGACGTAATGGGGGGTGTTATCTATTTTGTCAAAAATCAGCTGTTTTTGCTTGAACATTAAATGCCTCCAAATGGTATTTAATTCACTTCCTGGGCCCCTGGAAGCATGAAAATCACTTTAAACATGCTAATTTTAGCTCTAAAACTGATGATCCACCTACAAATGTGAACTGACGTTCAAAAATAAAACATTGGAAAACGGACCATTTTTCACCTTTCTGAAGAATGACGTAATGGGGGGTGTTATCTCTTTTGTCAAAAATCAGCTGTTTTTGCTTGAACATTAAATGCCTTCAAATGGTTTTTAATTCACTTCCCGGGGTGAAGAAACAGTTTTTGAGACCTCAGAGTGAGCAAATTGACCATTTTCATGCACTTTTAACCATTCCACAAATCTTGTGTTTAGAGCCCCTGGAAGCATGAAAATCACTTTAAACATGCTAATTTTAGCTCTAAAACTAATAATCCACCTACAAATGTGAACTGACGTTCAAAAACAAAACATTTGAAAACGGACCATTTTTCACCTTTCTGAAGAATGACGTAATGGGGGGGTGTTATCTCTTTTGTCAAAAATCAGCTGTTTTTGCTTGAACATTAAATGCATCCAAATGGTATTTAATTCACTTTCCGGGCCCCTGGAAGCATGAAAATCACTTTAAACATGCTAATTTTAGCTCTAAAACTAATAATCCACCTACAAATGTGAACTGACGTTCAAAAATAAAACATTTGAAAACGGACCATTTTTCACCTTTCTGAAGAATGACGTAATGGGGGGGTGTTATCTCTTTTGTCAAAAATCAGCTGTTTTTGCTTGAACATTAAATGCCTCCAAATGGTATTTAATTCACTTCCCGGGGTGAAGAAACACTTTTTGAGACCTCAGAGTGAGCAAATTGGCCATTTTCATGCACTTTTAACCATTCCACAAATCTTGTGTTTAGAGCCCCTGGAAGCATGAAAATCACTTTAAACATGTTAATTTTAGCTCTAAAACTAATAATCAACCTTCAAATGTGAACTGACGTTCAAAAATAAAACATTTGAAAACGGACCATTTTTCACCTTTCTGAAGAATGACGTAATGGGGGGTGTTATCTCTTTTGTCAAAAATCAGCTGTTTTTGCTTGAACATTAAATGCCTCCAAATGGTATTTAATTCACTTCCCGGGCCCCTGGAAGCATGAAAATCACTTTAAACATGCTAATTTTAGCTCTAAAACTGATGATCCACCTACAAATGTGAACTGACGTTCAAAAATAAAACATTTGAAAACAGACAATTTTTCACCTTTCTGAAGAATGACGTAATGGGGGGGTGTTATCTCTTTTGTCAAAAATCAGCTGTTTTTGCTTGAACATTAAATGCCTCCAAATGGTATTTAATTCACTTCCCGGGGTGAAGAAACACTTTTTGAGACCTCAGAGTGAGCAAATTGGCCATTTTCATGCACTTTTAACCATTCCACAAATCTTGTGTTTAGAGCCCCTGGAAGCATGAAAATCACTTTAAACATGTTAATTTTAGCTCTAAAACTAATAATCCACCTACAAATGTGAACTGACGTTCAAAAATAAAACATTTGAAAACGGACCATTTTTCACCTTTCTGAAGAATGACGTAATGGGGGGGTGTTATCTCTTTTGTCAATAAATCAGCTGTTTTTGCTTGAACATGAAATGCCTCCAAATTGTATTTAATTCACTTCCCGGGCCCCTGGAAGCATGAAAATCACTTTAAACATGCTAATTTTAGCTCTAAAACTAATAATCCACCTACAAATGTGAACTGACGTTCAAAAATAAAACATTTGAAAACGGACCATTTTTCACCTTTCTGAAGAATGACGTAATGGGGGGGTGTTATCTCTTTTGTCAAAAATAAGCTGTTTTTGCTTGAACATTAAATGCCTCCAAATGGTATTTAATTCACTTCCCGGGGTGAAGAAACACTTTTTGAGATCTCAGAGTGAGCAAATTGGCCATTTTCATGCACTTTTAACCATTCCACACATCTTGTGTTTAGAGCCCCTGGAAGCATGAAAATCACTTTAAACATGCTAATTTTAGCTCTAAAACTAATAATCCACCTACAAATGTGAAGTGACGTTCAAAAATAAAACATTTGAAAACGGACCATTTTTCACCTTTCTGAAGCATGACGTAGAGGGGGGTGTTATCTCTTTTGTCAAAAATCAGCTGTTTTTGCTTGAACATTAAATGCCTCCAAATGGTATTTAATTCACTTCCCGGGGTGAAGAAACACTTTTTGAGACCTCAGAGTGAGCAAATTGACCATTTTCATGCACTTTTAACCATTCCACAAATCTTGTGTTTAGAGCCCCTGGAAGCATGAAAATCACTTTAAACATGCTAATTTTAGCTCTAAAACTAATAATCCACCTACAAATGTGAACTGACGTTCAAAAATAAAACATTTGAAAACGGACCATTTTTCACCTTTCTGAAGAATGACGTAATGGGGGGTGTTATCTCTTTTGTCAAAAATCAGCTGTTTTTGCTTGAACATGAAATGCCTCCAAATGGTATTTAATTCACTTCCCGGGCCCCTGGAAGCATAAAAATCACTTTAAACATGCTAATTTTAGCTCTAAAACTAACAATCCACCTACAAATGTGAACTGACGTTCAAAAATAAAACATTTGAAAACGGACCATTTTTCACTTTTCTGAAGCATGACGTAATGGGGGGGTGTTATCTCTTTTGTCAAAAATCAGCCGTTTTTGCTTGAACATTAAATGCCTCCAAATGGTATTTAATTCACTTCCCGGGGTGAAGAAACACTTTTTGAGACCTCAGAGTGAGCAAATTGGCAATTTTCATGCACTTTTAACCATTCCACAAATCTTGTGTTTAGGGCCCCTGGAAGCATGAAAATCACTTTAAACATGCTAATTTTAGCTCTAAAACTAATAATCCACCTACAAATGTGAACTGACGTTCAAAAATAAAACATTTGAAAACGGACCATTTTTCACCTTTCTGAAGCATGACGTAATGGGGGGGTGTTATCTCTTTTGTCAAAAATCAGCCGTTTTTGCTTGAACATTAAATGCCTTCAAATGGTATTTAATTCACTTCCTGGGCCCCTGGAAGCATGAAAATCACTTTAAACATGCTAATTTTAGCTCTAAAACTAATAATCCACCTACAAATGTGAACTGACGTTCAAAAACAAAACATTTGAAAACGGACCATTTTTCACCTTTCTGAAGAATGACGTAATGGGGGGGTGTTATCTCTTTTGTCAAAAATCAGCTGTTTTTGCTTGAACATTAAATGCCTCCAAATGGTATTTAATTCACTTTCCGGGCCCCTGGAAGCATGAAAATCACTTTAAACATGCTAATTTTAGCTCTAAAACTAATAATCCACCTACAAATGTGAACTGACGTTCAAAAATAAAACATTTGAAAACGGACCATTTTTCACCTTTCTGAAGAATGACGTAATGGGGGGGTCTTATCTCTTTTGTCAAAAATCAGCTGTTTTTGCTTGAACATTAAATGCCTCCAAATGGTATTTAATTCACTTCCCGGGGTGAAGAAACACTTTTTGAGACCTCAGAGTGAGCAAATTGGCCATTTTCATGCACTTTTAACCATTCCACAAATCTTGTGTTTAGAGCCCCTGGAAGCATGGAAATCACTTTAAACATGCTAATTTTAGCTCTAAAACTAATAATCCACCTACAAATGTGAACTGACGTTCAAAAATAAAACATTTGAAAACGGACCATTTTTCACCTTTCTGAAGAATGACGTAATGGGGGGGTGTTATCTCTTTTGTCAAAAATAAGCTGTTTTTGCTTGAACATTAAATGCCTCCAAATGGTATTTAATTCACTTCCCGGGGTGAAGAAACACTTTTTGAGATCTCAGAGTGAGCAAATTGGCCATTTTCATGCACTTTTAACCATTCCACACATCTTGTGTTTAGAGCCCCTGGAAGCATGAAAATCACTTTAAACATGCTAATTTTAGCTCTAAAACTAATAATCCACCTACAAATGTGAAGTGACGTTCAAAAATAAAACATTTGAAAACGGACCATTTTTCACCTTTCTGAAGCATGACGTAGAGGGGGGTGTTATCTCTTTTGTCAAAAATCAGCTGTTTTTGCTTGAACATTAAATGCCTCCAAATGGTATTTAATTCACTTCCCGGGGTGAAGAAACACTTTTTGAGACCTCAGAGTGAGCAAATTGACCATTTTCATGCACTTTTAACCATTCCACAAATCTTGTGTTTAGAGCCCCTGGAAGCATGAAAATCACTTTAAACATGCTAATTTTAGCTCTAAAACTAATAATCCACCTACAAATGTGAACTGACGTTCAAAAATAAAACATTTGAAAACGGACCATTTTTCACCTTTCTGAAGAATGACGTAATGGGGGGTGTTATCTCTTTTGTCAAAAATCAGCTGTTTTTGCTTGAACATTAAATGCCTCCAAATGGTATTTAATTCACTTCCCGGGCCCCTGGAAGCATAAAAATCACTTTAAACATGCTAATTTTAGCTCTAAAACTAACAATCCACCTACAAATGTGAACTGACGTTCAAAAATAAAACATTTGAAAACGGACCATTTTTCACTTTTCTGAAGCATGACGTAATGGGGGGGTGTTATCTCTTTTGTCAAAAATCAGCCGTTTTTGCTTGAACATTAAATGCCTCCAAATGGTATTTAATTCACTTCCCGGGGTGAAGAAACACTTTTTGAGACCTCAGAGTGAGCAAATTGGCAATTTTCATGCACTTTTAACCATTCCACAAATCTTGTGTTTAGGGCCCCTGGAAGCATGAAAATCACTTTAAACATGCTAATTTTAGCTCTAAAACTAATAATCCACCTACAAATGTGAACTGACGTTCAAAAATAAAACATTTGAAAACGGACCATTTTTCACCTTTCTGAAGCATGACGTAATGGGGGGGTGTTATCTCTTTTGTCAAAAATCAGCCGTTTTTGCTTGAACATTAAATGCCTTCAAATGGTATTTAATTCACTTCCTGGGCCCCTGGAAGCATGAAAATCACTTTAAACATGCTAATTTTAGCTCTAAAACTAATAATCCACCTACAAATGTGAACTGACGTTCAAAAACAAAACATTTGAAAACGGACCATTTTTCACCTTTCTGAAGAATGACGTAATGGGGGGGTGTTATCTCTTTTGTCAAAAATCAGCTGTTTTTGCTTGAACATTAAATGCCTCCAAATGGTATTTAATTCACTTTCCGGGCCCCTGGAAGCATGAAAATCACTTTAAACATGCTAATTTTAGCTCTAAAACTAATAATCCACCTACAAATGTGAACTGACGTTCAAAAATAAAACATTTGAAAACGGACCATTTTTCACCTTTCTGAAGAATGACGTAATGGGGGGGTCTTATCTCTTTTGTCAAAAATCAGCTGTTTTTGCTTGAACATTAAATGCCTCCAAATGGTATTTAATTCACTTCCCGGGGTGAAGAAACACTTTTTGAGACCTCAGAGTGAGCAAATTGGCCATTTTCATGCACTTTTAACCATTCCACAAATCTTGTGTTTAGAGCCCCTGGAAGCATGGAAATCACTTTAAACATGCTAATTTTAGCTCTAAAACTAATAATCCACCTACAAATGTGAACTGACGTTCAAAAATAAAACATTTGAAAACGGACCATTTTTCACCTTTCTGAAGCATGACGTAATGGGGGGTGTTATCTCTTTTGTCAAAAATCAGCTGTTTTTGCTTGAACATTAAATGCCTCCAAATGGTATTTAATTCACTTCCCGGGGTGAAGAAACACTTTTTGAGACCTCAGAGTGAGCAAATTGACCATTTTCATGCACTTTTAACCATTCCACAAATCTTGTGTTTAGAGCCCCTGGAAGAATGAAAATCACTTTAAACATGCTAATTTTAGCTCTAAAACTGATGATCCACCTACAAATGTGAACTGACATTCAAAAATAAAACATTTGAAAACGGACCATTTTTCACCTTTCTGAAGCATGACGTAATGGGGGTGTTATCTATTTTGTCAAAAATCAGCTGTTTTTGCTTGAACATTAAATGCCTCCAAATGGTATTTAATTCACTTCCTGGGCCCCTGGAAGCATGAAAATCACTTTAAACATGCTAATTTTAGCTCTAAAACTGATGATCCACCTACAAATGTGAACTGACGTTCAAAAATAAAACATTTGAAAACGGACCATTTTTCACCTTTCTGAAGAATGACGTAAGTGGGGTGTTATCTCTTTTGTCAAAAATCAGCTGTTTTTGCTTGAACATTAAATGCCTTCAAATGGTTTTTAATTCACTTCCCGGGGTGAAGAAACAGTTTTTGAGACCTCAGAGTGAGCAAATTGACCATTTTCATGCACTTTTAACCATTCCACAAATCTTGTGTTTAGAGCCCCTGGAAGCATGAAAATCACTTTAAACATGCTAATTTTAGCTCTAAAACTAATAATCCACCTACAAATGTGAACTGACGTTCAAAAACAAAACATTTGAAAACGGACCATTTTTCACCTTTCTGAAGAATGACGTAATGGGGGGGGTGTTATCTCATTTGTCAAAAATCAGCTGTTTTTGCTTGAACATTAAATGCATCCAAATGGTATTTAATTCACTTTCCGGGCCCCTGGAAGCATGAAAATCACTTTAAACATGCTAATGTTAGCTCTAAAACTAATAATCCACCTACAAATGTGAACTGACGTTCAAAAATAAAACATTTGAAAACGGACCATTTTTCACCTTTCTGAAGAATGACGTAATGGGGGGGTGTTATCTCTTTTGTCAAAAATCAGCTGTTTTTGCTTGAACAATAAATGCCTCCAAATGGTATTTAATTCACTTCCCGGGGTGAAGAAACACTTTTTGAGACCTCAGAGTGAGCAAATTGGCCATTTTCATGCACTTTTAACCATTCCACAAATCTTGTGTTTAGAGCCCCTGGAAGCATGAAAATCACTTTAAACATGCTAATTTTAGCTTAAACTAATAATCCACCTACAAATGTGAACTAACGTTCAAAAATAAAACATTTGAAAACGGACCATTTTTCACCTTTCTGAAGAATGACGTAATGGGGGGGTGTTATCTCTATTGTCAAAAATCAGCTGTTTTTGCTTGAACATTAAATGCCTCCAAATGGTATTTAATTCACTTCCCGGGCCCCTGGAAGCATGAAAATCACTTTAAACATGCTAATTTTAGCTCTAAAACTGATGATCCACCTACAAATGTGAACTGACGTTCAAAAATAAAACATTTGAAAACGGACCATTTTTCACCTTTCTGAACAATGACGTAATAGGGGGTGTTATCTCTTTTGTCAAAAATCAGCTGTTTTTGCTTGAACATTAAATGCCTTCAAATGGTTTTTAATTCACTTCCCGGGGTGAAGAAACAGTTTTTGAGACCTCAGAGTGAGCAAATTGGCCATTTTCATGCACTTTTAACCATTCCACAAATCTTGTGTTTAGAGCCCATGGAAGCATGGAAATCACTTTAAACATGCTAATTTTAGCTCTAAAACTAATAATCCACCTACAAATGTGAACTGACGTTCAAAAATAAAACATTTGAAAACGGACCATTTTTCACCTTTCTGAAGCATGACGTAATGGGGGGGGTGTTATCTCTTTTGTCAAAAATCAGCTGTTTTTGCTTGAACATTAAATGCCTCCAAATGGTATTTAATTCACTTTCCGGGCCCCTGGAAGCATGAAAATCACTTTAAACATGCTAATTTTAGCTCTAAAACTAATAATCCACCTACAAATGTGAACTGACGTTCAAAAATAAAACATTTGAAAAGGGACCATTTTTCACCTTTCTGAAGAATGACGTAATGGGGGGGTGTTATCTCTTTTGTCAAAAATCAGCTGTTTTTGCTTGAACATTAAATGCCTCCAAATGGTATTTAATTCACTTCCCGGGGTGAAGAAACACTTTTTGAGACCTCAGAGTGAGCAAATTGGCCATTTTCATGCACTTTTAACCATTCCACAAATCTTGTGTTTAGAGCCCCTGGAAGCATGAAAATCACTTTAAACATGCTAATTTTAGCTCTAAAACTGATGATCCACCTACAAATGTGAACTGACATTCAAAAATAAAACATTTGAAAACGGACCATTTTTCACCTTTCTGAAGCATGACGTAATGGGGGGGTGTTATCTCTTATTTCAAAAATCAGCTGTTTTTGCTTGAACATTAAATGCCTCCAAATGGTATTTAATTCACTTCCCGGGGTGAAGAAACACTTTTTGAGACCTCAGAGTGAGCAAATTGGCCATTTTCATGCACTTTTAACCATTCCACAAATCTTGTGTTTAGGGTCCCTGGAAGCATGAAAATCACTTTAAACATGCTAATTTTAGCTCTAAAACTAATAATCCACCTACAAATGTGAACTGACGTTCAAAAATAAAACATTTGAAAACGGACCATTTTTCACCTTTCTGAAGCATGACGTAATGGGGGGTGTTATCTATTTTGTCAAAAATCAGCTGTTTTTGCTTGAACATTAAATGCCTCCAAATGGTATTTAATTCACTTCCTGGGCCCCTGGAAGCATGAAAATCAGTTTAAACATGCTAATTTTAGCTCTAAAACTGATGATCCACCTACAAATGTGAACTGACGTTCAAAAATAAAACATTTGAAAACGGACCATTTTTCACCTTTCTGAAGAATGACGTAATGGGGGGTGTTATCTCTTTTGTCAAAAATCAGCTGTTTTTGCTTGAACATTAAATGCCTTCAAATGGTTTTTAATTCACTTCCCGGGGTGAAGAAACACTTTTTGAGACCTCAGAGTGAGCAAATTGACCATTTTCATGCACTTTTAACCATTCCACAAATCTTGTGTTTAGAGCCCCTGGAAGCATGAAAATCACTTTAAACATGCTAATTTTAGCTCTAAAACTAATAATCCACCTACAAATGTGAACTGACTTTCAAAAACAAAACATTTGAAAACGGACCATTTTTCACCTTTCTGAAGAATGACGTAATGGGGGGGTGTTATCTCTTTTGTCAAAAATCAGCTGTTTTTGCTTGAACATTAAATGCATCCAAATGGTATTTAATTCACTTTCCGGGCCCCTGGAAGCATGAAAATCACTTTAAACATGCTAATTTTAGCTCTAAAACTAATAATCCACCTACAAATGTGAACTGACGTTCAAAAATAAAACATTTGAAAACGGACCATTTTTCACCTTTCTGAAGAATGACGTAATGGGGGGGTGTTATCTCTTTTGTCAAAAATCAGCTGTTTTTGCTTGAACATTAAATGCCTCCAAATGGTATTTAATTCACTTCCCGGGGTGAAGAAACACTTTTTGAGACCTCAGAGTGAGCAAATTGGCCTTTTTCATGCACTTTTAACCATTCCACAAATCTTGTGTTTAGAGCCCCTGGAAGCATGAAAATCACTTTAAACATGCTAATTTTAGCTCTAAAACTAATAATCCACCTACAAATGTGAACTGACGTTCAAAAATAAAACATTTGAAAACGGACCATTTTTCACCTTTCTGAAGAATGACGTAATGGGGGGGTGTTATCTCTTTTGTCAAAAATCAGCTGTTTTTGCTTGAACATTAAATGCCTCCAAATGGTATTTAATTCACTTCCCGGGCCCCTGGAAGCATGAAAATCACTTTAAACATGCTAATTTTAGCTCTAAAACTGATGATCCACCTACAAATGTGAACTGACGTTCAAAAATAAAACATTTGAAAACGGACCATTTTTCACCTTTCTGAAGAATGACGTAATGGGGGGGTGTTATCTCTTTTGTCAAAAATCAGCTGTTTTTGCTTGAACATTAAATGCCTTCAAATGGTATTTAATTCACTTCCCGGGGTGAAGAAACACTTTTTGAGACCTCAGAGTGAGCAAATTGGCCATTTTCATGCACTTTTAACCATTCTACAAATCTTGTGTTTAGAGCCCCTGGAAGCATGAAAATCACTTTAAACATGCTAATTTTAGCTCTAAAACTAATAATCCACCTACAAATGTGAACTGACGTTCAAAAATAAAACATTTGAAAACGGACCATTTTTCACCTTTCTGAAGCATGACGTAGAGGGGGGTGTTATCTCTTTTGTCAAAAATCAGCTGTTTTTGCTTGAACATTAAATGCCTCCAAATGGTATTTAATTCACTTCCCGGGGTGAAGAAACACTTTTTGAGACCTCAGAGTGAGCAAATTGACCATTTTCATGCACTTTTAACCATTCCACAAATATTGTGTTTAGAGCCCCTGGAAGCATGAAAATCACTTTAAACATGCTAATTTTAGCTCTAAAACTAATAATCCACCTACAAATGTGAACTGACGTTCAAAAATAAAACATTTGAAAACGGACCATTTTTCACCTTTCTGAAGAATGACGTAATGGGGGGGTGTTATCTCTTTTGTCAAAAATCAGCTGTTTTTGCTTGAACATTAAATGCCTCCAAATGGTATTTAATTCACTTCCCGGGCCCCTGGAAGCATAAAAATCACTTTAAACATGCTAATTTTAGCTCTAAAACTAACAATCCACCTACAAATGTGAACTGACGTTCAAAAATAAAACATTTGAAAACGGACCATTTTTCACTTTTCTGAAACATGACGTAATGGGGGGGTGTTATCTCTTTTGTCAAAAATCAGCCGTTTTTGCTTGAACATTAAATGCCTCCAAATGGTATTTAATTCACTTCCCGGGATGAAGAAACACTTTTTGAGACCTCAGAGTGAGCAAATTGGCCATTTTCATGCACTTTTACCCATTTCACAAATCTTGTGTTTAGAGCCCCTGGAAGCATGAAAATCACTTTAAACATGCTAATTTTAGCTCTGAAACTAATAATCCACCTACAAATGTGAACTGACTTTCAAAAATAAAACATTTGAAAACAGACCATTTTTCACCTTTCTGAAGAATGACGTAATGGGGGGGGTGTTATCTCTTTTGTCAAAAATCAGCTGTTTTTGCTTGAACATTAAATGCCTCCAAATGGTATTTAATTCACTTCCCGGGCCCCTGGAAGCATGAAAATCACTTTAAACATGCTAATTTTAGCTCTAAAACTGATGATCCACCTACAAATGTGAACTGACGTTCAAAAATAAAACATTTGAAAACGGACCATTTTTCACCTTTCTGAAGCATGACGTAGAGGGGGGTGTTATCTCTTTTGTCAAAAATCAGCTGTTTTTGCTTGAACATTAAATGCCTCCAAATGGTATTTAATTCACTTCCCGGGGTGAAGAAACACTTTTTGAGACCTCAGAGTGAGCAAATTGGCAATTTTCATGCACTTTTAACCATTCCACAAATCTTGTGTTTAGGGCCCCTGGAAGCATGAAAATCACTTTAAACATGCTAATTTTAGCTCTAAAACTAATAATCCACCTACAAATGTGAACTGACGTTCAAAAATAAAACATTTGAAAACGGACCATTTTTCACCTTTCTGAAGCATGACGTAATGGGGGGGGTGTTATCTCTTTTGTCAAAAATCAGCCGTTTTTGCTTGAACATTAAATGCCTCCAAATGGTATTTAATTCACTTCCCGGGATGAAGAAACACTTTTTGAGACCTCAGAGTGAGCAAATTGGCCATTTTCATGCACTTTTAACCATTTCACAAATCTTGTGTTTAGAGCCCCTGGAAGCATGAAAATCACTTTAAACATGCTAATTTTAGCTCTGAAACTAATAATCCACCTACAAATGTGAACTGACTTTCAAAAATAAAACATTTGAAAACAGACCATTTTTCACCTTTCTGAAGAATGACGTAATGGGGGGGGTGTTATCTCTTTTGTCAAAAATCAGCTGTTTTTGCTTGAACATTAAATGCCTCCAAATGGTATTTAATTCACTTCCCGGGCCCCTGGAAGCATGAAAATCACTTTAAACATGCTAATTTTAGCTCTAAAACTGATGATCCACCTACAAATGTGAACTGACGTTCAAAAATAAAACATTTGAAAACGGACCATTTTTCACCTTTCTGAAGCATGACGTAGAGGGGGGTGTTATCTCTTTTGTCAAAAATCAGCTGTTTTTGCTTGAACATTAAATGCCTCCAAATGGTATTTAATTCACTTCCCGGGGTGAAGAAACACTTTTTGAGACCTCAGAGTGAGCAAATTGACCATTTTCATGCACTTTTAACCATTCCACAAATCTTGTGTTTAGAGCCCCTGGAAGCATGAAAATCACTTTAAACATGCTAATTTTAGCTCTAAAACTAATAATCCACCTACAAATGTGAACTGACGTTCAAAAATAAAACATTTGAAAACGGACCATTTTTCACCTTTCTGAAGAATGACGTAATGGGGGGGTGTTATCTCTTTTGTCAAAAATCAGCTGTTTTTGCTTGAACATTAAATGCCTCCAAATGGTATTTAATTCACTTCCCGGGCCCCTGGAAGCATAAAAATCACTTTAAACATGCTAATTTTAGCTCTAAAACTAACAATCCACCTACAAATGTGAACTGACGTTCAAAAATAAAACATTTGAAAACGGACCATTTTTCACCTTTCTGAAGAATGACGTAATGGGGGGGTGTTATCTCTTTTGTCAAAAATCAGCTGTTTTTGCTTGAACAATAAATGCCTCCAAATGGTATTTAATTCACTTCCCGGGGTGAAGAAACACTTTTTGAGACCTCAGAGTGAGCAAATTGGCCATTTTCATGCACTTTTAACCATTCCACAAATCTTGTGTTTAGAGCCCCTGGAAGCATGAAAATCACTTTAAACATGCTAATTTTAGCTTAAACTAATAATCCACCTACAAATGTGAACTGACGTTCAAAAATAAAACATTTGAAAACGGACCATTTTTCACCTTTCTGAAGAATGACGTAATGGGGGGGTGTTATCTCTATTGTCAAAAATCAGCTGTTTTTGCTTGAACATTAAATGCCTCCAAATGGTATTTAATTCACTTCCCGGGCCCCTGGAAGCATGAAAATCACTTTAAACATGCTAATTTTAGCTCTAAAACTGATGATCCACCTACAAATGTGAACTGACGTTCAAAAATAAAACATTTGAAAACGGACCATTTTTCACCTTTCTGAACAATGACGTAATAGGGGGTGTTATCTCTTTTGTCAAAAATCAGCTGTTTTTGCTTGAACATTAAATGCCTTCAAATGGTTTTTAATTCACTTCCCGGGGTGAAGAAACAGTTTTTGAGACCTCAGAGTGAGCAAATTGGCCATTTTCATGCACTTTTAACCATTCCACAAATCTTGTGTTTAGAGCCCCTGGAAGCATGGAAATCACTTTAAACATGCTAATTTTAGCTCTAAAACTAATAATCCACCTACAAATGTGAACTGACGTTCAAAAATAAAACATTTGAAAACGGACCATTTTTCACCTTTCTGAAGCATGACGTAATGGGGGGGGTGTTATCTCTTTTATCAAAAATCAGCTGTTTTTGCTTGAACATTAAATGCCTCCAAATGGTATTTAATTCACTTTCCGGGCCCCTGGAAGCATGAAAATCACTTTAAACATGCTAATTTTAGCTCTAAAACTGATGATCCACCTACAAATGTGAACTGACGTTCAAAAATAAAACATTTGAAAACGGACCATTTTTCACCTTTCTGAAGCATGACGTAGAGGGGGGTGTTATCTCTTTTGTCAAAAATCAGCTGTTTTTGCTTGAACATTAAATGCCTCCAAATGGTATTTAATTCACTTCCCGGGGTGAAGAAACACTTTTTGAGACCTCAGAGTGAGCAAATTGACCATTTTCATGCACTTTTAACCTTTTAACCATTCCACAAATCTTGTGTTTAGAGCCCCTGGAAGCATGAAAATCACTTTAAACATGCTAATTTTAGCTCTAAAACTAATAATCCACCTACAAATGTGAACTGACGTTCAAAAATAAAACATTTGAAAACGGACCATTTTTCACCTTTCTGAAGAATGACGTAATGGGGGGGTGTTATCTCTTTTGTCAAAAATCAGCTGTTTTTGCTTGAACATTAAATGCCTCCAAATGGTATTTAATTCACTTCCCGGGCCCCTGGAAGCATAAAAATCACTTTAAACATGCTAATTTTAGCTCTAAAACTAACAATCCACCTACAAATGTGAACTGACGTTCAAAAATAAAACATTTGAAAACGGACCATTTTTCACCTTTCTGAAGAATGACGTAATGGGGGGGTGTTATCTCTTTTGTCAAAAATCAGCTGTTTTTGCTTGAACAATAAATGCCTCCAAATGGTATTTAATTCACTTCCCGGGGTGAAGAAACACTTTTTGAGACCTCAGAGTGAGCAAATTGGCCATTTTCATGCACTTTTAACCATTCCACAAATCTTGTGTTTAGAGCCCCTGGAAGCATGAAAATCACTTTAAACATGCTAATTTTAGCTTAAACTAATAATCCACCTACAAATGTGAACTGACGTTCAAAAATAAAACATTTGAAAACGGACCATTTTTCACCTTTCTGAAGAATGACGTAATGGGGGGGTGTTATCTCTATTGTCAAAAATCAGCTGTTTTTGCTTGAACATTAAATGCCTCCAAATGGTATTTAATTCACTTCCCGGGCCCCTGGAAGCATGAAAATCACTTTAAACATGCTAATTTTAGCTCTAAAACTGATGATCCACCTACAAATGTGAACTGACGTTCAAAAATAAAACATTTGAAAACGGACCATTTTTCACCTTTCTGAACAATGACGTAATAGGGGGTGTTATCTCTTTTGTCAAAAATCAGCTGTTTTTGCTTGAACATTAAATGCCTTCAAATGGTTTTTAATTCACTTCCCGGGGTGAAGAAACAGTTTTTGAGACCTCAGAGTGAGCAAATTGGCCATTTTCATGCACTTTTAACCATTCCACAAATCTTGTGTTTAGAGCCCCTGGAAGCATGGAAATCACTTTAAACATGCTAATTTTAGCTCTAAAACTAATAATCCACCTACAAATGTGAACTGACGTTCAAAAATAAAACATTTGAAAACGGACCATTTTTCACCTTTCTGAAGCATGACGTAATGGGGGGGGTGTTATCTCTTTTATCAAAAATCAGCTGTTTTTGCTTGAACATTAAATGCCTCCAAATGGTATTTAATTCACTTTCCGGGCCCCTGGAAGCATGAAAATCACTTTAAACATGCTAATTTTAGCTCTAAAACTAATAATCCACCTACAAATGTGAACTGACGTTCAAAAATAAAACATTTGAAAAGGGACCATTTTTCACCTTTCTGAAGAATGACGTAATGGGGGGGTGTTATCTCTTTTGTCAAAAATCAGCTGTTTTTGCTTGAACATTAAATGCCTCCAAATGGTATTTAATTCACTTCCCGGGGTGAAGAAACACTTTTTGAGACCTCAGAGTTAGCAAATTGGCCATTTTCATGCACTTTTAACCATTCCACAAATCTTGTGTTTAGAGCCCCTGGAAGCATGGAAATCACTTTAAACATGCTAATTTTAGCTCTAAAACTAATAATCCACCTACAAATGTGAACTGACGTTCAAAAATAAAACATTTGAAAACGGACCATTTTTCACCTTTCTGAAGCATGACGTAATGGGGGGGGGTGTTATCTCTTTTGTCAAAAATCTGCTGTTTTTGCTTGAACATTAAATGCCTCCAAATGGTATTTAATTCACTTCCCGGGGTGAAGAAACACTTTTTGAGACCTCAGAGTGAGCAAATTGACCATTTTCATGCACTTTTAACCATTCCACAAATCTTGTGTTTAGAGCCCCTGGAAGCATGAAAATCACTTTAAACATGCTAATTTTAGCTCTAAAACTGATGATCCACCTACAAATGTGAACTGACATTCAAAAATAAAACATTTGAAAACGGACCATTTTTCACCTTTCTGAAGCATGACGTAATGGGGGGGTGTTATCTCTTATTTCAAAAATCAGCTGTTTTTGCTTGAACATTAAATGCCTCCAAATGGTATTTAATTCACTTCCCGGGGTGAAGAAACACTTTTTGAGACCTCAGAGTGAGCAAATTGGCCATTTTCATGCACTTTTAACCATTCCACAAATCTTGTGTTTAGGGTCCCTGGAAGCATGAAAATCACTTTAAACATGCTAATTTTAGCTCTAAAACTAATAATCCACCTACAAATGTGAACTGACGTTCAAAAATAAAACATTTGAAAACGGACCATTTTTCACCTTTCTGAAGCATGACGTAATGGGGGGTGTTATCTATTTTGTCAAAAATCAGCTGTTTTTGCTTGAACATTAAATGCCTCCAAATGGTATTTAATTCACTTCCTGGGCCCCTGGAAGCATGAAAATCACTTTAAACATGCTAATTTTAGCTCTAAAACTGATGATCCACCTACAAATGTGAACTGACGTTCAAAAATAAAACATTTGAAAACGGACCATTTTTCACCTTTCTGAAGAATGACGTAATGGGGAGTGTTATCTCTTTTGTCAAAAATCAGCTGTTTTTGCTTGAACATTAAATGCCTTCAAATGGTTTTTAATTCACTTCCCGGGGTGAAGAAACAGTTTTTGAGACCTCAGAGTGAGCAAATTGACCATTTTCATGCACTTTTAACCATTCCACAAATCTTGTGTTTAGAGCCCCTGGAAGCATGAAAATCACTTTAAACATGCTAATTTTAGCTCTAAAACTAATAATCCACCTACAAATGTGAACTGACTTTCAAAAACAAAACATTTGAAAACGGACCATTTTTCACCTTTCTGAAGAATGACGTAATGGGGGGGTGTTATCTCTTTTGTCAAAAATCAGCTGTTTTTGCTTGAACATTAAATGCATCCAAATGGTATTTAATTCACTTTCCGGGCCCCTGGAAGCATGAAAATCACTTTAAACATGCTAATTTTAGCTCTAAAACTAATAATCCACCTACAAATGTGAACTGACGTTCAAAAATAAAACATTTGAAAACGGACCATTTTTCACCTTTCTGAAGAATGACGTAATGGGGGGGTGTTATCTCTTTTGTCAAAAATCAGCTGTTTTTGCTTGAACATTAAATGCCTCCAAATGGTATTTAATTCACTTCCCGGGGTGAAGAAACACTTTTTGAGACCTCAGAGTGAGCAAATTGGCCTTTTTCATGCACTTTTAACCATTCCACAAATCTTGTGTTTAGAGCCCCTGGAAGCATGAAAATCACTTTAAACATGCTAATTTTAGCTCTAAAACTAATAATCCACCTACAAATGTGAACTGACGTTCAAAAATAAAACATTTGAAAACGGACCATTTTTCACCTTTCTGAAGAATGACGTAATGGGGGGGTGTTATCTCTTTTGTCAAAAATCAGCTGTTTTTGCTTGAACATTAAATGCCTCCAAATGGTATTTAATTCACTTCCCGGGCCCCTGGAAGCATGAAAATCACTTTAAACATGCTAATTTTAGCTCTAAAACTGATGATCCACCTACAAATGTGAACTGACGTTCAAAAATAAAACATTTGAAAACGGACCATTTTTCACCTTTCTGAAGAATGACGTAATGGGGGGGTGTTATCTCTTTTGTCAAAAATCAGCTGTTTTTGCTTGAACATTAAATGCCTTCAAATGGTATTTAATTCACTTCCCGGGGTGAAGAAACACTTTTTGAGACCTCAGAGTGAGCAAATTGGCCATTTTCATGCACTTTTAACCATTCTACAAATCTTGTGTTTAGAGCCCCTGGAAGCATGAAAATCACTTTAAACATGCTAATTTTAGCTCTAAAACTAATAATCCACCTACAAATGTGAACTGACGTTCAAAAATAAAACATTTAAAAACGGACCATTTTTCACCTTTCTGAAGAATGACGTAATGGGGGGGTGTTATCTCTTTTGTCAATAAATCAGCTGTTTTTGCTTGAACATGAAATGCCTCCAAATGGTATTTAATTCACTTCCCGGGCCCCTGGAAGCATGAAAATCACTTTAAACATGCTAATTTTAGCTCTAAAACTGATGATCCACCTACAAATGTGAACTGACGTTCAAAAATAAAACATTTGAAAACGGACCATTTTTCACCTTTCTGAAGCATGACGTAGAGGGGGGTGTTATCTCTTTTGTCAAAAATCAGCTGTTTTTGCTTGAACATTAAATGCCTCCAAATGGTATTTAATTCACTTCCCGGGGTGAAGAAACACTTTTTGAGACCTCAGAGTGAGCAAATTGACCATTTTCATGCACTTTTAACCATTCCACAAATCTTGTGTTTAGAGCCCCTGGAAGCATGAAAATCACTTTAAACATGCTAATTTTAGCTCTAAAACTAATAATCCACCTACAAATGTGAACTGACGTTCAAAAATAAAACATTTGAAAACGGACCATTTTTCACCTTTCTGAAGAATGACGTAATGGGGGGGTGTTATCTCTTTTGTCAAAAATCAGCTGTTTTTGCTTGAACATTAAATGCCTCCAAATGGTATTTAATTCACTTCCCGGGCCCCTGGAAGCATAAAAATCACTTTAAACATGCTAATTTTAGCTCTAAAACTAACAATCCACCTACAAATGTGAACTGACGTTCAAAAATAAAACATTTGAAAACGGACCATTTTTCACTTTTCTGAAGCATGACGTAATGGGGGGGTGTTATCTCTTTTGTCAAAAATCAGCCGTTTTTGCTTGAACATTAAATGCCTCCAAATGGTATTTAATTCACTTCCCGGGGTGAAGAAACACTTTTTGAGACCTCAGAGTGAGCAAATTGGCAATTTTCATGCACTTTTAACCATTCCACAAATCTTGTGTTTAGGGCCCCTGGAAGCATGAAAATCACTTTAAACATGCTAATTTTAGCTCTAAAACTAATAATCCACCTACAAATGTGAACTGACGTTCAAAAATAAAACATTTGAAAACGGACCATTTTTCACCTTTCTGAAGCATGACGTAATGGGGGGGTGTTATCTCTTTTGTCAAAAATCAGCCGTTTTTGCTTGAACATTAAATGCCTCCAAATGGTATTTAATTCACTTCCCGGGATGAAGAAACACTTTTTGAGACCTCAGAGTGAGCAAATTGGCCATTTTCATGCACTTTTAACCATTTCACAAATCTTGTGTTTAGAGCCCCTGGAAGCTTGAAAATCACTTTAAACATGCTAATTTTAGCTCTAAAACTAATAATCCACCTACAAATGTGAACTGACTTTCAAAAATAAAACATTTGAAAACAGACCATTTTTCACCTTTCTGAAGAATGACGTAATGGGGGGGGTGTTATCTCTTTTGTCAAAAATCAGCTGTTTTTGCTTGAACATTAAATGCCTCCAAATGGTATTTAATTCACTTCCCGGGCCCCTGGAAGCATGAAAATCACTTTAAACATGCTAATTTTAGCTCTAAAACTAATAATCCACCTACAAATGTGAACTGACGTTCAAAAATAAAACATTTGAAAAGGGACCATTTTTCACCTTTCTGAAGAATGACGTAATGGGGGGGGGTGTTATCTCTTTTGTCAAAAATCAGCTGTTTTTGCTTGAACATTAAATGCCTCCAAATGGTATTTAATCCACTTCCCGGGGTGAAGAAACACTTTTTGAGACCTCAGAGTGAGCAAATTGACCATTTTCATGCACTTTTAACCATTCCACAAATCTTGTGTTTAGAGCCCCTGGAAGCATGAAAATCACTTTAAACATGCTAATTTTAGCTCTAAAACTGATGATCCACCTACAAATGTGAACTGACATTCAAAAATAAAACATTTGAAAATGGACCATTTTTCACCTTTCTGAAGCATGACGTAATGGGGGGGTGTTATCTCTTATTTCAAAAATCAGCTGTTTTTGCTTGAACATTAAATGCCTCCAAATGGTATTTAATTCACTTCCCGGGGTGAAGAAACACTTTTTGAGACCTCAGAGTGAGCAAATTGGCCATTTTCATGCACTTTTAACCATTCCACAAATCTTGTGTTTAGGGTCCCTGGAAGCATGAAAATCACTTTAAACATGCTAATTTTAGCTCTAAAACTAATAATCCACCTACAAATGTGAACTGACGTTCAAAAATAAAACATTTGAAAACGGACCATTTTTCACCTTTCTGAAGCATGACGTAATGGGGGGGTGTTATCTATTTTGTCAAAAATCAGCTGTTTTTGATTGAACATTAAATGCCTCCAAATGGTATTTAATTCACTTCCTGGGCCCCTGGAAGCATGAAAATCACTTTAAACATGCTAATTTTAGCTCTAAAACTGATGATCCACCTACAAATGTGAACTGACGTTCAAAAATAAAACATTTGAAAACGGACCATTTTTCACCTTTCTGAAGAATGACGTAATGGGGGGTGTTATCTCTTTTGTCAAAAATCAGCTGTTTTTGCTTGAACATTAAATGCCTTCAAATGGTTTTTAATTCACTTCCCGGGGTGAAGAAACAGTTTTTGAGACCTCAGAGTGAGCAAATTGACCATTTTCATGCACTTTTAACCATTCCACAAATCTTGTGTTTAGAGCCCCTGGAAGCATGAAAATCACTTTAAACATGCTAATTTTAGCTCTAAAACTAATAATCCACCTACAAATGTGAACTGACGTTCAAAAACAAAACATTTGAAAACGGACCATTTTTCACCTTTCTGAAGAATGACGTAATGGGGGGGTGTTATCTCTTTTGTCAAAAATCAGCTGTTTTTGCTTGAACATTAAATGCATCCAAATGGTATTTAATTCACTTTCCGGGCCCCTGGAAGCATGAAAATCACTTTAAACATGCTAATTTTAGCTCTAAAACTAATAATCCACCTACAAATGTGAACTGACGTTCAAAAATAAAACATTTGAAAACGGGCCATTTTTCACCTTTCTGAAGAATGACGTAATGGGGGGGTGTTATCTCTTTTGTCAAAAATAAGCTGTTTTTGCTTGAACATTAAATGCCTCCAAATGGTATTTAATTCACTTCCCGGGGTGAAGAAACACTTTTTGAGATCTCAGAGTGAGCAAATTGGCCATTTTCATGCACTTTTAACCATTCCACACATCTTGTGTTTAGAGCCCCTGGAAGCATGAAAATCACTTTAAACATGCTAATTTTAGCTCTAAAACTAATAATCCACCTACAAATGTGAACTGACGTTCAAAAATAAAAAATTTGAAAACGGACCATTTTTCACCTTTCTGAAGCATGACGTAGAGGGGGGTGTTATCTCTTTTGTCAAAAATCAGCTGTTTTTGCTTGAACATTAAATGCCTCCAAATGGTATTTAATTCACTTCCCGGGGTGAAGAAACACTTTTTGAGACCTCAGAGTGAGCAAATTGACCATTTTCATGCACTTTTAACCATTCCACAAATCTTGTGTTTAGAGCCCCTGGAAGCATGAAAATCACTTTAAACATGCTAATTTTAGCTCTAAAACTAATAATCCACCTACAAATGTGAACTGACGTTCAAAAATAAAACATTTGAAAACGGACCATTTTTCACCTTTCTGAAGAATGACGTAATGGGGGGGTGTTATGTCTTTTGTCAAAAATCAGCTGTTTTTGCTTGAACATTAAATGCCTCCAAATGGTATTTAATTCACTTCCCGGGTCCCTGGAAGCATAAAAATCACTTTAAACATGCTAATTTTAGCTCTAAAACTAACAATCCACCTACAAATGTGAACTGACGTTCAAAAATAAAACATTTGAAACGGACCATTTTTCACTTTTCTGAAGCATGACGTAATGGGGGGGTGTTATCTCTTTTGTCAAAAATCAGCCGTTTTTGCTTGAACATTAAATGCCTCCAAATGGTATTTAATTCACTTCCCGGGGTGAAGAAACACTTTTTGAGACCTCAGAGTGAGCAAATTGGCAATTTTCATGCACTTTTAACCATTCCACAAATCTTGTGTTTAGGGCCCCTGGAAGCATGAAAATCACTTTAAACATGCTAATTTTAGCTCTAAAACTAATAATCCACCTACAAATGTGAACTGACGTTCAAAAATAAAACATTTGAAAACGGACCATTTTTCACCTTTCTGAAGCATGACGTAATGGGGGGGTGTTATCTCTTTTGTCAAAAATCAGCCGTTTTTGCTTGAACATTAAATGCCTCCAAATGGTATTTAATTCACTTCCCGGGATGAAAAAACACTTTTTGAGACCTCAGCGTGAGCAAATTGGCCATTTTCATGCACTTTTAACCATTTCACAAATCTTGTGTTTAGAGCCCCTGGAAGCATGAAAATCACTTTAAACATGCTAATTTTAGCTCTAAAACTAATAATCCACCTACAAATGTGAACTGACTTTCAAAAATAAAACATTTGAAAACAGACCATTTTTCACCTTTCTGAAGAATGACGTAATGGGGGGGGTGTTATCTCTTTTGTCAAAAATCAGCTGTTTTTGCTTGAACATTAAATGCCTCCAAATGGTATTTAATTCACTTCCCGGGCCCCTGGAACCATGAAAATCACTTTAAACATGCTAATTTTAGCTCTAAAACTGATGATCCACCTACAAATGTGAACTGACGTTCAAAAATAAAACATTTGAAAACGGACCATTTTTCACCTTTCTGAAGCATGACGTAGAGGGGGGTGTTATCTCTTTTGTCAAAAATCAGCTGTTTTTGCTTGAACATTAAATGCCTCCAAATGGTATTTAATTCACTTCCCGGGGTGAAGAAACACTTTTTGAGACCTCAGAGTGAGCAAATTGACCATTTTCATGCACTTTTAACCATTCCACAAATCTTGTGTTTAGAGCCCCTGGAAGCATGAAAATCACTTTAAACATGCTAATTTTAGCTCTAAAACTAATAATCCACCTACAAATGTGAACTGACGTTCAAAAATAAAACATTTGAAAACGGACCATTTTTCACCTTTCTGAAGAATGACGTAATGGGGGGGTGTTATCTCTTTTGTCAAAAATCAGCTGTTTTTGCTTGAACATTAAATGCCTCCAAATGGTATTTAATTCACTTCCCGGGCCCCTGGAAGCATAAAAATCACTTTAAACATGCTAATTTTAGCTCTAAAACTAACAATCCACCTACAAATGTGAACTGATGTTCAAAAATAAAACATTTGAAAACGGACCATTTTTCACTTTTCTGAAGCATGACGTAATGGGGGGGTGTTATCTCTTTTGTCAAAAATCAGCCGTTTTTGCTTGAACATTAAATGCCTCCAAATGGTATTTAATTCACTTCCCGGGGTGAAGAAACACTTTTTGAGACCTCAGAGTGAGCAAATTGGCAATTTTCATGCACTTTTAACCTTTCCACAAATCTTGTGTTTAGGGCCCCTGGAAGAATGAAAATCACTTTAAACATGCTAATTTTAGCTCTAAAACTAATAATCCACCTACAAATGTGAACTGACGTTCAAAAATAAAACATTTGAAAACGGACCATTTTTCACCTTTCTGAAGCATGACGTAATGGGGGGGTGTTATCTCTTTTGTCAAAAATCAGCCGTTTTTGCTTGAACATTAAATGCCTCCAAATGGTATTTAATTCACTTCCCGGGATGAAGAAACACTTTTTGAGACCTCAGAGTGAGCAAATTGGCCATTTTCATGCACTTTTAACCATTTCACAAATCTTGTGTTTAGAGCCCCTGGAAGCATGAAAATCACTTTAAACATGCTAATTTTAGCTCTAAAACTAACAATCCACCTACAAATGTGAACTGATGTTCAAAAATAAAACATTTGAAAACGGACCATTTTTCACTTTTCTGAAGCATGACGTAATGGGGGGGTGTTATCTCTTTTGTCAAAAATCAGCCGTTTTTGCTTGAACATTAAATGCCTCCAAATGGTATTTAATTCACTTCCCGGGGTGAAGAAACACTTTTTGAGACCTCAGAGTGAGCAAATTGGCCATTTTCATGCACTTTTAACCATTTCGCAAATCTTGTGTTTAGAGCCCCTGGAAGCATGAAAATCACTTTAAACATGCTAATTTTAGCTCTAAAACTAATAATCCACCTACAAATGTGAACTGACTTTCAAAAATAAAACATTTGAAAACAGACCATTTTTCACCTTTCTGAAGAATGACGTAATGGAGGGGGGGTGTTATCTCTTTTGTCAAAAATCAGCTGTTTTTGCTTGAACATTAAATGCCTCCAAATGGTATTTAATTCACTTCCCGGGCCCCTGGAAGCATGAAAATCACTTTAAACATGCTAATTTTAGCTCTAAAACTGATGATCCACCTACAAATGTGAACTGACGTTCAAAAATAAAACATTTGAAAACGGACCATTTTTCACCTTTCTGAAGAATGACGTAATGGGGGGGTGTTATCTCTTTTGTCAATAAATCAGCTGTTTTTGCTTGAACATGAAATGCCTCCAAATGGTATTTAATTCACTTCCCGGGGGGAAGAAACACTTTTTGAGACCTCAGAGTGAGCAAATTGTCCATTTTCATGCACTTTTAACCATTCCACAAATCTTGTGTTTAGAGCCCCTGGAAGCATGAAAATCACTTTAAACATGCTAATTTTAGCTCTAAAACTAATAATCCACCTACAAATGTGAACTGACGTTCAAAAATAAAACATTTGAAAACGGACCATTTTTCACCTTTCTGAAGAATGACGTAATGGGGGGGTGTTATCTCTTTTGTCAAAAATCAGCTGTTTTTGATTGAACATTAAATGCCTCCAAATGGTATTTAATTCACTTCCCGGGCCCCTGGAAGCATAAAAATCACTTTAAACATGCTAATTTTAGCTCTAAAACTAATAATCCACCTACAAATGTGAACTGACGTTCAAAAATAAAACATTTGAAAACGGACCATTTTTCACCTTTCTGAAGCATGACGTAATGGGGGGGTGTTATCTATTTTGTCAAAAATCAGCTGTTTTTGATTGAACATTAAATGCCTCCAAATGGTATTTAATTCACTTCCTGGGCCCCTGGAAGCATGAAAATCACTTTAAACATGCTAATTTTAGCTCTAAAACTGATGATCCACCTACAAATGTGAACTGACGTTCAAAAATAAAACATTTGAAAACGGACCATTTTTCACCTTTCTGAAGAATGACGTAATGGGGGGTGTTATCTCTTTTGTCAAAAATCAGCTGTTTTTGCTTGAACATTAAATGCCTTCAAATGGTTTTTAATTCACTTCCCGGGGTGAAGAAACAGTTTTTGAGACCTCAGAGTGAGCAAATTGACCATTTTCATGCACTTTTAACCATTCCACAAATCTTGTGTTTAGAGCCCCTGGAAGCATGAAAATCACTTTAAACATGCTAATTTTAGCTCTAAAACTAATAATCCACCTACAAATGTGAACTGACGTTCAAAAACAAAACATTTGAAAACGGACCATTTTTCACCTTTCTGAAGAATGACGTAATGGGGGGGTGTTATCTCTTTTGTCAAAAATCAGCTGTTTTTGCTTGAACATTAAATGCATCCAAATGGTATTTAATTCACTTTCCGGGCCCCTGGAAGCATGAAAATCACTTTAAACATGCTAATTTTAGCTCTAAAACTAATAATCCACCTACAAATGTGAACTGACGTTCAAAAATAAAACATTTGAAAACGGGCCATTTTTCACCTTTCTGAAGAATGACGTAATGGGGGGGTGTTATCTCTTTTGTCAAAAATAAGCTGTTTTTGCTTGAACATTAAATGCCTCCAAATGGTATTTAATTCACTTCCCGGGGTGAAGAAACACTTTTTGAGATCTCAGAGTGAGCAAATTGGCCATTTTCATGCACTTTTAACCATTCCACACATCTTGTGTTTAGAGCCCCTGGAAGCATGAAAATCACTTTAAACATGCTAATTTTAGCTCTAAAACTAATAATCCACCTACAAATGTGAACTGACGTTCAAAAATAAAAAATTTGAAAACGGACCATTTTTCACCTTTCTGAAGCATGACGTAGAGGGGGGTGTTATCTCTTTTGTCAAAAATCAGCTGTTTTTGCTTGAACATTAAATGCCTCCAAATGGTATTTAATTCACTTCCCGGGGTGAAGAAACACTTTTTGAGACCTCAGAGTGAGCAAATTGACCATTTTCATGCACTTTTAACCATTCCACAAATCTTGTGTTTAGAGCCCCTGGAAGCATGAAAATCACTTTAAACATGCTAATTTTAGCTCTAAAACTAATAATCCACCTACAAATGTGAACTGACGTTCAAAAATAAAACATTTGAAAACGGACCATTTTTCACCTTTCTGAAGAATGACGTAATGGGGGGGTGTTATGTCTTTTGTCAAAAATCAGCTGTTTTTGCTTGAACATTAAATGCCTCCAAATGGTATTTAATTCACTTCCCGGGTCCCTGGAAGCATAAAAATCACTTTAAACATGCTAATTTTAGCTCTAAAACTAACAATCCACCTACAAATGTGAACTGACGTTCAAAAATAAAACATTTGAAACGGACCATTTTTCACTTTTCTGAAGCATGACGTAATGGGGGGGTGTTATCTCTTTTGTCAAAAATCAGCCGTTTTTGCTTGAACATTAAATGCCTCCAAATGGTATTTAATTCACTTCCCGGGGTGAAGAAACACTTTTTGAGACCTCAGAGTGAGCAAATTGGCAATTTTCATGCACTTTTAACCATTCCACAAATCTTGTGTTTAGGGCCCCTGGAAGCA
The DNA here is from genome assembly GCF_964261635.1 of Lissotriton helveticus. NCBI lineage: Eukaryota > Metazoa > Chordata > Amphibia > Caudata > Salamandridae > Lissotriton > Lissotriton helveticus. The sequence continues at coordinate 878,318 of NW_027611949.1, forward strand.
TGAAAATCACTTTAAACATGCTAATTTTAGCTCTAAAACTAATAATCCACCTACAAATGTGAACTGACGTTCAAAAATAAAACATTTGAAAACGGACCATTTTTCACCTTTCTGAAGCATGACGTAATGGGGGGGTGTTATCTCTTTTGTCAAAAATCAGCCGTTTTTGCTTGAACATTAAATGCCTCCAAATGGTATTTAATTCACTTCCCGGGATGAAAAAACACTTTTTGAGACCTCAGCGTGAGCAAATTGGCCATTTTCATGCACTTTTAACCATTTCACAAATCTTGTGTTTAGAGCCCCTGGAAGCATGAAAATCACTTTAAACATGCTAATTTTAGCTCTAAAACTAATAATCCACCTACAAATGTGAACTGACTTTCAAAAATAAAACATTTGAAAACAGACCATTTTTCACCTTTCTGAAGAATGACGTAATGGGGGGGGTGTTATCTCTTTTGTCAAAAATCAGCTGTTTTTGCTTGAACATTAAATGCCTCCAAATGGTATTTAATTCACTTCCCGGGCCCCTGGAACCATGAAAATCACTTTAAACATGCTAATTTTAGCTCTAAAACTGATGATCCACCTACAAATGTGAACTGACGTTCAAAAATAAAACATTTGAAAACGGACCATTTTTCACCTTTCTGAAGCATGACGTAGAGGGGGGTGTTATCTCTTTTGTCAAAAATCAGCTGTTTTTGCTTGAACATTAAATGCCTCCAAATGGTATTTAATTCACTTCCCGGGGTGAAGAAACACTTTTTGAGACCTCAGAGTGAGCAAATTGACCATTTTCATGCACTTTTAACCATTCCACAAATCTTGTGTTTAGAGCCCCTGGAAGCATGAAAATCACTTTAAACATGCTAATTTTAGCTCTAAAACTAATAATCCACCTACAAATGTGAACTGACGTTCAAAAATAAAACATTTGAAAACGGACCATTTTTCACCTTTCTGAAGAATGACGTAATGGGGGGGTGTTATCTCTTTTGTCAAAAATCAGCTGTTTTTGCTTGAACATTAAATGCCTCCAAATGGTATTTAATTCACTTCCCGGGCCCCTGGAAGCATAAAAATCACTTTAAACATGCTAATTTTAGCTCTAAAACTAACAATCCACCTACAAATGTGAACTGATGTTCAAAAATAAAACATTTGAAAACGGACCATTTTTCACTTTTCTGAAGCATGACGTAATGGGGGGGTGTTATCTCTTTTGTCAAAAATCAGCCGTTTTTGCTTGAACATTAAATGCCTCCAAATGGTATTTAATTCACTTCCCGGGGTGAAGAAACACTTTTTGAGACCTCAGAGTGAGCAAATTGGCAATTTTCATGCACTTTTAACCTTTCCACAAATCTTGTGTTTAGGGCCCCTGGAAGAATGAAAATCACTTTAAACATGCTAATTTTAGCTCTAAAACTAATAATCCACCTACAAATGTGAACTGACGTTCAAAAATAAAACATTTGAAAACGGACCATTTTTCACCTTTCTGAAGCATGACGTAATGGGGGGGTGTTATCTCTTTTGTCAAAAATCAGCCGTTTTTGCTTGAACATTAAATGCCTCCAAATGGTATTTAATTCACTTCCCGGGATGAAGAAACACTTTTTGAGACCTCAGAGTGAGCAAATTGGCCATTTTCATGCACTTTTAACCATTTCACAAATCTTGTGTTTAGAGCCCCTGGAAGCATGAAAATCACTTTAAACATGCTAATTTTAGCTCTAAAACTAACAATCCACCTACAAATGTGAACTGATGTTCAAAAATAAAACATTTGAAAACGGACCATTTTTCACTTTTCTGAAGCATGACGTAATGGGGGGGTGTTATCTCTTTTGTCAAAAATCAGCCGTTTTTGCTTGAACATTAAATGCCTCCAAATGGTATTTAATTCACTTCCCGGGGTGAAGAAACACTTTTTGAGACCTCAGAGTGAGCAAATTGGCCATTTTCATGCACTTTTAACCATTTCGCAAATCTTGTGTTTAGAGCCCCTGGAAGCATGAAAATCACTTTAAACATGCTAATTTTAGCTCTAAAACTAATAATCCACCTACAAATGTGAACTGACTTTCAAAAATAAAACATTTGAAAACAGACCATTTTTCACCTTTCTGAAGAATGACGTAATGGAGGGGGGGTGTTATCTCTTTTGTCAAAAATCAGCTGTTTTTGCTTGAACATTAAATGCCTCCAAATGGTATTTAATTCACTTCCCGGGCCCCTGGAAGCATGAAAATCACTTTAAACATGCTAATTTTAGCTCTAAAACTGATGATCCACCTACAAATGTGAACTGACGTTCAAAAATAAAACATTTGAAAACGGACCATTTTTCACCTTTCTGAAGAATGACGTAATGGGGGGGTGTTATCTCTTTTGTCAATAAATCAGCTGTTTTTGCTTGAACATGAAATGCCTCCAAATGGTATTTAATTCACTTCCCGGGGGGAAGAAACACTTTTTGAGACCTCAGAGTGAGCAAATTGTCCATTTTCATGCACTTTTAACCATTCCACAAATCTTGTGTTTAGAGCCCCTGGAAGCATGAAAATCACTTTAAACATGCTAATTTTAGCTCTAAAACTAATAATCCACCTACAAATGTGAACTGACGTTCAAAAATAAAACATTTGAAAACGGACCATTTTTCACCTTTCTGAAGCATGACGTAATGGGGGGGTGTTATCTCTTTTGTCAAAAATCAGCCGTTTTTGCTTGAACATTAAATGCCTCCAAATGGTATTTAATTCACTTCCCGGGATGAAAAAACACTTTTTGAGACCTCAGCGTGAGCAAATTGGCCATTTTCATGCACTTTTAACCATTTCACAAATCTTGTGTTTAGAGCCCCTGGAAGCATGAAAATCACTTTAAACATGCTAATTTTAGCTCTAAAACTGATGATCCACCTACAAATGTGAACTGACGTTCAAAAATAAAACATTTGAAAACGGACCATTTTTCACCTTTCTGAAGCATGACGTAGAGGGGGGTGTTATCTCTTTTGTCAAAAATCAGCTGTTTTTGCTTGAACATTAAATGCCTCCAAATGGTATTTAATTCACTTCCCGGGGTGAAGAAACACTTTTTGAGACCTCAGAGTGAGCAAATTGACCATTTTCATGCACTTTTAACCATTCCACAAATCTTGTGTTTAGAGCCCCTGGAAGCATGAAAATCACTTTAAACATGCTAATTTTAGCTCTAAAACTAATAATCCACCTACAAATGTGAACTGACGTTCAAAAATAAAACATTTGAAAACGGACCATTTTTCACCTTTCTGAAGAATGACGTAATGGGGGGGTGTTATCTCTTTTGTCAAAAATCAGCTGTTTTTGCTTGAACATTAAATGCCTCCAAATGGTATTTAATTCACTTCCCGGGCCCCTGGAAGCATAAAAATCACTTTAAACATGCTAATTTTAGCTCTAAAACTAACAATCCACCTACAAATGTGAACTGACGTTCAAAAATAAAACATTTGAAAACGGACCATTTTTCACTTTTCTGAAGCATGACGTAATGGGGGGGTGTTATCTCTTTTGTCAAAAATCAGCCGTTTTTGCTTGAACATTAAATGCCTCCAAATGGTATTTAATTCACTTCCCGGGGTGAAGAAACACTTTTTGAGACCTCAGAGTGAGCAAATTGGCAATTTTCATGCACTTTTAACCATTCCACAAATCTTGTGTTTAGGGCCCCTGGAAGCATGAAAATCACTTTAAACATGCTAATTTTAGCTCTAAAACTAATAATCCACCTACAAATGTGAACTGACGTTCAAAAATAAAACATTTGAAAACGGACCATTTTTCACCTTTCTGAAGCATGACGTAATGGGGGGGTGTTATCTCTTTTGTCAAAAATCAGCCGTTTTTGCTTGAACATTAAATGCCTCCAAATGGTATTTAATTCACTTCCCGGGATGAAGAAACACTTTTTGAGACCTCAGAGTGAGCAAATTGGCCATTTTCATGCACTTTTAACCATTTCACAAATCTTGTGTTTAGAGCCCCTGGAAGCTTGAAAATCACTTTAAACATGCTAATTTTAGCTCTAAAACTAATAATCCACCTACAAATGTGAACTGACTTTCAAAAATAAAACATTTGAAAACAGACCATTTTTCACCTTTCTGAAGAATGACGTAATGGGGGGGGTGTTATCTCTTTTGTCAAAAATCAGCTGTTTTTGCTTGAACATTAAATGCCTCCAAATGGTATTTAATTCACTTCCCGGGCCCCTGGAAGCATGAAAATCACTTTAAACATGCTAATTTTAGCTCTAAAACTAATAATCCACCTACAAATGTGAACTGACGTTCAAAAATAAAACATTTGAAAAGGGACCATTTTTCACCTTTCTGAAGAATGACGTAATGGGGGGGGGTGTTATCTCTTTTGTCAAAAATCAGCTGTTTTTGCTTGAACATTAAATGCCTCCAAATGGTATTTAATCCACTTCCCGGGGTGAAGAAACACTTTTTGAGACCTCAGAGTGAGCAAATTGACCATTTTCATGCACTTTTAACCATTCCACAAATCTTGTGTTTAGAGCCCCTGGAAGCATGAAAATCACTTTAAACATGCTAATTTTAGCTCTAAAACTGATGATCCACCTACAAATGTGAACTGACATTCAAAAATAAAACATTTGAAAATGGACCATTTTTCACCTTTCTGAAGCATGACGTAATGGGGGGGTGTTATCTCTTATTTCAAAAATCAGCTGTTTTTGCTTGAACATTAAATGCCTCCAAATGGTATTTAATTCACTTCCCGGGGTGAAGAAACACTTTTTGAGACCTCAGAGTGAGCAAATTGGCCATTTTCATGCACTTTTAACCATTCCACAAATCTTGTGTTTAGGGTCCCTGGAAGCATGAAAATCACTTTAAACATGCTAATTTTAGCTCTAAAACTAATAATCCACCTACAAATGTGAACTGACGTTCAAAAATAAAACATTTGAAAACGGACCATTTTTCACCTTTCTGAAGCATGACGTAATGGGGGGGTGTTATCTATTTTGTCAAAAATCAGCTGTTTTTGATTGAACATTAAATGCCTCCAAATGGTATTTAATTCACTTCCTGGGCCCCTGGAAGCATGAAAATCACTTTAAACATGCTAATTTTAGCTCTAAAACTGATGATCCACCTACAAATGTGAACTGACGTTCAAAAATAAAACATTTGAAAACGGACCATTTTTCACCTTTCTGAAGAATGACGTAATGGGGGGTGTTATCTCTTTTGTCAAAAATCAGCTGTTTTTGCTTGAACATTAAATGCCTTCAAATGGTTTTTAATTCACTTCCCGGGGTGAAGAAACAGTTTTTGAGACCTCAGAGTGAGCAAATTGACCATTTTCATGCACTTTTAACCATTCCACAAATCTTGTGTTTAGAGCCCCTGGAAGCATGAAAATCACTTTAAACATGCTAATTTTAGCTCTAAAACTAATAATCCACCTACAAATGTGAACTGACGTTCAAAAACAAAACATTTGAAAACGGACCATTTTTCACCTTTCTGAAGAATGACGTAATGGGGGGGTGTTATCTCTTTTGTCAAAAATCAGCTGTTTTTGCTTGAACATTAAATGCATCCAAATGGTATTTAATTCACTTTCCGGGCCCCTGGAAGCATGAAAATCACTTTAAACATGCTAATTTTAGCTCTAAAACTAATAATCCACCTACAAATGTGAACTGACGTTCAAAAATAAAACATTTGAAAACGGGCCATTTTTCACCTTTCTGAAGAATGACGTAATGGGGGGGTGTTATCTCTTTTGTCAAAAATAAGCTGTTTTTGCTTGAACATTAAATGCCTCCAAATGGTATTTAATTCACTTCCCGGGGTGAAGAAACACTTTTTGAGATCTCAGAGTGAGCAAATTGGCCATTTTCATGCACTTTTAACCATTCCACACATCTTGTGTTTAGAGCCCCTGGAAGCATGAAAATCACTTTAAACATGCTAATTTTAGCTCTAAAACTAATAATCCACCTACAAATGTGAACTGACGTTCAAAAATAAAAAATTTGAAAACGGACCATTTTTCACCTTTCTGAAGCATGACGTAGAGGGGGGTGTTATCTCTTTTGTCAAAAATCAGCTGTTTTTGCTTGAACATTAAATGCCTCCAAATGGTATTTAATTCACTTCCCGGGGTGAAGAAACACTTTTTGAGACCTCAGAGTGAGCAAATTGACCATTTTCATGCACTTTTAACCATTCCACAAATCTTGTGTTTAGAGCCCCTGGAAGCATGAAAATCACTTTAAACATGCTAATTTTAGCTCTAAAACTAATAATCCACCTACAAATGTGAACTGACGTTCAAAAATAAAACATTTGAAAACGGACCATTTTTCACCTTTCTGAAGAATGACGTAATGGGGGGGTGTTATGTCTTTTGTCAAAAATCAGCTGTTTTTGCTTGAACATTAAATGCCTCCAAATGGTATTTAATTCACTTCCCGGGTCCCTGGAAGCATAAAAATCACTTTAAACATGCTAATTTTAGCTCTAAAACTAACAATCCACCTACAAATGTGAACTGACGTTCAAAAATAAAACATTTGAAACGGACCATTTTTCACTTTTCTGAAGCATGACGTAATGGGGGGGTGTTATCTCTTTTGTCAAAAATCAGCCGTTTTTGCTTGAACATTAAATGCCTCCAAATGGTATTTAATTCACTTCCCGGGGTGAAGAAACACTTTTTGAGACCTCAGAGTGAGCAAATTGGCAATTTTCATGCACTTTTAACCATTCCACAAATCTTGTGTTTAGGGCCCCTGGAAGCATGAAAATCACTTTAAACATGCTAATTTTAGCTCTAAAACTAATAATCCACCTACAAATGTGAACTGACGTTCAAAAATAAAACATTTGAAAACGGACCATTTTTCACCTTTCTGAAGCATGACGTAATGGGGGGGTGTTATCTCTTTTGTCAAAAATCAGCCGTTTTTGCTTGAACATTAAATGCCTCCAAATGGTATTTAATTCACTTCCCGGGATGAAAAAACACTTTTTGAGACCTCAGCGTGAGCAAATTGGCCATTTTCATGCACTTTTAACCATTTCACAAATCTTGTGTTTAGAGCCCCTGGAAGCATGAAAATCACTTTAAACATGCTAATTTTAGCTCTAAAACTAATAATCCACCTACAAATGTGAACTGACTTTCAAAAATAAAACATTTGAAAACAGACCATTTTTCACCTTTCTGAAGAATGACGTAATGGGGGGGGTGTTATCTCTTTTGTCAAAAATCAGCTGTTTTTGCTTGAACATTAAATGCCTCCAAATGGTATTTAATTCACTTCCCGGGCCCCTGGAACCATGAAAATCACTTTAAACATGCTAATTTTAGCTCTAAAACTGATGATCCACCTACAAATGTGAACTGACGTTCAAAAATAAAACATTTGAAAACGGACCATTTTTCACCTTTCTGAAGCATGACGTAGAGGGGGGTGTTATCTCTTTTGTCAAAAATCAGCTGTTTTTGCTTGAACATTAAATGCCTCCAAATGGTATTTAATTCACTTCCCGGGGTGAAGAAACACTTTTTGAGACCTCAGAGTGAGCAAATTGACCATTTTCATGCACTTTTAACCATTCCACAAATCTTGTGTTTAGAGCCCCTGGAAGCATGAAAATCACTTTAAACATGCTAATTTTAGCTCTAAAACTAATAATCCACCTACAAATGTGAACTGACGTTCAAAAATAAAACATTTGAAAACGGACCATTTTTCACCTTTCTGAAGAATGACGTAATGGGGGGGTGTTATCTCTTTTGTCAAAAATCAGCTGTTTTTGCTTGAACATTAAATGCCTCCAAATGGTATTTAATTCACTTCCCGGGCCCCTGGAAGCATAAAAATCACTTTAAACATGCTAATTTTAGCTCTAAAACTAACAATCCACCTACAAATGTGAACTGATGTTCAAAAATAAAACATTTGAAAACGGACCATTTTTCACTTTTCTGAAGCATGACGTAATGGGGGGGTGTTATCTCTTTTGTCAAAAATCAGCCGTTTTTGCTTGAACATTAAATGCCTCCAAATGGTATTTAATTCACTTCCCGGGGTGAAGAAACACTTTTTGAGACCTCAGAGTGAGCAAATTGGCAATTTTCATGCACTTTTAACCTTTCCACAAATCTTGTGTTTAGGGCCCCTGGAAGAATGAAAATCACTTTAAACATGCTAATTTTAGCTCTAAAACTAATAATCCACCTACAAATGTGAACTGACGTTCAAAAATAAAACATTTGAAAACGGACCATTTTTCACCTTTCTGAAGCATGACGTAATGGGGGGGTGTTATCTCTTTTGTCAAAAATCAGCCGTTTTTGCTTGAACATTAAATGCCTCCAAATGGTATTTAATTCACTTCCCGGGATGAAGAAACACTTTTTGAGACCTCAGAGTGAGCAAATTGGCCATTTTCATGCACTTTTAACCATTTCACAAATCTTGTGTTTAGAGCCCCTGGAAGCATGAAAATCACTTTAAACATGCTAATTTTAGCTCTAAAACTAACAATCCACCTACAAATGTGAACTGATGTTCAAAAATAAAACATTTGAAAACGGACCATTTTTCACTTTTCTGAAGCATGACGTAATGGGGGGGTGTTATCTCTTTTGTCAAAAATCAGCCGTTTTTGCTTGAACATTAAATGCCTCCAAATGGTATTTAATTCACTTCCCGGGGTGAAGAAACACTTTTTGAGACCTCAGAGTGAGCAAATTGGCCATTTTCATGCACTTTTAACCATTTCGCAAATCTTGTGTTTAGAGCCCCTGGAAGCATGAAAATCACTTTAAACATGCTAATTTTAGCTCTAAAACTAATAATCCACCTACAAATGTGAACTGACTTTCAAAAATAAAACATTTGAAAACAGACCATTTTTCACCTTTCTGAAGAATGACGTAATGGAGGGGGGGTGTTATCTCTTTTGTCAAAAATCAGCTGTTTTTGCTTGAACATTAAATGCCTCCAAATGGTATTTAATTCACTTCCCGGGCCCCTGGAAGCATGAAAATCACTTTAAACATGCTAATTTTAGCTCTAAAACTGATGATCCACCTACAAATGTGAACTGACGTTCAAAAATAAAACATTTGAAAACGGACCATTTTTCACCTTTCTGAAGAATGACGTAATGGGGGGGTGTTATCTCTTTTGTCAATAAATCAGCTGTTTTTGCTTGAACATGAAATGCCTCCAAATGGTATTTAATTCACTTCCCGGGGGGAAGAAACACTTTTTGAGACCTCAGAGTGAGCAAATTGTCCATTTTCATGCACTTTTAACCATTCCACAAATCTTGTGTTTAGAGCCCCTGGAAGCATGAAAATCACTTTAAACATGCTAATTTTAGCTCTAAAACTAATAATCCACCTACAAATGTGAACTGACGTTCAAAAATAAAACATTTGAAAACGGACCATTTTTCACCTTTCTGAAGAATGACGTAATGGGGGGGTGTTATCTCTTTTGTCAAAAATCAGCTGTTTTTGATTGAACATTAAATGCCTCCAAATGGTATTTAATTCACTTCCCGGGCCCCTGGAAGCATAAAAATCACTTTAAACATGCTAATTTTAGCTCTAAAACTAATAATCCACCTACAAATGTGAACTGACGTTCAAAAATAAAACATTTGAAAACGGACCATTTTTCACCTTTCTGAAGCATGACGTAATGGGGGGGTGTTATCTATTTTGTCAAAAATCAGCTGTTTTTGATTGAACATTAAATGCCTCCAAATGGTATTTAATTCACTTCCTGGGCCCCTGGAAGCATGAAAATCACTTTAAACATGCTAATTTTAGCTCTAAAACTGATGATCCACCTACAAATGTGAACTGACGTTCAAAAATAAAACATTTGAAAACGGACCATTTTTCACCTTTCTGAAGAATGACGTAATGGGGGGTGTTATCTCTTTTGTCAAAAATCAGCTGTTTTTGCTTGAACATTAAATGCCTTCAAATGGTTTTTAATTCACTTCCCGGGGTGAAGAAACAGTTTTTGAGACCTCAGAGTGAGCAAATTGACCATTTTCATGCACTTTTAACCATTCCACAAATCTTGTGTTTAGAGCCCCTGGAAGCATGAAAATCACTTTAAACATGCTAATTTTAGCTCTAAAACTAATAATCCACCTACAAATGTGAACTGACGTTCAAAAACAAAACATTTGAAAACGGACCATTTTTCACCTTTCTGAAGAATGACGTAATGGGGGGGTGTTATCTCTTTTGTCAAAAATCAGCTGTTTTTGCTTGAACATTAAATGCATCCAAATGGTATTTAATTCACTTTCCGGGCCCCTGGAAGCATGAAAATCACTTTAAACATGCTAATTTTAGCTCTAAAACTAATAATCCACCTACAAATGTGAACTGACGTTCAAAAATAAAACATTTGAAAACGGGCCATTTTTCACCTTTCTGAAGAATGACGTAATGGGGGGGTGTTATCTCTTTTGTCAAAAATAAGCTGTTTTTGCTTGAACATTAAATGCCTCCAAATGGTATTTAATTCACTTCCCGGGGTGAAGAAACACTTTTTGAGATCTCAGAGTGAGCAAATTGGCCATTTTCATGCACTTTTAACCATTCCACACATCTTGTGTTTAGAGCCCCTGGAAGCATGAAAATCACTTTAAACATGCTAATTTTAGCTCTAAAACTAATAATCCACCTACAAATGTGAACTGACGTTCAAAAATAAAAAATTTGAAAACGGACCATTTTTCACCTTTCTGAAGCATGACGTAGAGGGGGGTGTTATCTCTTTTGTCAAAAATCAGCTGTTTTTGCTTGAACATTAAATGCCTCCAAATGGTATTTAATTCACTTCCCGGGGTGAAGAAACACTTTTTGAGACCTCAGAGTGAGCAAATTGACCATTTTCATGCACTTTTAACCATTCCACAAATCTTGTGTTTAGAGCCCCTGGAAGCATGAAAATCACTTTAAACATGCTAATTTTAGCTCTAAAACTAATAATCCACCTACAAATGTGAACTGACGTTCAAAAATAAAACATTTGAAAACGGACCATTTTTCACCTTTCTGAAGAATGACGTAATGGGGGGGTGTTATGTCTTTTGTCAAAAATCAGCTGTTTTTGCTTGAACATTAAATGCCTCCAAATGGTATTTAATTCACTTCCCGGGTCCCTGGAAGCATAAAAATCACTTTAAACATGCTAATTTTAGCTCTAAAACTAACAATCCACCTACAAATGTGAACTGACGTTCAAAAATAAAACATTTGAAACGGACCATTTTTCACTTTTCTGAAGCATGACGTAATGGGGGGGTGTTATCTCTTTTGTCAAAAATCAGCCGTTTTTGCTTGAACATTAAATGCCTCCAAATGGTATTTAATTCACTTCCCGGGGTGAAGAAACACTTTTTGAGACCTCAGAGTGAGCAAATTGGCAATTTTCATGCACTTTTAACCATTCCACAAATCTTGTGTTTAGGGCCCCTGGAAGCATGAAAATCACTTTAAACATGCTAATTTTAGCTCTAAAACTAATAATCCACCTACAAATGTGAACTGACGTTCAAAAATAAAACATTTGAAAACGGACCATTTTTCACCTTTCTGAAGCATGACGTAATGGGGGGGTGTTATCTCTTTTGTCAAAAATCAGCCGTTTTTGCTTGAACATTAAATGCCTCCAAATGGTATTTAATTCACTTCCCGGGATGAAAAAACACTTTTTGAGACCTCAGCGTGAGCAAATTGGCCATTTTCATGCACTTTTAACCATTTCACAAATCTTGTGTTTAGAGCCCCTGGAAGCATGAAAATCACTTTAAACATGCTAATTTTAGCTCTAAAACTAATAATCCACCTACAAATGTGAACTGACTTTCAAAAATAAAACATTTGAAAACAGACCATTTTTCACCTTTCTGAAGAATGACGTAATGGGGGGGGTGTTATCTCTTTTGTCAAAAATCAGCTGTTTTTGCTTGAACATTAAATGCCTCCAAATGGTATTTAATTCACTTCCCGGGCCCCTGGAACCATGAAAATCACTTTAAACATGCTAATTTTAGCTCTAAAACTGATGATCCACCTACAAATGTGAACTGACGTTCAAAAATAAAACATTTGAAAACGGACCATTTTTCACCTTTCTGAAGCATGACGTAGAGGGGGGTGTTATCTCTTTTGTCAAAAATCAGCTGTTTTTGCTTGAACATTAAATGCCTCCAAATGGTATTTAATTCACTTCCCGGGGTGAAGAAACACTTTTTGAGACCTCAGAGTGAGCAAATTGACCATTTTCATGCACTTTTAACCATTCCACAAATCTTGTGTTTAGAGCCCCTGGAAGCATGAAAATCACTTTAAACATGCTAATTTTAGCTCTAAAACTAATAATCCACCTACAAATGTGAACTGACGTTCAAAAATAAAACATTTGAAAACGGACCATTTTTCACCTTTCTGAAGAATGACGTAATGGGGGGGTGTTATCTCTTTTGTCAAAAATCAGCTGTTTTTGCTTGAACATTAAATGCCTCCAAATGGTATTTAATTCACTTCCCGGGCCCCTGGAAGCATAAAAATCACTTTAAACATGCTAATTTTAGCTCTAAAACTAACAATCCACCTACAAATGTGAACTGATGTTCAAAAATAAAACATTTGAAAACGGACCATTTTTCACTTTTCTGAAGCATGACGTAATGGGGGGGTGTTATCTCTTTTGTCAAAAATCAGCCGTTTTTGCTTGAACATTAAATGCCTCCAAATGGTATTTAATTCACTTCCCGGGGTGAAGAAACACTTTTTGAGACCTCAGAGTGAGCAAATTGGCAATTTTCATGCACTTTTAACCTTTCCACAAATCTTGTGTTTAGGGCCCCTGGAAGAATGAAAATCACTTTAAACATGCTAATTTTAGCTCTAAAACTAATAATCCACCTACAAATGTGAACTGACGTTCAAAAATAAAACATTTGAAAACGGACCATTTTTCACCTTTCTGAAGCATGACGTAATGGGGGGGTGTTATCTCTTTTGTCAAAAATCAGCCGTTTTTGCTTGAACATTAAATGCCTCCAAATGGTATTTAATTCACTTCCCGGGATGAAGAAACACTTTTTGAGACCTCAGAGTGAGCAAATTGGCCATTTTCATGCACTTTTAACCATTTCACAAATCTTGTGTTTAGAGCCCCTGGAAGCATGAAAATCACTTTAAACATGCTAATTTTAGCTCTAAAACTAACAATCCACCTACAAATGTGAACTGATGTTCAAAAATAAAACATTTGAAAACGGACCATTTTTCACTTTTCTGAAGCATGACGTAATGGGGGGGTGTTATCTCTTTTGTCAAAAATCAGCCGTTTTTGCTTGAACATTAAATGCCTCCAAATGGTATTTAATTCACTTCCCGGGGTGAAGAAACACTTTTTGAGACCTCAGAGTGAGCAAATTGGCCATTTTCATGCACTTTTAACCATTTCGCAAATCTTGTGTTTAGAGCCCCTGGAAGCATGAAAATCACTTTAAACATGCTAATTTTAGCTCTAAAACTAATAATCCACCTACAAATGTGAACTGACTTTCAAAAATAAAACATTTGAAAACAGACCATTTTTCACCTTTCTGAAGAATGACGTAATGGAGGGGGGGTGTTATCTCTTTTGTCAAAAATCAGCTGTTTTTGCTTGAACATTAAATGCCTCCAAATGGTATTTAATTCACTTCCCGGGCCCCTGGAAGCATGAAAATCACTTTAAACATGCTAATTTTAGCTCTAAAACTGATGATCCACCTACAAATGTGAACTGACGTTCAAAAATAAAACATTTGAAAACGGACCATTTTTCACCTTTCTGAAGAATGACGTAATGGGGGGGTGTTATCTCTTTTGTCAATAAATCAGCTGTTTTTGCTTGAACATGAAATGCCTCCAAATGGTATTTAATTCACTTCCCGGGGGGAAGAAACACTTTTTGAGACCTCAGAGTGAGCAAATTGTCCATTTTCATGCACTTTTAACCATTCCACAAATCTTGTGTTTAGAGCCCCTGGAAGCATGAAAATCACTTTAAACATGCTAATTTTAGCTCTAAAACTAATAATCCACCTACAAATGTGAACTGACGTTCAAAAATAAAACATTTGAAAACGGACCATTTTTCACCTTTCTGAAGCATGACGTAATGGGGGGGTGTTATCTCTTTTGTCAAAAATCAGCCGTTTTTGCTTGAACATTAAATGCCTCCAAATGGTATTTAATTCACTTCCCGGGATGAAAAAACACTTTTTGAGACCTCAGCGTGAGCAAATTGGCCATTTTCATGCACTTTTAACCATTTCACAAATCTTGTGTTTAGAGCCCCTGGAAGCATGAAAATCACTTTAAACATGCTAATTTTAGCTCTAAAACTAATAATCCACCTACAAATGTGAACTGACTTTCAAAAATAAAACATTTGAAAACAGACCATTTTTCACCTTTCTGAAGAATGACGTAATGGGGGGGGTGTTATCTCTTTTGTCAAAAATCAGCTGTTTTTGCTTGAACATTAAATGCCTCCAAATGGTATTTAATTCACTTCCCGGGCCCCTGGAAGCATGAAAATCACTTTAAACATGCTAATTTTAGCTCTAAAACTGATGATCCACCTACAAATGTGAACTGACGTTCAAAAATAAAACATTTGAAAACGGACCATTTTTCACCTTTCTGAAGCATGACGTAGAGGGGGGTGTTATCTCTTTTGTCAAAAATCAGCTGTTTTTGCTTGAACATTAAATGCCTCCAAATGGTATTTAATTCACTTCCCGGGGTGAAGAAACACTTTTTGAGACCTCAGAGTGAGCAAATTGACCATTTTCATGCACTTTTAACCATTCCACAAATCTTGTGTTTAGAGCCCCTGGAAGCATGAAAATCACTTTAAACATGCTAATTTTAGCTCTAAAACTAATAATCCACCTACAAATGTGAACTGACGTTCAAAAATAAAACATTTGAAAACGGACCATTTTTCACCTTTCTGAAGAATGACGTAATGGGGGGGTGTTATCTCTTTTGTCAAAAATCAGCTGTTTTTGCTTGAACATTAAATGCCTCCAAATGGTATTTAATTCACTTCCCGGGCCCCTGGAAGCATAAAAATCACTTTAAACATGCTAATTTTAGCTCTAAAACTAACAATCCACCTACAAATGTGAACTGATGTTCAAAAATAAAACATTTGAAAACGGACCATTTTTCACTTTTCTGAAGCATGACGTAATGGGGGGGTGTTATCTCTTTTGTCAAAAATCAGCCGTTTTTGCTTGAACATTAAATGCCTCCAAATGGTATTTAATTCACTTCCCGGGGTGAAGAAATACTTTTTGAGACCTCAGAGTGAGCAAATTGGCAATTTTCATGCACTTTTAACCTTTCCACAAATCTTGTGTTTAGGGCCCCTGGAAGAATGAAAATCACTTTAAACATGCTAATTTTAGCTCTAAAACTAATAATCCACCTACAAATGTGAACTGACGTTCAAAAATAAAACATTTGAAAACGGACCATTTTTCACCTTTCTGAAGCATGACGTAATGGGGGGGGTGTTATCTCTTTTGTCAAAAATCAGCCGTTTTTGCTTGAACATTAAATGCCTCCAAATGGTATTTAATTCACTTCCCGGGATGAAGAAACACTTTTTGAGACCTCAGAGTGAGCAAATTGGCCATTTTCATGCACTTTTAACCATTTCACAAATCTTGTGTTTAGAGCCCCTGGAAGCATGAAAATCACTTTAAACATGCTAATTTTAGCTCTAAAACTAACAATCCACCTACAAATGTGAACTGATGTTCAAAAATAAAACATTTGAAAACGGACCATTTTTCACTTTTCTGAAGCATGACGTAATGGGGGGGTGTTATCTCTTTTGTCAAAAATCAGCCGTTTTTGCTTGAACATTAAATGCCTCCAAATGGTATTTAATTCACTTCCCGGGGTGAAGAAACACTTTTTGAGACCTCAGAGTGAGCAAATTGGCCATTTTCATGCACTTTTAACCATTTCGCAAATCTTGTGTTTAGAGCCCCTGGAAGCATGAAAATCACTTTAAACATGCTAATTTTAGCTCTAAAACCAATAATCCACCTACAAATGTGAACTGACTTTCAAAAATAAAACATTTGAAAACAGACCATTTTTCACCTTTCTGAAGAATGACGTAATGGGGGGGGGGGTGTTATCTCTTTTGTCAAAAATCAGCTGTTTTTGCTTGAACATTAAATGCCTCCAAATGGTATTTAATTCACTTCCCGGGCCCCTGGAAGCATGAAAATCACTTTAAACATGCTAATTTTAGCTCTAAAACTGATGATCCACCTACAAATGTGAACTGACGTTCAAAAATAAAACATTTGAAAACGGACCATTTTTCACCTTTCTGAAGAATGACGTAATGGGGGGGTGTTATCTCTTTTGTCAATAAATCAGCTGTTTTTGCTTGAACATGAAATGCCTCCAAATGGTATTTAATTCACTTCCCGGGGGGAAGAAACACTTTTTGAGACCTCAGAGTGAGCAAATTGTCCATTTTCATGCACTTTTAACCATTCCACAAATCTTGTGTTTAGAGCCCCTGGAAGCATGAAAATCACTTTAAACATGCTAATTTTAGCTCTAAAACTAATAATCCACCTACAAATGTTAACTGACGTTCAAAAATAAAACATTTGAAAACGGACCATTTTTCACCTTTCTGAAGCATGACGTAATGGGGGGGGTGTTATCTCTTTTGTCAAAAATCAGCCGTTTTTGCTTGAACATTAAATGCCTCCAAATGGTATTTAATTCACTTCCTGGGCCCCTGGAAGCATGAAAATCACTTTAAACATGCTAATTTTAGCTCTAAAACTAATAATCCACCTACAAATGTGAACTGACGTTCAAAAATAAAACATTTGAAAACGGACCATTTTTCACCTTTCTGAAGAATGACGTAATGGGGGGGTGTTATCTCTTTTGTCAAAAATAAGCTGTTTTTGCTTGAACATTAAATGCCTCCAAATGGTATTTAATTCACTTCCTGGGCCCCTGGAAGCATGAAAATCACTTTAAACATGCTAATTTTAGCTCTAAAACTAATAATCCACCTACAAATGTGAACTGACGTTCAAAAATAAAACATTTGAAAACGGACCATTTTTCACCTTTCTGAAGAATGACGTAATGGGGGGGGTGTTATCTCTTTTGTCAAAAATCAGCCGTTTTTGCTTGAACATTAAATGCCTCCAAATGGTATTTAATTCACTTCCCGGGGTGAAGAAACACTTTTTGAGATCTCAGAGTGAGCAAATTGGCCATTTTCATGCACTTTTAACCATTCCACACATCTTGTGTTTAGAGCCCCTGGAAGCATGAAAATCACTTTAAACATGCTAATTTTAGCTCTAAAACTAATAATCCACCTACAAATGTGAAGTGACGTTCAAAAATAAAACATTTGAAAACGGACCATTTTTCACCTTTCTGAAGCATGACGTAGAGGGGGGTGTTATCTCTTTTGTCAAAAATCAGCTGTTTTTGCTTGAACATTAAATGCCTCCAAATGGTATTTAGTTCACTTCCCGGGGTGAAGAAACACTTTTTGAGACCTCAGAGTGAGCAAATTGACCATTTTCATGCACTTTTAACCATTCCACAAATCTTGTGTTTAGAGCCCCTGGAAGCATGAAAATCACTTTAAACATGCTAATTTTAGCTCTAAAACTAATAATCCACCTACAAATGTGAACTGACGTTCAAAAATAAAACATTTGAAAACGGACCATTTTTCACCTTTCTGAAGAATGACGTAATGGGGGGGTGTTATCTCTTTTGTCAAAAATCAGCTGTTTTTGCTTGAACATTAAATGCCTCCAAATGGTATTTAATTCACTTCCCGGGCCCCTGGAAGCATAAAAATCACTTTAAACATGCTAATTTTAGCTCTAAAACTAACAATCCACCTACAAATGTGAACTGACGTTCAAAAATAAAACATTTGAAATGGACCATTTTTCACTTTTCTGAAGCATGACGTAATGGGGGGGTGTTATCTCTTTTGTCAAAAATCAGCCGTTTTTGCTTGAACATTAAATGCCTCCAAATGGTATTTAATTCACTTCCCGGGGTGAAGAAACACTTTTTGAGACCTCAGAGTGAGCAAATTGGCAATTTTCATGCACTTTTAACCATTCCACAAATCTTGTGTTTAGGGCCCCTGGAAGCATGAAAATCACTTTAAACATGCTAATTTTAGCTCTAAAACTAATAATCCACCTACAAATGTGAACTGACTTTCAAAAATAAAACATTTGAAAACAGACCATTTTTCACCTTTCTGAAGAATGACGTAATGGGGGGGGTGTTATCTCTTTTGTCAAAAATCAGCTGTTTTTGCTTGAACATTAAATGCCTCCAAATGGTATTTAATTCACTTCCCGGGCCCCTGGAAGCATGAAAATCACTTTAAACATGCTAATTTTAGCTCTAAAACTGATGATCCACCTACAAATGTGAACTGACGTTCAAAAATAAAACATTTGAAAACGGACCATTTTTCACCTTTCTGAAGCATGACGTAGAGGGGGGTGTTATCTCTTTTGTCAAAAATCAGCTGTTTTTGCTTGAACATTAAATGCCTCCAAATGGTATTTAATTCACTTCCCGGGGTGAAGAAACACTTTTTGAGACCTCAGAGTGAGCAAATTGGCAATTTTCATGCACTTTTAACCATTCCACAAATCTTGTGTTTAGGGCCCCTGGAAGCATGAAAATCACTTTAAACATGCTAATTTTAGCTCTAAAACTAATAATCCACCTACAAATGTGAACTGACGTTCAAAAATAAAACATTTGAAAACGGACCATTTTTCACCTTTCTGAAGCATGACGTAATGGGGGGGTGTTATCTCTTTTGTCAAAAATCAGCCGTTTTTGCTTGAACATTAAATGCCTCCAAATGGTATTTAATTCACTTCCCGGGATGAAAAAACACTTTTTGAGACCTCAGAGTGAGCAAATTGGCCATTTTCATGCACTTTTAACCATTTCACAAATCTTGTGTTTAGAGCCCCTGGAAGCATGAAAATCACTTTAAACATGCTAATTTTAGCTCTAAAACTAATAATCCACCTACAAATGTGAACTGACTTTCAAAAATAAAACATTTGAAAATAGACCATTTTTCACCTTTCTGAAGAATGACGTAATGGGGGGGGTGTTATCTCTTTTGTAAAAAATCAGCTGTTTTTGCTTGAACATTAAATGCCTCCAAATGGTATTTAATTCACTTCCCGGGCCCCTGGAAGCATGAAAATCACTTTAAACATGCTAATTTTAGCTCTAAAACTGATGATCCACCTACAAATGTGAACTGACGTTCAAAAATAAAACATTTGAAAACGGACCATTTTTCACCTTTCTGAAGCATGACGTAGAGGGGGGTGTTATCTCTTTTGTCAAAAATCAGCTGTTTTTGCTTGAACATTAAATGCCTCCAAATGGTATTTAATTCACTTCCCGGAGTGAAGAAACACTTTTTGAGACCTCAGAGTGAGCAAATTGACCATTTTCATGCACTTTTAACCTGTTGTATAGCTCCTATATATCCTTATATCGTGTTAAGTTAGCATAGGTACATTTGAGATTTAAACGCCATTTTTCCTTTCTTGCAACTTCTGCACACGACCCTTAATTGTTGACTTAGCTTTCAACCTAGTGGTTTGCCGTGGTGTATGTGAGAATAATATGTTATTGCTCTGATATCAGTTTTGTTTAATAAACCATGTCTGCACGGAGAGTGCTGAAGTTTCAGGAGCAACACGATATGGAATTGTTATGAGGTCTGATCTCCACGCCTTCATAGTCATAACACAAGTGCAGCCTTTGCCAACTTGGGCTTGAGGCGGGATTGATATTGCTTTGCACGAGAATTGTTAACACACTTGATGCGGTGCACATGCAGAGAGAGCTGGTGTATGCTGATGTGATTCCTTCATGCTAGGACACTAAGGTATGGGCCCGCCCTAAAACAACCCAAAGAGACCTTCTTAGCTAATAATATAATATATGTGTCAGGGAGGGTGAGATATAAGTGTTGTTAACTCTTATTCATTACAGCATGTTAACATGCTGTCACCATTCGCTTTTTATGTCTTAGTAACTATGCTGATAATTTTGCTACTGATAATAAGTATACTTGTATTATCAAAGATACTGCGCCTGAGAAGACGGCATTAGTAAATAAACATTTCAAATGCACATGTGTCTTCTTTACTCCATGTTCTGGTTTGTAATGATAATATAACGAAAGAGTGTTCATGAGTCCCACGTACCCTGAGGTACTGTAAGTTCATGTTCTGGTTTGTCTAAACATTGGGTGTTTGATATGTCCAATGAGACACTGTAGCTAGCTCGGTAAGGGGTGAGTTGGTTGCTAAGGTAAGTTTTGGGACATCCTAATTTGCCGAGGTTCCACTCCTCTGTGCACAGTTCTGTGTGAGTACAGAAACCCTGCAACATGGCGCCCAACGTTTTCGGTGGTCTTATATCATGACACTCGAGTAGTTTATCGTTCATGCCTTAACCCCTTCACATCCGTTTCCGGAAAACGGGGTGTTGGTGAAACCTACCTATTTTTTGAAATAGGTCTTTATTCAAGCTTGATTCTTACTTAAACGGTTTCTTTGAATTACTACCCAGTTGTGCTACAAAGTATTCTTTGTGTTTTCTTGTTTCCAATTCTGTGATGGCGGCAGCGGTGGCTATTGCGCAGCATAGTCGCGTAGCGGTACGCAACCATCTTCAGACGTACCAGGTCCCAGTAGATGGGATGGCTGGAATTCGCAGGCTGCATGTAGTTTCCATTTCCGTGATTCGTGCTTTAGTGCAATACATCGGTCGACATCTTCCTGGTGGTCCCCAGGGGGGTGCGGCCGCTCCCATGGAACGAGGCGGTATGCGTCTCAATCCGGTGATGGTAAATTCGGTTTTTGGTGCGCGTCCTGTTGACAACGATGTCTTCCCATTCTGGCTAGCAGAGAAGTTTTTGTGCTCGCGGCGCCGCGAGGGGAGGAGGTGTTCCTACCCAGTTTCGCGAAAACTGTCTCGAAAGAGCATGCGCAGCATTTTGCAGAAGAGTGGGCTCGGGCTCTCGCGCCGGCTCTGTACCGTAACCGATGTGGTTGGGATAAATTGTCGCCTTGCCACGAAATTCCGTTGCGGTCTCAGCCGCAGCCTCGACCTCAATATCCCATTCGGCGTGAAGCAAAATCTTCCGTCGCGGAAATCCTTGAACAATTGGAATATCAGGGAGTTATTGAAACGTGTGTGTCACCGATGAATAATCCCCTTTTTACTGTGAATAAACCTGACGGATCATATCGTTTGGTTTTGGATTACCGGCATTTAAACTCGCATTGCCGTAACTGTGCAGTACAGTATACCCACGGCTCTGCCCTAGTGGATAGTCTCGTGCGTAAGCGTTTCAAGACAACGCTTGACATATCCAATGGTTTTTATGCCCACAGATTGGACAGCTTTAGCTCCCAATGGACCAGTTTTACAAGCGCTGGAGTCCAAAAGCAATTCCGGCGTCTTCCAATGGGCTACAAGAATAGTCCTGGTGTATTTCCCGCTCGAATTGTCTCTATTCTGGAGGCACTCGACCCTGATGCTTTTTCGTATGTGGATGACATATATCTCACAGACGACGATATTTGGGAGCATCTGTGTCGTGTAAATTCTCTTGTTTGCAACTTCGCAGACATGGGTTACAAATTCAACTTTGCAAAATCGCACATTGCTGAACACACAGTGTTGTTTTTGGGCTATGAGCTCAACAATGAAGGTAGAGGTTTGGCTCCTCACTTCTTGGAGAAGTGCGCACAATTGCGCGCACCAGCAACTCTGAAAAAATTACAATCCTTACTGGGCTTTTTGAATTTCGGCAGAACTTACATTCCGGAATATGCCCAGCGTATCAAGCCTTTGTATGCTTTGATACAACCAACGTTCTCAAAATCATGCTGGCTGCCTGAGCATTCAGCCATTTTACAATCCTTGCAGGCTGATCTGCTCGCTTCTAAATATTTACTGACTCGTGATAACCACACCAACCTGGTCATAAGAATAATTCCTGGGACGGTGGGTTTCACTTACCTCACTTTTAATGAAGGTGACACAGTACCTATTGCTTACAAGTCACACTTGTACACCTCGGCTGAGATGCGGTTTCCCACCATAGAAAAGGTTTTAACTGCTGTACAGATGGCTATTCTACAGGAACGAGCTCTGTCACAGGGGAAACGCATGCTAGTGGTCACACCCTGTCCTCATTTGGAGGCAGTCACGAAAGCCAGTGTACCAAATTCAAAAGCTTTGCACCCTCGGTGGATTCAGTGGGCTGCGTCATTGTCATCCTCGGATGTCATGTTTATTTTTGACGCTTCCTTACGGTCGCAGGAGTTCTTGCAGTATGAATTCGTTCACCCTGCTCCTCTGGCGATGCGACCTTTGGAGGACTTCCATTGCATCATTTACACTGATGGGTCGGCGCAGGTTGCGCATGGCTCTAAACATGCCTACGTTTCCGCATGCGCCATTGTGGTCGGTGCTATGTTGAATGATGAGTTCATTTCCAGGGAGGTACACACGTTGCCCCTGGGCGATTGCACCGCACAATTGGCAGAGCTTCGTGCTCTCTTACTAGCTTTGGAGTACGCAGATCCAAGTGTTACTACTCTAATTGTAAGTGATTCTTACTACTGTGTCCAGTCTTACAATGAAAACTTGTTCTTTTGGACTCAAAATGATTTTCATGATTCCAAGGGTAGCACAATAAAACATAAAATGATCTGGGTTCGAGTGGCAGAGCTTAAGGCTATGTTGCCACTCGTTTATGTGATTCATACTCTCGGTCATCAGCGCGTGGGAGTTCACGCTTTTGGCAACTCGCTTGCTGATGAAGCAGCGAAATCAGCAGTATCTACATACTTAGTTGCAGCAGTTACTAGGTCTAAAACCAAGATTGATAGCGACATCTTGGCAGCGATTGCTGCCTCTGAGAAGGGAAGTAAACATCCTTCGGGATTCCCTTCGAAGTATAATTACCACTCAAGTCCCGAAAAGGTTCCTTTTGTGACAATTCCCGATGTTGGGGAACGGCTGATTCCCAACTCGGATCGCAGAACAGACTTGATTACAGCGGCTCATGAAGGTGTGGCGTCTGCGCATGCGGGCGTCTCAGCCACTGTAACGCAACTACAACAACGTTTCTGGTGGCGGGGACTGTACAAACAGACGCGTGATTATGTCCTTCTTTGTGACATATGCCAGCAGATTAAACCTTCAACTGCTACGCGTCCGCCTCAGACTCAGTTGTACATTTCTAATAAACCACTAGGCTGTGTTTATTTAGATCACTGCGGTCCATTTTCATCTGATACTGCGTATAAATACATCTTAGTAGCAGTTGACTCATGCACACGCTTTGTGTGGTTATGGCCACATCGCAGCGCTGATTCCCGGACTGTCATCAGAGATTTGCGTATCTTTATAGGGATTTTTGCCTCCATTCGGATCAGGGTCCGGCTTTCGCCTCTAAGGCGTATAAGGATGCCATGACTTCGATGGGGGTCCAAGTCAAGTTTTCGTCACCCTACAGACCCGAGGGTAATAGTGTAGTTGAACGAATGAACCGTGATTTAAAGCAATCTTTGACAGCCCGAGTTATAGGCACTGGCAGAAATTGGCTGGCTCACCTCTATGGCGTGCAGCGTGCTCTTAATAATCTCCCTAGAAGGTCTCTGGGTGGGCGGACCCCATACGAAATGCTCTTTGGCATCAAGATGTTCGTCCCTGACCTTGACGGTCTAGACTCGGTGGTTCGCGCCACTTCCTTTGACGCAGATGAACATTGCAATGTTTTACAGAATCTACAAAAGACGAGAGACGCTCTTGCAAAGGAACATTTGCCCTCCACATCGGATGATGCGTTGCAGATCCCGGTAGTTGGCTGGCTACCCCAAGTTGGAGAACTGGTTCGAGAGAAGATCGACAACAAGAAAGAGTTTGGTCCCTCCTATCGAGCTCCGGTCCCAGTGCTTGGAGTGAAGGGCACAAGAACAGTCATTTTACCACCACTTCCAGGTCGTAAGGAAAACAGGTTTATTTCTATTGACAATGTCAAGATACACAGAGTGGCCGATTCTTCTTAGCATGACACCGGCTGTTTCCTGTCCTTCCATTGTGAGAAATTCAATTATGCCCACTGCTTCTAATAATGAACCTGAGGTGGCCATCGAATTACCTGCTGTTTCCACTCCATTATTGAATAATTTACCAGGAACTAACCTTGATGAGACAGACTATACATACCCCACTGATTTGTCCATGCCTGACCTGCAAGCTCGTTTAGCCACGGAATCCAGATTTTCATTTGACTCTGCTTCCCTTGCCTCGAAAAAACCCTCTAAAATTGCATTATATGCTAGCCTGTTTAAAAAACATTTTTTGATACCTCCTTGGATATACATTTGGCTGGTCCTTTTTTCAGTTTACCTTTTTATGTCAATTGGTTTGGTGTTTTATTTTTTTCGGATTATGAATGGACACTATGTCGAGGAGAGAACTTGCATTACTCATTTGAATGGAACTTTGGCCCCACTTTCCTCTTCACATTCTACACACAGATTAAAAAGAGACTTGACTTTGGTTAACATCACAGCGTGGCCTGTTCTGGATGGAATCGCGTGGGATGCTGTTCGTTTTCAGATCCATGGTCCAACGGAAGTCGTTAATGTTCCTAATGTACTGAGAGTTAATATGGGGGATGTGGTGAAACAAAACATTCGTTCTGATGATTGGGATGTTAATGCTGTGGAAAGTTTGTTTTCTGATTTGAAATACTATGCTGCCTTTGATGCTGAGGATTTATATTTAGAATCTGCTAATTATGGTGAATTGTTCTGTTACCAACATTATGGCAATCACTTCTTACACAAGACATCTTCCCGAAGGGATGCGGTTAATTTTACTCAGTGGGAACATTGCCCAGCACCTACACAAGGGAGTTCAGAAACGTTTCTTAAAAAGTATACTTATTTCACTGACTTTAATCAGTCCAATCCCGAGTCCTTTTATTTTAAATTTCAAAAACAGCCACTGTCCAAGGTTCGACTTACAAATACAAAATTGTTGTATTCGAAGGCCTTCCTAGATCAATTAGTTACTGGGGGGTATGAGTTATGGAAGGATACCATAGACCTTAAATCAGTTTGGGGCTCAAGGGCCTGGC
Source organism: Lissotriton helveticus (assembly GCF_964261635.1). Taxonomy (NCBI): domain Eukaryota; kingdom Metazoa; phylum Chordata; class Amphibia; order Caudata; family Salamandridae; genus Lissotriton; species Lissotriton helveticus. The sequence continues at coordinate 903,722 of NW_027611949.1, forward strand.
AGGTACGAGGCACTGAGGCTTTGCACCGTGCATGTCTCATCCCAAATCATATGTGGTTTTTGAATGAAACCATTTCCCAAACCACATGCTTTGGATTGGCTACATCTAAAAGGTTAAACACCCCGTCTTTCCCGGAGTTGGAGGAATATGAGAATTGGAGTAATTTTACTAAATTGTCCATTAAAGATATACAGGCTCTGCTTCTGAATTCCTCCTTTAACATTTCCAGTATGAATCCCAAGGGTTGGCTGCTTTGGCACCGTGGTGCTGATTCTTGCCAAAAAAGATTTTTAAATATAACTGACGGTTTTAAGGCTGTTAGATCTGATCCCCGTTTTGATTTGAGTCATACTGTCACCTCTTACTCTGTGGGCAAGTTGTGTCAAGCTTGGCTGAAACATTCAACTTTACCTGCGGTTAAGTATCACCTTTCCAAACTGAATGCAGACGTGGATTTGAATGATTTCATTAAGGGCCCAGCTAGTGGCAGGTCGAAAAGGTGGTTATATGGTGTTTACAATGAAATTTGGAAACTCTCACAGATTGAGGCTGCTTCACGCCTTAGGGCTATTGATCAGGCAAATCTTGAGAAAGTGCTTGCAGTGGTTGACAATAGCATTAACGTGCTTTCCTCTAGAATTTACACATTAGATAATATTGTGTCGTCTGTTGTTGATATTGTGCATGATGAAGTGTCTGTATTATACCATGGTCAAAATCAATTACGTTCAATCATGCAGTTTGCATGGACACTACAGACTCTAAAAATGGGTAAAGTTCCCTGGGGATACATGAACGTTTCCTCTTTATTTGCACCGTTTAATTTGACAGACAAACAACGCTTGCTTTCAATGCGTGATGCTTCCTTTTCTATGCTCCATATTGAAAGATTGGAATCTTTACCTTTTTCTGTGGCAGAGACCACTGCTGCTACGTGGCTTATCCACGGTTTAATAACACTGCCTTTTGCTTTATATAAGTTTTCAAATTGTATGAAATATGTGCCAATAGGTCGTTTTGAACCCTTAGGTAGCGGTTTTCTTCATGAGGTCTGGTCACTCCCATACACATACAGATGTTTCAAGGATGAACAAGAGGTTTATCTAACAGGGGATGAGTGTACTGAGACGCCAGATCATTCTTTAATGTGTAGACACATACAGTTACACGGTTCATGTAACAGGGACAGACCGAATATGGCTTGCGTTTTACAGGGCACGCCAGTTCCTGCTATCATCCCCACGTTTAAATTGTTAGAGAATGGTAGTTATTTAATGCTCAATAATGAAAACTGCTGTGGTTTAATTAAAGGTATAGCTTTCATAGTAACGGTTAGTGAGCGAGTTATTTGCTGCAGAAATGTTCTTTATCCTCCCACACGTGAACATAGGGAGTCTTCCATTTGGCCACAGATACCGACCTTGGGAGCAGAATTCAGCGGCATGGCTAGAATAAGAGCTCTATTGTCCCAGAAAGAGGTGGCCTTGAGCTCGGCCCGTGAAACTTTCGTGCTTCACATTGCTAACACCCGTACGGAGGTTCAGGCTCTTTTAAACACTGATTTGCCTTTGCATTTCGGAGCCATGGTCCGTTCTATCTTTAACGCATCCTCCACAACGGGCCTAGCACATTTTTTTAAAGTTGTTAGCGGTGGTCTCGTGACTTCCTTTGAGAAGATTTTTGGAGTCATCCCTGCTTTCTTCCATTCTATTTTTTCATCCTTGTTTGGAGGGTTCCCGTTTTTGCTTGCATTAGCGGCTGGCGCATTGGTGGTTTTCTGCCTTTTTAAATATGGATGCCCTTCCTGTGCAAGACCACGCACGGCTACTACTGACGCGGTTTCGCAACCGCATGCTTGATTACTATGGCACACTGCCGTTAGCGACTCTAAGCACGGCGTTTGGATTATCTTTTCGGTTCTCCTATTTCACCTGTGTCCAGCCTGTATTTCGCTGTCTGACCTGTGATTTCCTTTGGGCCATTGATTTGTGTCTCTGCGGACCAGCATCTTCTGACGTCGATTTTGATCAACTGATGAGTCCTATCATTGCTCACGAGTTGGTTTGTTCTGACGAAAGGGTTATGGCCTTGGCGGTGGCACATGGACTAATGGGTCCCTGGGATGTGTTGTCGGCAGCGCAGAATTTCTTGGAACTAAGTTTTCTTGAGAACCCACCGAGCTGTCCTCTGATGGTTATAGAGGATGCGGTGCTGGAAGATCACGTATGTTCCTTTCATCTTTTAAATTGGATGGCTGAACTGTTTTCGGATGAGGACAGTGACTTCCTCCTGGAGGCTGTTGCAGCTTACTTTTCATATACAGTCTTATCATAGACACTGCCTCAAATTGACATGCTGATTGATAGCATTTCCTTGATTTTATTGACTTTTGGTCAAGACATTTTATTTTTTGCTTGCCTATTGGCTTGAGCCACATTATACTTGTGGGCTATTTTTTAGCATTAGTTTTTATAATTGAATTTTAATTCATGCTCGTTTATAAATGGATTCTGCTCTCATGTGATGGCACTTCTGTTATCTTATTTAGTCCGTTCTCGGATCATGGGGGGGTGTTGTATAGCTCCTATATATCCTTATATCGTGTTAAGTTAGCATAGGTACATTTGAGATTTAAACGCCATTTTTCCTTTCTTGCAACTTCTGCACACGACCCTTAATTGTTGACTTAGCTTTCAACCTAGTGGTTTGCCGTGGTGTATGTGAGAATAATATGTTATTGCTCTGATATCAGTTTTGTTTAATAAACCATGTCTGCACGGAGAGTGCTGAAGTTTCAGGAGCAACACGATATGGAATTGTTATGAGGTCTGATCTCCACGCCTTCATAGTCATAACACAAGTGCAGCCTTTGCCAACTTGGGCTTGAGGCGGGATTGATATTGCTTTGCACGAGAATTGTTAACACACTTGATGCGGTGCACATGCAGAGAGAGCTGGTGTATGCTGATGTGATTCCTTCATGCTAGGACACTAAGGTATGGGCCCGCCCTAAAACAACCCAAAGAGACCTTCTTAGCTAATAATATAATATATGTGTCAGGGAGGGTGAGATATAAGTGTTGTTAACTCTTATTCATTACAGCATGTTAACATGCTGTCACCATTCGCTTTTTATGTCTTAGTAACTATGCTGATAATTTTGCTACTGATAATAAGTATACTTGTATTATCAAAGATACTGCGCCTGAGAAGACGGCATTAGTAAATAAACATTTCAAATGCACATGTGTCTTCTTTACTCCATGTTCTGGTTTGTAATGATAATATAACGAAAGAGTGTTCATGAGTCCCACGTACCCTGAGGTACTGTAAGTTCATGTTCTGGTTTGTCTAAACATTGGGTGTTTGATATGTCCAATGAGACACTGTAGCTAGCTCGGTAAGGGGTGAGTTGGTTGCTAAGGTAAGTTTTGGGACATCCTAATTTGCCGAGGTTCCACTCCTCTGTGCACAGTTCTGTGTGAGTACAGAAACCCTGCAACAAACCATTCCACAAATCTTGTGTTTAGAGCCCCTGGAAGCATGAAAATCACTTTAAACATGCTAATTTTAGCTCTAAAACTAATAATCCACCTACAAATGTGAACTGACGTTCAAAAATAAAACATTTGAAAACGGACCATTTTTCACCTTTCTGAAGAATGACGTAATGGGGGGGTGTTATCTCTTTTGTCAAAAATCAGCTGTTTTTGCTTGAACATTAAATGCCTCCAAATGGTATTTAATTCACTTCCCGGGCCCCTGGAAGCATAAAAATCACTTTAAACATGCTAATTTTAGCTCTAAAACTAACAATCCACCTACAAATGTGAACTGACGTTCAAAAATAAAACATTTGAAAACGGACCATTTTTCACCTTTCTGAAGCATGACGTAATGGGGGGGTGTTATCTCTTTTGTCAAAAATCAGCCGTTTTTGCTTGAACATTAAATGCCTCCAAATGGTATTTAATTCACTTCCCGGGATGAAGAAACACTTTTTGAGACCTCAGAGTGAGCAAATTGGCCATTTTCATGCACTTTTAACCATTTCACAAATCTTGTGTTTAGAGCCCTTGGAAGCATGAAAATCACTTTAAACATGCTAATTTTAGCTCTAAAACTAATAATCCACCTACAAATGTGAACTGACTTTCAAAAATAAAACATTTGAAAACAGACCATTTTTCACCTTTCTGAAGAATGACGTAATGGGGGGGGGTGTTATCTCTTTTGTCAAAAATCAGCTGTTTTTGCTTGAACATTAAATGCCTCCAAATGGTATTTAATTCACTTCCCGGGCCCCTGGAAGCATGAAAATCACTTTAAACATGCTAATTTTAGCTCTAAAACTGATGATCCACCTACAAATGTGAACTGACGTTCAAAAATAAAACATTTGAAAACGGACCATTTTTCACCTTTCTGAAGAATGACGTAATGGGGGGGTGTTATCTCTTTTGTCAATAAATCAGCTGTTTTTGCTTGAACATGAAATGCCTCCAAATGGTATTTAATTCACTTCCCGGGGGGAAGAAACACTTTTTGAGACCTCAGAGTGAGCAAATTGTCCATTTTCATGCACTTTTAACCATTCCACAAATCTTGTGTTTAGAGCCCCTGGAAGCATAAAAATCACTTTAAACATGCTAATTTTAGCTCTAAAACTAATAATCCACCTACAAATGTTAACTGACGTTCAAAAATAAAACATTTGAAAACGGACCATTTTTCACCTTTCTGAAGCATGACGTAATGGGGGGGGTGTTATCTCTTTTGTCAAAAATCAGCCGTTTTTGCTTGAACATTAAATGCCTCCAAATGGTATTTAATTCACTTCCTGGGCCCCTGGAAGCATGAAAATCACTTTAAACATGCTAATTTTAGCTCTAAAACTAATAATCCACCTACAAATGTGAACTGACGTTCAAAAATAAAACATTTGAAAACGGACCATTTTTCACCTTTCTGAAGAATGACGTAATGGGGGGGTGTTATCTCTTTTGTCAAAAATCAGCCGTTTTTGCTTGAACATTAAATGCCTCCAAATGGTATTTAATTCACTTCCCGGGGTGAAGAAACACTTTTTGAGACCTCAGAGTGAGCAAATTGGCAATTTTCATGCACTTTTAACCATTCCACAAATCTTGTGTTTAGGGCCCCTGGAAGCATGAAAATCACTTTAAACATGCTAATTTTAGCTCTAAAACTAATAATCCACCTACAAATGTGAACTGACGTTCAAAAATAAAACATTTGAAAACGGACCATTTTTCACCTTTCTGAAGCATGACGTAATGGGGGGGTGTTATCTCTTTTGTCAAAAATCAGCCGTTTTTGCTTGAACAATAAATGCCTCCAAATGGTATTTAATTCACTTCCCGGGATGAAAAAACACTTTTTGAGACCTCAGAGTGAGCAGATTGGCCATTTTCATGCACTTTTAACCATTTCACAAATCTTGTGTTTAGAGCCCCTGGAAGCATGAAAATCACTTTAAACATGCTAATTTTAGCTCTAAAACTAATAATCCACCTACAAATGTGAACTGACTTTCAAACATAAAACATTTGAAAACAGACCATTTTTCACCTTTCTGAAGAATGACGTAATGGGGGGGGTGTTATCTCTTTTGTCAAAAATCAGCTGTTTTTGCTTGAACATTAAATGCCTCCAAATGGTATTTAATTCACTTCCCGGGCCCCTGGAAGCATGAAAATCACTTTAAACATGCTAATTTTAGCTCTAAAACTGATGATCCACCTACAAATGTGAACTGACGTTCAAAAATAAAACATTTGAAAACGGACCATTTTTCACCTTTCTGAAGCATGACGTAGAGGGGGGTGTTATCTCTTTTGTCAAAAATCAGCTGTTTTTGCTTGAACATTAAATGCCTCCAAATGGTATTTAATTCACTTCCCGGGGTGAAGAAACACTTTTTGAGACCTCAGAGTGAGCAAATTGACCATTTTCATGCACTTTTAACCATTCCACAAATCTTGTGTTTAGAGCCCCTGGAAGCATGAAAATCACTTTAAACATGCTAATTTTAGCTCTAAAACTAATAATCCACCTACAAATGTGAACTGACGTTCAAAAATAAAACATTTGAAAACGGACCATTTTTCACCTTTCTGAAGAATGACGTAATGGGGGGGGGTGTTATCTCTTTTGTCAAAATCAGCTGTTTTTGCTTGAACATTAAATGCCTCCAAATGGTATTTAATTCACTTCCCGGGCCCCTGGAAGCATGAAAAACACTTTAAACATGCTAATTTTAGCTCTAAAACTGATGATCCACCTACAAATGTGAACTGACGTTCAAAAATAAAACATTTGAAAACGGACCATTTTTCACCTTTCTGAAGAATGACGTAATGGGGGGGTGTTATCTCTTTTGTCAATAAATCAGCTGTTTTTGCTTGAACATGAAATGCCTCCAAATGGTATTTAATTCACTTCCCGGGGGAAGAAACACTTTTTGAGACCTCAGAGTGAGCAAATTGTCCATTTTCATGCACTTTTAACCATTCCACAAATCTTGTGTTTAGAGCCCCTGGAAGCATGAAAATCACTTTAAACATGCTAATTTTAGCTCTAAAACTAATAATCCACCTACAAATGTTAACTGACGTTCAAAAATAAAACATTTGAAAACGGACCATTTTTCACCTTTCTGAAGCATGACGTAGAGGGGGGTGTTATCTCTTTTGTCAAAAATCAGCTGTTTTTGCTTGAACATTAAATGCCTCCAAATGGTATTTAATTCACTTCCCGGGGTGAAGAAACACTTTTTGAGACCTCAGAGTGAGCAAATTGACCATTTTCATGCACTTTTAACCATTCCACAAATCTTGTGTTTAGAGCCCCTGGAAGCATGAAAATCACTTTAAACATGCTAATTTTAGCTCTAAAACTAATAATCCACCTACAAATGTGAACTGACGTTCAAAAATAAAACATTTGAAAACGGACCATTTTTCACCTTTCTGAAGAATGACGTAATGGGGGGGTGTTATCTCTTTTGTCAAAAATCAGCTGTTTTTGCTTGAACATTAAATGCCTCCAAATGGTATTTAATTCACTTCCCGGGCCCCTGGAAGCATGAAAATCACTTTAAACATGCTAATTTTAGCTCTAAAACTGATGATCCACCTACAAATGTGAACTGACGTTCAAAAATAAAACATTTGAAAACGGACCATTTTTCACCTTTCTGAAGAATGACGTAATGGGGGGGTGTTATCTCTTTTGTCAATAAATCAGCTGTTTTTGCTTGAACATGAAATGCCTCCAAATGGTATTTAATTCACTTCCCGGGGGGAAGAAACACTTTTTGAGACCTCAGAGTGAGCAAATTGTCCATTTTCATGCACTTTTAACCATTCCACAAATCTTGTGTTTAGAGCCCCTGGAAGCATGAAAATCACTTTAAACATGCTAATTTTAGCTCTAAAACTAATAATCCACCTACAAATGTTAACTGACGTTCAAAAATAAAACATTTGAAAACTGACCATTTTTCACCTTTCTGAAGCATGACGTAATGGGGGGGGTGTTATCTCTTTTGTCAAAAATCAGCCGTTTTTGCTTGAACATTAAATGCCTCCAAAAGGTATTTAATTCACTTCCTGGGCCCCTGGAAGCATGAAAATCACTTTAAACATGCTAATTTTAGCTCTAAAACTAATAATCCACCTACAAATGTGAACTGACGTTCAAAAATAAAACATTTGAAAACGGACCATTTTTCACCTTTCTGAAGAATGACGTAATGGGGGGGTGTTATCTCTTTTGTCAAAAATAAGCTGTTTTTGCTTGAACATTAAATGCCTCCAAATGGTATTTAATTCACTTCCCGGGGTGAAGAAACACTTTTTGAGATCTCAGAGTGAGCAAATTGGCCATTTTCATGCACTTTTAACCATTCCACACATCTTGTGTTTAGAACCCCTGGAAGCATGAAAATCACTTTAAACATGCTAATTTTAGCTCTAAAACTAATAATCCACCTACAAATGTGAAGTGACGTTCAAAAATAAAACATTTGAAAACGGACCATTTTTCACCTTTCTGAAGCATGACGTAGAGGGGGGTGTTATCTCTTTTGTCAAAAATCAGCTGTTTTTGCTTGAACATTAAATGCCTCCAAATGGTATTTAATTCACTTCCCGGGGTGAAGAAACACTTTTTGAGACCTCAGAGTGAGCAAATTGGCCATTTTCATGCACTTTTAACCATTCCACACATCTTGTGTTTAGAGCCCCTGGAAGCATGAAAATCACTTTAAACATGCTAATTTTAGCTCTAAAACTAATAATCCACCTACAAATGTGAACTGACGTTCAAAAATAAAACATTTGAAAACGGACCATTTTTCACCTTTCTGAAGAATGACGTAATGGGGGGGTGTTATCTCTTTTGTCAAAAATCAGCTGTTTTTGCTTGAACATTAAATGCCTCCAAATGGTATTTAATTCACTTCCCGGGCCCCTGGAAGCATAAAAATCACTTTAAACATGCTAATTTTAGCTCTAAAACTAACAATCCACCTACAAATGTGAACTGACGTTCAAAAATAAAACATTTGAAACGGACCATTTTTCACTTTTCTGAAGCATGACGTAATGGGGGGTGTTATCTCTTTTGTCAAAAATCAGCCGTTTTTGCTTGAACATTAAATGCCTCCAAATGGTATTTAATTCACTTCCCGGGGTGAAGAAACACTTTTTGAGACCTCAGAGTGAGCAAATTGGCAATTTTCATGCACTTTTAACCATTCCACAAATCTTGTGTTTAGGGCCCCTGGAAGCATGAAAATCACTTTAAACATGCTAATTTTAGCTCTAAAACTAATAATCCACCTACAAATGTGAACTGACGTTCAAAAATAAAACATTTGAAAACGGACCATTTTTCACCTTTCTGAAGAATGACGTAATGGGGGGGTGTTATCTCTTTTGTCAAAAATCAGCTGTTTTTGCTTGAACATTAAATGCCTCCAAATGGTATTTAATTCACTTCCCGGGCCCCTGGAAGCATAAAAATCACTTTAAACATGCTAATTTTAGCTCTAAAACTAACAATCCACCTACAAATGTGAACTGACGTTCAAAAATAAAACATTTGAAACGGACCATTTTTCACTTTTCTGAAGCATGACGTAATGGGGGGGTGTTATCTCTTTTGTCAAAAATCAGCCGTTTTTGCTTGAACATTAAATGCCTCCAAATGGTATTTAATTCACTTCCCGGGGTGAAGAAACACTTTTTGAGACCTCAGAGTGAGCAAATTGGCAATTTTCATGCACTTTTAACCATTCCACAAATCTTGTGTTTAGGGCCCCTGGAAGCATGAAAATCACTTTAAACATGCTAATTTTAGCTCTAAAACTAATAATCCACCTACAAATGTGAACTGACGTTCAAAAATAAAACATTTGAAAACGGACCATTTTTCACCTTTCTGAAGCATGACGTAATGGGGGGGTGTTATCTCTTTTGTCAAAAATCAGCCGTTTTTGCTTGAACATTAAATGCCTCCAAATGGTATTTAATTCACTTCCCGGGATGAAAAAACACTTTTTGAGACCTCAGAGTGAGCAAATTGGCCATTTTCATGCACTTTTAACCATTTCACAAATCTTGTGTTTAGAGCCCCTGGAAGCATGAAAATCACTTTAAACATGCTAATTTTAGCTCTAAAACTAATAATCCACCTACAAATGTGAACTGACTTTCAAAAATAAAACATTTGAAAACAGACCATTTTTCACCTTTCAGAAGAATGACGTAATGGGGGGGGTGTTATCTCTTTTGTCAAAAATCAGCTGTTTTTGCTTGAACATTAAATGCCTCCAAATGGTATTTAATTCACTTCCCGGGCCCCTGGAAGCATGAAAATCACTTTAAACATGCTAATTTTAGCTCTAAAACTGATGATCCACCTACAAATGTGAACTGACGTTCAAAAATAAAACATTTGAAAACGGACCATTTTTCACCTTTCTGAAGCATGACGTAGAGGGGGGTGTTATCTCTTTTGTCAAAAATCAGCTGTTTTTGCTTGAACATTAAATGCCTCCAAATGGTATTTAATTCACTTCCCGGGGTGAAGAAACACTTTTTGAGACCTCAGAGTGAGCAAATTGGCAATTTTCATGCACTTTTAACCATTCCACAAATCTTGTGTTTAGGGCCCCTGGAAGCATGAAAATCACTTTAAACATGCTAATTTTAGCTCTAAAACTAATAATCCACCTACAAATGTGAACTGACGTTCAAAAATAAAACATTTGAAAACGGACCATTTTTCACCTTTCTGAAGCATGACGTAATGGGGGGGTGTTATCTCTTTTGTCAAAAATCAGCCGTTTTTGCTTGAACATTAAATGCCTCCAAATGGTATTTAATTCACTTCCCGGGATGAAAAAACACTTTTTGAGACCTCAGAGTGAGCAAATTGGCCATTTTCATGCACTTTTAACCATTTCACAAATCTTGTGTTTAGAGCCCCTGGAAGCATGAAAATCACTTTAAACATGCTAATTTTAGCTCTAAAACTAATAATCCACCTACAAATGTGAACTGACTTTCAAAAATAAAACATTTGAAAATAGACCATTTTTCACCTTTCTGAAGAATGACGTAATGGGGGGGGTGTTATCTCTTTTGTAAAAAATCAGCTGTTTTTGCTTGAACATTAAATGCCTCCAAATGGTATTTAATTCACTTCCCGGGCCCCTGGAAGCATGAAAATCACTTTAAACATGCTAATTTTAGCTCTAAAACTGATGATCCACCTACAAATGTGAACTGACGTTCAAAAATAAAACATTTGAAAACGGACCATTTTTCACCTTTCTGAAGCATGACGTAGAGGGGGGTGTTATCTCTTTTGTCAAAAATCAGCTGTTTTTGCTTGAACATTAAATGCCTCCAAATGGTATTTAATTCACTTCCCGGAGTGAAGAAACACTTTTTGAGACCTCAGAGTGAGCAAATTGACCATTTTCATGCACTTTTAACCATTCCACAAATCTTGTGTTTAGAGCCCCTGGAAGCATGAAAATCACTTTAAACATGCTAATTTTAGCTCTAAAACTAATAATCCACCTACAAATGTGAACTGACGTTCAAAAATAAAACATTTGAAAACGGACCATTTTTCACCTTTCTGAAGAATGACGTAATGGGGGGGTGTTATCTCTTTTGTCAAAAATCAGCTGTTTTTGCTTGAACATTAAATGCCTCCAAATGGTATTTAATTCACTTCCCGGGCCCCTGGAAGCATGAAAATCACTTTAAACATGCTAATTTTAGCTCTAAAACTGATGATCCACCTACAAATGTGAACTGACGTTCAAAAATAAAACATTTGAAAACGGACCATTTTTCACCTTTCTGAAGAATGACGTAATGGGGGGGTGTTATCTCTTTTGTCAATAAATCAGCTGTTTTTGCTTGAACATGAAATGCCTCCAAATGGTATTTAATTCACTTCCCGGGGGGAAGAAACACTTTTTGAGACCTCAGAGTGAGCAAATTGTCCATTTTCATGCACTTTTAACCATTCCACAAATCTTGTGTTTAGAGCCCCTGGAAGCATAAAAATCACTTTAAACATGCTAATTTTAGCTCTAAAACTAATAATCCACCTACAAATGTTAACTGACGTTCAAAAATAAAACATTTGAAAACGGACCATTTTTCACCTTTCTGAAGCATGACGTAATGGGGGGGGTGTTATCTCTTTTGTCAAAAATCAGCCGTTTTTGCTTGAACATTAAATGCCTCCAAATGGTATTTAATTCACTTCCTGGGCCCCTGGAAGCATGAAAATCACTTTAAACATGCTAATTTTAGCTCTAAAACTAATAATCCACCTACAAATGTGAACTGACGTTCAAAAATAAAACATTTGAAAACGGACCATTTTTCACCTTTCTGAAGAATGACGTAATGGGGGGGTGTTATCTCTTTTGTCAAAAATCAGCCGTTTTTGCTTGAACATTAAATGCCTCCAAATGGTATTTAATTCACTTCCCGGGGTGAAGAAACACTTTTTGAGACCTCAGAGTGAGCAAATTGGCAATTTTCATGCACTTTTAACCATTCCACAAATCTTGTGTTTAGGGCCCCTGGAAGCATGAAAATCACTTTAAACATGCTAATTTTAGCTCTAAAACTAATAATCCACCTACAAATGTGAACTGACGTTCAAAAATAAAACATTTGAAAACGGACCATTTTTCACCTTTCTGAAGCATGACGTAATGGGGGGGTGTTATCTCTTTTGTCAAAAATCAGCCGTTTTTGCTTGAACATTAAATGCCTCCAAATGGTATTTAATTCACTTCCCGGGATGAAAAAACACTTTTTGAGACCTCAGAGTGAGCAGATTGGCCATTTTCATGCACTTTTAACCATTTCACAAATCTTGTGTTTAGAGCCCCTGGAAGCATGAAAATCACTTTAAACATGCTAATTTTAGCTCTAAAACTAATAATCCACCTACAAATGTGAACTGACTTTCAAATATAAAACATTTGAAAACAGACCATTTTTCACCTTTCTGAAGAATGACGTAATGGGGGGGGTGTTATCTCTTTTGTCAAAAATCAGCTGTTTTTGCTTGAACATTAAATGCCTCCAAATGGTATTTAATTCACTTCCCGGGCCCCTGGAAGCATGAAAATCACTTTAAACATGCTAATTTTAGCTCTAAAACTGATGATCCACCTACAAATGTGAACTGACGTTCAAAAATAAAACATTTGAAAACGGACCATTTTTCACCTTTCTGAAGCATGACGTAGAGGGGGGTGTTATCTCTTTTGTCAAAAATCAGCTGTTTTTGCTTGAACATTAAATGCCTCCAAATGGTATTTAATTCACTTCCCGGGGTGAAGAAACACTTTTTGAGACCTCAGAGTGAGCAAATTGACCATTTTCATGCACTTTTAACCATTCCACAAATCTTGTGTTTAGAGCCCCTGGAAGCATGAAAATCACTTTAAACATGCTAATTTTAGCTCTAAAACTAATAATCCACCTACAAATGTGAACTGACGTTCAAAAATAAAACATTTGAAAACGGACCATTTTTCACCTTTCTGAAGAATGACGTAATGGGGGGGGGGTGTTATCTCTTTTGTCAAAATCAGCTGTTTTTGCTTGAACATTAAATGCCTCCAAATGGTATTTAATTCACTTCCCGGGCCCCTGGAAGCATGAAAAACACTTTAAACATGCTAATTTTAGCTCTAAAACTGATGATCCACCTACAAATGTGAACTGACGTTCAAAAATAAAACATTTGAAAACGGACCATTTTTCACCTTTCTGAAGAATGACGTAATGGGGGGGTGTTATCTCTTTTGTCAATAAATCAGCTGTTTTTGCTTGAACATGAAATGCCTCCAAATGGTATTTAATTCACTTCCCGGGGGAAGAAACACTTTTTGAGACCTCAGAGTGAGCAAATTGTCCATTTTCATGCACTTTTAACCATTCCACAAATCTTGTGTTTAGAGCCCCTGGAAGCATGAAAATCACTTTAAACATGCTAATTTTAGCTCTAAAACTAATAATCCACCTACAAATGTTAACTGACGTTCAAAAATAAAACATTTGAAAACGGACCATTTTTCACCTTTCTGAAGCATGACGTAGAGGGGGGTGTTATCTCTTTTGTCAAAAATCAGCTGTTTTTGCTTGAACATTAAATGCCTCCAAATGGTATTTAATTCACTTCCCGGGGTGAAGAAACACTTTTTGAGACCTCAGAGTGAGCAAATTGACCATTTTCATGCACTTTTAACCATTCCACAAATCTTGTGTTTAGAGCCCCTGGAAGCATGAAAATCACTTTAAACATGCTAATTTTAGCTCTAAAACTAATAATCCACCTACAAATGTGAACTGACGTTCAAAAATAAAACATTTGAAAACGGACCATTTTTCACCTTTCTGAAGAATGACGTAATGGGGGGGTGTTATCTCTTTTGTCAAAAATCAGCTGTTTTTGCTTGAACATTAAATGCCTCCAAATGGTATTTAATTCACTTCCCGGGCCCCTGGAAGCATAAAAATCACTTTAAACATGCTAATTTTAGCTCTAAAACTAACAATCCACCTACAAATGTGAACTGACGTTCAAAAATAAAACATTTGAAAACGGACCATTTTTCACTTTTCTGAAGCATGACGTAATGGGGGGGTGTTATCTCTTTTGTCAAAAATCAGCCGTTTTTGCTTGAACATTAAATGCCTCCAAATGGTATTTAATTCACTTCCCGGGGTGAAGAAACACTTTTTGAGACCTCAGAGTGAGCAAATTGGCAATTTTCATGCACTTTTAACCATTCCACAAATCTTGTGTTTAGGGCCCCTGGAAGCATGAAAATCACTTTAAACATGCTAATTTTAGCTCTAAAACTAATAATCCACCTACAAATGTGAACTGACGTTCAAAAATAAAACATTTGAAAACGGACCATTTTTCACCTTTCTGAAGCATGACGTAATGGGGGGGTGTTATCTCTTTTGTCAAAAATCAGCCGTTTTTGCTTGAACATTAAATGCCTCCAAATGGTATTTAATTCACTTCCCGGGATGAAGAAACACTTTTTGAGACCTCAGAGTGAGCAAATTGGCCATTTTCATGCACTTTTAACCATTTCACAAATCTTGTGTTTAGAGCCCCTGGAAGCATGAAAATCACTTTAAACATGCTAATTTTAGCTCTAAAACTAATAATCCACCTACAAATGTGAACTGACTTTCAAAAATAAAACATTTGAAAACAGACCATTTTTCACCTTTCTGAAGAATGACGTAATGGGGGGGGGGGGTGTTATCTCTTTTGTCAAAAATCAGCTGTTTTTGCTTGAACATTAAATGCCTCCAAATGGTATTTAATTCACTCCCCGGGCCCCTGGAAGCATGAAAAACACTTTAAACATGCTAATTTTAGCTCTAAAACTGATGATCCACCTACAAATGTGAACTGACGTTCAAAAATAAAACATTTGAAAACGGACCATTTTTCACCTTTCTGAAGAATGACGTAATGGGGGGGTGTTATCTCTTTTGTCAATAAATCAGCTGTTTTTGCTTGAACATGAAATGCCTCCAAATGGTATTTAATTCACTTCCCGGGGGGAAGAAACACTTTTTGAGACCTCAGAGTGAGCAAATTGTCCATTTTCATGCACTTTTAACCATTCCACAAATCTTGTGTTTAGAGCCCCTGGAAGCATGAAAATCACTTTAAACATGCTAATTTTAGCTCTAAAACTGATGATCCACCTACAAATGTGAACTGACGTTCAAAAATAAAACATTTGAAAACGGACCATTTTTCACCTTTCTGAAGCATGACGTAATGGGGGGGTGTTATCTCTTTTGTCAAAAATCAGCCGTTTTTGCTTGAACATTAAATGCCTCCAAATGGTATTTAATTCACTTCCCGGGATGAAGAAACACTTTTTGAGACCTCAGAGTGAGCAAATTGGCAATTTTCATGCACTTTTAACCATTCCACAAATCTTGTGTTTAGGGCCCCTGGAAGCATGAAAACCACTTTAAACATGCTAATTTTAGCTCTAAAACTAATAATCCACCTACAAATGTGAACTGACGTTCAAAAATAAAACATTTGAAAACGGACCATTTTTCACCTTTCTGAAGCATGACGTAATGGGGGGGTGTTATCTCTTTTGTCAAAAATCAGCCGTTTTTGCTTGAACATTAAATGCCTCCAAATGGTATTTAATTCACTTCCTGGGCCCCTGGAAGCATGAAAATCACTTTAAACATGCTAATTTTAGCTCTAAAACTAATAATCCACCTACAAATGTGAACTGACGTTCAAAAATAAAACATTTGAAAACGGACCATTTTTCACCTTTCTGAAGAATGACGTAATGGGGGGGTGTTATCTCTTTTGTCAAAAATAAGCTGTTTTTGCTTGAACATTAAATGCCTCCAAATGGTATTTAATTCACTTCCCGGGGTGAAGAAACACTTTTTGAGACCTCAGAGTGAGCAAATTGACCATTTTCATGCACTTTTAACCATTCCACACATCTTGTGTTTAGAGCCCCTGGAAGCATGAAAATCACTTTAAACATGCTAATTTTAGCTCTAAAACTAATAATCCACCTACAAATGTGAAGTGACGTTCAAAAATAAAACATTTGAAAACGGACCATTTTTCACCTTTCTGAAGCATGTCGTAGAGGGGGGTGTTATCTCTTTTGTCAAAAATCAGCTGTTTTTGCTTGAACATTAAATGCCTCCAAATGGTATTTAATTCACTTCCCGGGGTGAAGAAACACTTTTTGAGACCTCAGAGTGAGCAAATTGACCATTTTCATGCACTTTTAACCATTCCACAAATCTTGTGTTTAGAGCCCCTGGAAGCATGAAAATCACTTTAAACATGCTAATTTTAGCTCTAAAACTAATAATCCACCTACAAATGTGAACTGACGTTCAAAAATAAAACATTTGAAAACGGACCATTTTTCACCTTTCTGAAGAATGACGTAATGGGGGGGTGTTATCTCTTTTGTCAAAAATCAGCTGTTTTTGCTTGAACATTAAATGCCTCCAAATGGTATTTAATTCACTTCCCGGGCCCCTGGAAGCATAAAAATCACTTTAAACATGCTAATTTTAGCTCTAAAACTAACAATCCACCTACAAATGTGAACTGACGTTCAAAAATAAAACATTTGAAAACGGACCATTTTTCACCTTTCTGAAGAATGACGTAATGGGGGGGTGTTATCTCTTTTGTCAAAAATAAGCTGTTTTTGCTTGAACATTAAATGCCTCCAAATGGTATTTAATTCACTTCCCGGGGTGAAGAAACACTTTTTGAGACCTCAGAGTGAGCAAATTGACCATTTTCATGCACTTTTAACCATTCCACACATCTTGTGTTTAGAGCCCCTGGAAGCATGAAAATCACTTTAAACATGCTAATTTTAGCTCTAAAACTAATAATCCACCTACAAATGTGAAGTGACGTTCAAAAATAAAACATTTGAAAACGGACCATTTTTCACCTTTCTGAAGCATGTCGTAGAGGGGGGTGTTATCTCTTTTGTCAAAAATCAGCTGTTTTTGCTTGAACATTAAATGCCTCCAAATGGTATTTAATTCACTTCCCGGGGTGAAGAAACACTTTTTGAGACCTCAGAGTGAGCAAATTGACCATTTTCATGCACTTTTAACCATTCCACAAATCTTGTGTTTAGAGCCCCTGGAAGCATGAAAATCACTTTAAACATGCTAATTTTAGCTCTAAAACTAATAATCCACCTACAAATGTGAACTGACGTTCAAAAATAAAACATTTGAAAACGGACCATTTTTCACTTTTCTGAAGCATGGCGTAATGGGGGGGTGTTATCTCTTTTGTCAAAAATCAGCCGTTTTTGCTTGAACATTAAATGCCTCCAAATGGTATTTAATTCACTTCCCGGGGTGAAGAAACACTTTTTGAGACCTCAGAGTGAGCAAATTGGCAATTTTCATGCACTTTTAACCATTCCACAAATCTTGTGTTTAGGGCCCCTGGAAGCATGAAAATCACTTTAAACATGCTAATTTTAGCTCTAAAACTAATAATCCACCTACAAATGTGAACTGACGTTCAAAAATAAAACATTTGAAAACGGACCATTTTTCACCTTTCTGAAGCATGACGTAATGGGGGGGTGTTATCTCTTTTGTCAAAAATCAGCCGTTTTTGCTTGAACATTAAATGCCTCCAAATGGTATTTAATTCACTTCCCGGGATGAAGAAACACTTTTTGAGACCTCAGAGTGAGCAAATTGGCAATTTTCATGCACTTTTAACCATTCCACAAATCTTGTGTTTAGGGCCCCTGGAAGCATGAAAACCACTTTAAACATGCTAATTTTAGCTCTAAAACTAATAATCCACCTACAAATGTGAACTGACGTTCAAAAATAAAACATTTGAAAACGGACCATTTTTCACCTTTCTGAAGCATGACGTAATGGGGGGGTGTTATCTCTTTTGTCAAAAATCAGCCGTTTTTGCTTGAACATTAAATGCCTTCAAATGGTATTTAATTCACTTCCTGGGCCCCTGGAAGCATGAAAATCACTTTAAACATGCTAATTTTAGCTCTAAAACTAATAATCCACCTACAAATGTGAACTGACGTTCAAAAATAATACATTTGAAAACGGACCATTTTTCACCTTTCTGAAGAATGACGTAATGGGGGGGTGTTATCTCTTTTGTCAAAAATCAGCTGTTTTTGCTTGAACATTAAATGCCTCCAAATGGTATTTAATTCACTTCCCGGGGTGAAGAAACACTTTTTGAGACCTCAGAGTGAGCAAATTGGCCATTTTCATGTACTTTTAACCATTCCACAAATCTTGTGTTTAGAGCCCCTGGAAGCATGGAAATCACTTTAAACATGCTAATTTTAGCTCTAAAACTAATAATCCACCTACAAATGTGAACTGACGTTCAAAAATAAAACATTTGAAAACGGAACATTTTTCACCTTTCTGAAGCATGACGTAATGGGGGGTGTTATCTCTTTTGTCAAAAATCAGCTGTTTTTGCTTGAACATTAAATGCCTCCAAATGGTATTTAATTCACTTCCCGGGGTGAAGAAACACTTTTTGAGACCTCAGAGTGAGCAAATTGACCATTTTCATGCACTTTTAACCATTCCACAAATCTTGTGTTTAGAGCCCCTGGAAGCATGAAAATCACTTTAAACATGCTAATTTTAGCTCTAAAACTGATGATCCACCTACAAATGTGAACTGACATTCAAAAATAAAACATTTGAAAACGGACCATTTTTCACCTTTCTGAAGCATGACGTAATGGGGGGTGTTATCTCTTATTTCAAAAATCAGCTGTTTTTGCTTGAACATTAAATGCCTCCAAATGGTATTTAATTCACTTCCCGGGGTGAAGAAACACTTTTTGAGACCTCAGAGTGAGCAAATTGGCCATTTTCATGCACTTTTAACCATTCCACATATCTTGTGTTTAGAGCCCCTGGAAGCATGAAAATCACTTTAAACATGCTAATTTTAGCTCTAAAACTAATAATCCACCTACAAATGTGAACTGACGTTCAAAAATAAAACATTTGAAAACGGACCATTTTTCACCTTTCTGAAGCATGACGTAATGGGGGGTGTTATCTATTTTGTCAAAAATCAGCTGTTTTTGCTTGAACATTAAATGCCTCCAAATGGTATTTAATTCACTTCCCGGGCCCCTGGAAGCATGAAAATCACTTTAAACATGCTAATTTTAGCTCTAAAACTGATGATCCACCTACAAATGTGAACTGACGTTCAAAAATAAAACATTTGAAAACGGACCATTTTTCACCTTTCTGAAGAATGACGTAATGGGGGGTGTTATCTCTTTTGTCAAAAATCAGCTGTTTTTGCTTGAACATTAAATGCCTTCAAATGGTTTTTAATTCACTTCCCGGGGTGAAGAAACAGTTTTTGAGACCTCAGAGTGAGCAAATTGACCATTTTCATGCACTTTTAACCATTCCACAAATCTTGTGTTTAGAGCCCCTGGAAGCATGAAAATCACTTTAAACATGCTAATTTTAGCTCTAAAACTAATAATCCACCTACAAATGTGAACTGACGTTCAAAAACAAAACATTTGAAAACGGACCATTTTTCACCTTTCTGAAGAATGACGTAATGGGGGGGTGTTATCTCTTTTGTCAAAAATCAGCTGTTTTTGCTTGAACATTACATGCATCCAAATGGTATTTAATTCACTTTCCGGGCCCCTGGAAGCATGAAAATCACTTTAAACATGCTAATTTTAGCTCTAAAACTAATAATCCACCTACAAATGTGAACTGACGTTCAAAAATAAAACATTTGAAAACGGACCATTTTTCACCTTTCTGAAGAATGACGTAATGGGGGGGTGTTAGCTCTTTTGTCAAAAATCAGCTGTTTTTGCTTGAACATTAAATGCCTCCAAATGGTATTTAATTCACTTCCCGGGGTGAAGAAACACTTTTTGAGACCTCAGATTGAGCAAATTGGCCATTTTCATGCACTTTTAACCATTCCACAAATCTTGTGTTTAGAGCCCCTGGAAGCATGAAAATCACTTTAACCCCTTCGACGCTCATGACGAGCTGGGCTCGTCATGCAGTAGCCTCCTGCTACGCTCATGACGAGCCCAGCTCGTCATGAATAATGGTAATCATGATTTTCCAGCACAGGGGAAAAATCCCCATAGCATTCAAAAGGTTAAACATGTTAATTTTAGCTCTAAAACTAATAATCCACCTACAAATGTGAACTGACTTTCAAAAATAAAACATTTGAAAACGGACCATTTTTCACCTTTCTGAAGAATGACGTAATGGGGGGTGTTATCTCTTTTGTCAAAAATCAGCTGTTTTTGCTTGAACATTAAATGCCTCCAAATGGTATTTAATTCACTTCCCGGGCCCCTGGAAGCATGAAAATCACTTTAAACATGCTAATTTTAGCTCTAAAACTGATGATCCACCTACAAATGTGAACTGACGTTCAAAAATAAAACATTTGAAAACGGACCATTTTTCACCTTTCTGAAGAATGACGTAATGGGGGGGTGTTATCTCTTTTGTCAAAAATCAGCTGTTTTTGCTTGAACATTAAATGCCTTCAAATGGTATTTAATTCACATTTCCGGGGTGAAGAAACACTTTTTGAGACCTCAGAGTGAGCAAATTGGCCATTTTCATGCACTTTTAACCATTCTACAAATCTTGTGTTTAGAGCCCCTGGAAGCATGAAAATCACTTTAAACATGCTAATTTTTAGCTCTAAAACTAATAATCCACCTACAAATGTGAAATGACGTTCAAAAATAAAACATTTGAAAACGGACCATTTTTCACCTTTCTGAAGCATGACGTAATGGGGGGGGTGTTATCTCTTTTGTCAAAAATCAGCCGTTTTTGCTTGAACATTAAATGCCTCCAAATGGTATTTAATTCACTTCCTGGGCCCCTGGAAGCATGAAAATCACTTTAAACATGCTAATTTTAGCTCTAAAACTAATAATCCACCTACAAATGTGAACTGACGTTCAAAAATAAAACATTTGAAAACAGACCATTTTTCACCTTTCTGAAGAATGACGTAATGGGGGGGTGTTATCTCTTTTGTCAAAAATAAGCTGTTTTTGCTTGAACATTAAATGCCTCCAAATGGTATTTAATTCACTTCCCGGGGTGAAGAAACACTTTTTGAGATCTCAGAGTGAGCAAATTGGCCATTTTCATGCACTTTTAACCATTCCACACATCTTGTGTTTAGAGCCCCTGGAAGCATGAAAATCACTTTAAACATGCTAATTTTAGCTCTAAAACTAATAATCCACCTACAAATGTGAAGTGACGTTCAAAAATAAAACATTTGAAAACGGACCATTTTTCACCTTTCTGAAGCATGACGTAGAGGGGGGTGTTATCTCTTTTGTCAAAAATCAGCTGTTTTTGCTTGAACATTAAATGCCTCCAAATGGTATTTAATTCACTTCCCGGGGTGAAGAAACACTTTTTGAGACCTCAGAGTGAGCAAATTGACCATTTTCATGCACTTTTAACCATTCCACAAATCTTGTGTTTAGAGCCCCTGGAAGCATCAAAATCACTTTAAACATGCTAATTTTAGCTCTAAAACTAATAATCCACCTACAAATGTGAACTGACGTTCAAAAATAAAACATTTGAAAACGGACCATTTTTCACCTTTCTGAAGAATGACGTAATGGGGGGGTGTTATCTCTTTTGTCAAAAATCAGCTGTTTTTGCTTGAACATTAAATGCCTCCAAATGGTATTTAATTCACTTCCCGGGCCCCTGGAAGCATAAAAATCACTTTAAACATGCAAATTTTAGCTCTAAAACTAACAATCCACCTACAAATGTGAACTGACGTTCAAAAATAAAACATTTGAAAACGGACCATTTTTCACTTTTCTGAAGCATGACGTAATGGGGGGGTGTTATCTCTTTTGTCAAAAATCAGCCGTTTTTGCTTGAACATTAAATGCCTCCAAATGGTATTTAATTCACTTCCCGGGGTGAAGAAACACTTTTTGAGACCTCAGAGTGAGCAAATTGGCAATTTTCATGCACTTTTAACCATTCCACAAATCTTGTGTTTAGGGCCCCTGGAAGCATGAAAATCACTTTAAACATGCTAATTTTAGCTCTAAAACTAATAATCCACCTACAAATGTGAACTGACGTTCAAAAATAAAACATTTGAAAACGGACCATTTTTCACCTTTCTGAAGCATGACGTAATGGGGGGGTGTTATCTCTTTTGTCAAAAATCAGCCGTTTTTGCTTGAACATTAAATGCCTCCAAATGGTATTTAATTCACTTCCCGGGATGAAGAAACACTTTTTGAGACCTCAGAGTGAGCAAATTGGCAATTTTCATGCACTTTTAACCATTCCACAAATCTTGTGTTTAGGGCCCCTGGAAGCATGAAAACCACTTTAAACATGCTAATTTTAGCTCTAAAACTAATAATCCACCTACAAATGTGAACTGACGTTCAAAAATAAAACATTTGAAAACGGACCATTTTTCACCTTTCTGAAGCATGACGTAATGGGGGGGTGTTATCTCTTTTGTCAAAAATCAGCCGTTTTTGCTTGAACATTAAATGCCTTCAAATGGTATTTAATTCACTTCCTGGGCCCCTGGAAGCATGAAAATCACTTTAAACATGCTAATTTTAGCTCTAAAACTAATAATCCACCTACAAATGTGAACTGACGTTCAAAAACAAAACATTTGAAAACGGACCATTTTTCACCTTTCTGAAGAATGACGTAATGGGGGGGTGTTATCTCTTTTGTCAAAAATCAGCTGTTTTTGCTTGAACATTAAATGCCTCCAAATGGTATTTAATTCACTTTCCGGGCCCCTGGAAGCATGAAAATCACTTTAAACATGCTAATTTTAGCTCTAAAACTAATAATCCACCTACAAATGTGAACTGACGTTCAAAAATAATACATTTGAAAACGGACCATTTTTCACCTTTCTGAAGAATGACGTAATGGGGGGGTGTTATCTCTTTTGTCAAAAATCAGCTGTTTTTGCTTGAACATTAAATGCCTCCAAATGGTATTTAATTCACTTCCCGGGGTGAAGAAACACTTTTTGAGACCTCAGAGTGAGCAAATTGGCCATTTTCATGCACTTTTAACCATTCCACAAATCTTGTGTTTAGAGCCCCTGGAAGCATGGAAATCACTTTAAACATGCTAATTTTAGCTCTAAAACTAATAATCCACCTACAAATGTGAACTGACGTTCAAAAATAAAACATTTGAAAACGGACCATTTTTCACCTTTCTGAAGCATGACGTAATGGGGGGTGTTATCTCTTTTGTCAAAAATCAGCTGTTTTTGCTTGAACATTAAATGCCTCCAAATGGTATTTAATTCACTTCCCGGGGTGAAGAAACACTTTTTGAGACCTCAGAGTGAGCAAATTGACCATTTTCATGCACTTTTAACCATTCCACAAATCTTGTGTTTAGAGCCCCTGGAAGCATGAAAATCACTTTAAACATGCTAATTTTAGCTCTAAAACTGATGATCCACCTACAAATGTGAACTGACATTCAAAAATAAAACATTTGAAAACGGACCATTTTTCACCTTTCTGAAGCATGACGTAATGGGGGGGTGTTATCTCTTATTTCAAAAATCAGCTGTTTTTGCTTGAACATTAAATGCCTCCAAATGGTATTTAATTCACTTCCCGGGGTGAAGAAACACTTTTTGAGACCTCAGAGTGAGCAAATTGGCCATTTTCATGCACTTTTAACCATTCCACAAATCTTGTGTTTAGAGCCCCTGGAAGCATGGAAATCACTTTAAACATGCTAATTTTAGCTCTAAAACTAATAATCCACCTACAAATGTGAACTGACGTTCAAAAATAAAACATTTGAAAACGGACCATTTTTCACCTTTCTGAAGCATGACGTAATGGGGGGGGTGTTATCTCTTTTGTCAAAAATCAGCTGTTTTTGCTTGAACATTAAATGCCTCCAAATGGTATTTAATTCACTTCCCGGGGTGAAGAAACACTTTTTGAGACCTCAGAGTGAGCAAATTGGCAATTTTCATGCACTTTTAACCATTCCACAAATCTTGTGTTTAGGGCCCCTGGAAGCATGAAAATCACTTTAAACATGCTAATTTTAGCTCTAAAACTAATAATCCACCTACAAATGTGAACTGACGTTCAAAAATAAAACATTTGAAAACGGACCATTTTTCACCTTTCTGAAGCATGACGTAATGGGGGGGTGTTATCTCTTTTGTCAAAAATCAGCCGTTTTTGCTTGAACATTAAATGCCTCCAAATGGTATTTAATTCACTTCCCGGGATGAAGAAACACTTTTTGAGACCTCAGAGTGAGCAAATTGGCAATTTTCATGCACTTTTAACCATTCCACAAATCTTGTGTTTAGGGCCCCTGGAAGCATGAAAACCACTTTAAACATGCTAATTTTAGCTCTAAAACTAATAATCCACCTACAAATGTGAACTGACGTTCAAAAATAAAACATTTGAAAACGGACCATTTTTCACCTTTCTGAAGCATGACGTAATGGGGGGGTGTTATCTCTTTTGTCAAAAATCAGCCGTTTTTGCTTGAACATTAAATGCCTTCAAATGGTATTTAATTCACTTCCTGGGCCCCTGGAAGCATGAAAATCACTTTAAACATGCTAATTTTAGCTCTAAAACTAATAATCCACCTACAAATGTGAACTGACGTTCAAAAACAAAACATTTGAAAACGGACCATTTTTCACCTTTCTGAAGAATGACGTAATGGGGGGGTGTTATCTCTTTTGTCAAAAATCAGCTGTTTTTGCTTGAACATTAAATGCCTCCAAATGGTATTTAATTCACTTCCCGGGGTGAAGAAACACTTTTTGAGACCTCAGAGTGAGCAAATTGGCCATTTTCATGCACTTTTAACCATTCCACAAATCTTGTGTTTAGAGCCCCTGGAAGCATGGAAATCACTTTAAACATGCTAATTTTAGCTCTAAAACTAATAATCCACCTACAAATGTGAACTGACGTTCAAAAATAAAACATTTGAAAACGGACCATTTTTCACCTTTCTGAAGCATGACGTAATGGGGGGTGTTATCTCTTTTGTCAAAAATCAGCTGTTTTTGCTTGAACATTAAATGCCTCCAAATGGTATTTAATTCACTTCCCGGGGTGAAGAAACACTTTTTGAGACCTCAGAGTGAGCAAATTGACCATTTTCATGCACTTTTAACCATTCCACAAATCTTGTGTTTAGAGCCCCTGGAAGCATGAAAATCACTTTAAACATGCTAATTTTAGCTCTAAAACTGATGATCCACCTACAAATGTGAACTGACATTCAAAAATAAAACATTTGAAAACGGACCATTTTTCACCTTTCTGAAGCATGACGTAATGGGGGGGTGTTATCTCTTATTTCAAAAATCAGCTGTTTTTGCTTGAACATTAAATGCCTCCAAATGGTATTTAATTCACTTCCCGGGGTGAAGAAACACTTTTTGAGACCTCAGAGTGAGCAAATTGGCCATTTTCATGCACTTTTAACCATTCCACAAATCTTGTGTTTAGAGCCCCTGGAAGCATGGAAATCACTTTAAACATGCTAATTTTAGCTCTAAAACTAATAATCCACCTACAAATGTGAACTGACGTTCAAAAATAAAACATTTGAAAACGGACCATTTTTCACCTTTCTGAAGAATGACGTAATGGGGGGGTGTTATCTCTTTTGTCAAAAATCAGCTGTTTTTGCTTGAACATTAAATGCCTCCAAATGGTATTTAATTCACTTCCCGGGGTGAAGAAACACTTTTTGAGACCTCAGAGTGAGCAAATTGGCCATTTTCATGCACTTTTAACCATTCCACACATCTTGTGTTTAGAGCCCCTGGAAGCATGAAAATCACTTTAAACATGCTAATTTTAGCTCTAAAACTAATAATCCACCTACAAATGTGAAGTGACGTTCAAAAATAAAACATTTGAAAACGGACCATTTTTCACCTTTCTGAAGCATGACGTAGAGGGGGGTGTTATCTCTTTTGTCAAAAATCAGCTGTTTTTGCTTGAACATTAAATGCCTCCAAATGGTATTTAATTCACTTCCCGGGGTGAAGAAACACTTTTTGAGACCTCAGAGTGAGCAAATTGACCATTTTCATGCACTTTTAACCATTCCACAAATCTTGTGTTTAGAGCCCCTGGAAGCATCAAAATCACTTTAAACATGCTAATTTTAGCTCTAAAACTAATAATCCACCTACAAATGTGAACTGACGTTCAAAAATAAAACATTTGAAAACGGACCATTTTTCACCTTTCTGAAGAATGACGTAATGGGGGGGTGTTATCTCTTTTGTCAAAAATCAGCTGTTTTTGCTTGAACATTAAATGCCTCCAAATGGTATTTAATTCACTTCCCGGGCCCCTGGAAGCATAAAAATCACTTTAAACATGCTAATTTTAGCTCTAAAACTAACAATCCACCTACAAATGTGAACTGACGTTCAAAAATAAAACATTTGAAAACGGACCATTTTTCACTTTTCTGAAGCATAACGTAATGGGGGGGTGTTATCTCTTTTGTCAAAAATCAGCCGTTTTTGCTTGAACATTAAATGCCTCCAAATGGTATTTAATTCACTTCCCGGGGTGAAGAAACACTTTTTGAGACCTCAGAGTGAGCAAATTGGCAATTTTCATGCACTTTTAACCATTCCACAAATCTTGTGTTTAGGGCCCCTGGAAGCATGAAAATCACTTTAAACATGCTAATTTTAGCTCTAAAACTAATAATCCACCTACAAATGTGAACTGACGTTCAAAAATAAAACATTTGAAAACGGACCATTTTTCACCTTTCTGAAGCATGACGTAATGGGGGGGTGTTATCTCTTTTGTCAAAAATCAGCCGTTTTTGCTTGAACATTAAATGCCTCCAAATGGTATTTAATTCACTTCCCGGGATGAAGAAACACTTTTTGAGACCTCAGAGTGAGCAAATTGGCAATTTTCATGCACTTTTAACCATTCCACAAATCTTGTGTTTAGGGCCCCTGGAAGCATGAAAACCACTTTAAACATGCTAATTTTAGCTCTAAAACTAATAATCCACCTACAAATGTGAACTGACGTTCAAAAATAATACATTTGAAAACGGACCATTTTTCACCTTTCTGAAGAATGACGTAATGGGGGGTGTTATCTCTTTTGTCAAAAATCAGCTGTTTTTGCTTGAACATTAAATGCCTCCAAATGGTATTTAATTCACTTCCCGGGGTGAAGAAACACTTTTTGAGACCTCAGAGTGAGCAAATTGGCCATTTTCATGCACTTTTAACCATTCCACAAATCTTGTGTTTAGAGCCCCTGGAAGCATGGAAATCACTTTAAACATGCTAATTTTAGCTCTAAAACTAATAATCCACCTACAAATGTGAACTGACGTTCAAAAATAAAACATTTGAAAACGGACCATTTTTCACCTTTCTGAAGCATGACGTAATGGGGGGTGTTATCTCTTTTGTCAAAAATCAGCTGTTTTTGCTTGAACATTAAATGCCTCCAAATGGTATTTAATTCACTTCCCGGGGTGAAGAAACACTTTTTGAGACCTCAGAGTGAGCAAATTGACCATTTTCATGCACTTTTAACCATTCCACAAATCTTGTGTTTAGAGCCCCTGGAAGCATGAAAATCACTTTAAACATGCTAATTTTAGCTCTAAAACTGATGATCCACCTACAAATGTGAACTGACATTCAAAAATAAAACATTTGAAAACGGACCATTTTTCACCTTTCTGAAGCATGACGTAATGGGGGGGTGTTATCTCTTATTTCAAAAATCAGCTGTTTTTGCTTGAACATTAAATGCCTCCAAATGGTATTTAATTCACTTCCCGGGGTGAAGAAACACTTTTTGAGACCTCAGAGTGAGCAAATTGGCCATTTTCATGCACTTTTAACCATTCCACAAATCTTGTGTTTAGGGTCCCTGGAAGCATGAAAATCACTTTAAACATGCTAATTTTAGCTCTAAAACTAATAATCCACCTACAAATGTGAACTGACGTTCAAAAATAAAACATTTGAAAACGGACCATTTTTCACCTTTCTGAAGCATGACGTAATGGGGGGTGTTATCTATTTTGTCAAAAATCAGCTGTTTTTGCTTGAACATTAAATGCCTCCAAATGGTATTTAATTCACTTCCCGGGCCCCTGGAAGCATAAAAATCACTTTAAACATGCTAATTTTAGCTCTAAAACTAACAATCCACCTACAAATGTGAACTGACGTTCAAAAATAAAACATTTGAAAACGGACCATTTTTCACTTTTCTGAAGCATGACGTAATGGGGGGTGTTATCTCTTTTGTCAAAAATCAGCCGTTTTTGCTTGAACATTAAATGCCTCCAAATGGTATTTAATTCACTTCCCGGGGTGAAGAAACACTTTTTGAGACCTCAGAGTGAGCAAATTGGCCATTTTCATGCACTTTTAACCATTCCACATATCTTGTGTTTAGAGCCCCTGGAAGCATGAAAATCACTTTAAACATGCTAATTTTAGCTCTAAAACTAATAATCCACCTACAAATGTGAACTGACGTTCAAAAATAAAACATTTGAAAACGGACCATTTTTCACCTTTCTGAAGCATGACGTAATGGGGGGTGTTATCTATTTTGTCAAAAATCAGCTGTTTTTGCTTGAACATTAAATGCCTCCAAATGGTATTTAATTCACTTCCCGGGCCCCTGGAAGCATGAAAATCACTTTAAACATGCTAATTTTAGCTCTAAAACTGATGATCCACCTACAAATGTGAACTGACGTTCAAAAATAAAACATTTGAAAACGGACCATTTTTCACCTTTCTGAAGAATGACGTAATGGGGGGTGTTATCTCTTTTGTCAAAAATCAGCTGTTTTTGCTTGAACATTAAATGCCTTCAAATGGTTTTTAATTCACTTCCCGGGGTGAAGAAACAGTTTTTGAGACCTCAGAGTGAGCAAATTGACCATTTTCATGCACTTTTAACCATTCCACAAATCTTGTGTTTAGAGCCCCTGGAAGCATGAAAATCACTTTAAACATGCTAATTTTAGCTCTAAAACTAATAATCCACCTACAAATGTGAACTGACGTTCAAAAACAAAACATTTGAAAACGGACCATTTTTCACCTTTCTGAAGAATGACGTAATGGGGGGGTGTTATCTCTTTTGTCAAAAATCAGCTGTTTTTGCTTGAACATTACATGCATCCAAATGGTATTTAATTCACTTTCCGGGCCCCTGGAAGCATGAAAATCACTTTAAACATGCTAATTTTAGCTCTAAAACTAATAATCCACCTACAAATGTGAACTGACGTTCAAAAATAAAACATTTGAAAACGGACCATTTTTCACCTTTCTGAAGAATGACGTAATGGGGGGGTGTTAGCTCTTTTGTCAAAAATCAGCTGTTTTTGCTTGAACATTAAATGCCTCCAAATGGTATTTAATTCACTTCCCGGGGTGAAGAAACACTTTTTGAGACCTCAGATTGAGCAAATTGGCCATTTTCATGCACTTTTAACCATTCCACAAATCTTGTGTTTAGAGCCCCTGGAAGCATGAAAATCACTTTAACCCCTTCGACGCTCATGACGAGCTGGGCTCTTCATGCAGTAGCCTCCTGCTATGCTCATGACGAGCCCAGCTCGTCATGAATAATGGTAATCATGATTTTCCAGCACAGGGGAAAAATCCCCATAGCATTCAAAAGGTTAAACATGTTAATTTTAGCTCTAAAACTAATAATCCACCTACAAATGTGAACTGACTTTCAAAAATAAAACATTTGAAAATGGACCATTTTTCACCTTTCTGAAGAATGACGTAATGGGGGGTGTTATCTCTTTTGTCAAAAATCAGCTGTTTTTGCTTGAACATTAAATGCCTCCAAATGGTATTTAATTCACTTCCCGGGGTGAAGAAACATTTTTTGAGATCTCAGAGTGAGCAAATTGGCCATTTTCATGCACTTTTAACCATTCCACAAATCTTGTGTTTAGAGCCCCTGGAAGCATGAAAATCACTTTAAACATGCTAATTTTAGCTCTAAAACTAATAATCCACCTACAAATGTGAACTGACGTTCAAAAATAAAACATTTGAAAACGGACCATTTTTCACCTTTCTGAAGAATGACATAATGGGGGGGTGTTATCTCTTTTGTTAAAAATCAGCTGTTTTTGCTTGAACATTAAATGCCTCCAAATGGTATTTAATTCACTTCCCGGGCCCCTGGAAGCATAAAAATCACTTTAAACATGCTAATTTTAGCTCTAAAACTAACAATCCACCTACAAATGTGAACTGACGTTCAAAAATAAAGCATTTGAAAACGGACCATTTTTCACTTTTCTGAAGCATGACGTAATGGGGGGGTGTTATCTCTTTTGTCAAAAATCAGCCGTTTTTGCTTGAACATTAAATGCCTCCAAATGGTATTTTATTCACTTCCCGGGGTGAAGAAACACTTTTTGAGACCTCAGAGTGAGCAAATTGGCAATTTTCATGCACTTTTAACCATTCCACAAATCTTGTGTTTAGGGCCCCTGGAAGCATGAAAATCACTTTAAACATGCTAATTTTAGCTCTAAAACTAATAATCCACCTACAAATGTGAACTGACGTTCAAAAATAAAACATTTGAAAACGGACCATTTTTCACCTTTCTGAAGCATGACGTAATGGGGGGGTGTTATCTCTTTTGTCAAAAATCAGCCGTTTTTGCTTGAACATTAAATGCCTCCAAATGGTATTTAATTCACTTCCCGGGATGAAGAAACACTTTTTGAGACCTCAGAGTGAGCAAATTGGCAATTTTCATGCACTTTTAACCATTCCACAAATCTTGTGTTTAGGGCCCCTGGAAGCATGAAAATCACTTTAAACATGCTAATGTTAGCTCTAAAACTAATAATCCACCTACAAATGTGAACTGACGTTCAAAAATAAAACATTTGAAAACAGACCATTTTTCACCTTTCTGAAGCATGACGTAATGGGGGGTGTTATCTCTTTTGTCAAAAATCAGCTGTTTTTGCTTGAACATTAAATGCCTCCAAATGGTATTTAATTCACTTCCTGGGCCCCTGGAAGCATGAAAATCACTTTAAACATGCTAATTTTAGCTCTAAAACTGATGATCCACCTACAAATGTGAACTGACGTTCAAAAATAAAACATTTGAAAACGGACCATTTTTCACCTTTCTGAAGAATGACGTAATGGGGGGTGTTATCTCTTTTGTCAAAAATCAGCTGTTTTTGCTTGAACATTAAATGCCTTCAAATGGTTTTTAATTCACTTCCCGGGGTGAAGAAACAGTTTTTGAGACCTCAGAGTGAGCAAATTGACTATTTTCATGCACTTTTAACCATTCCACAAATCTTGTGTTTAGAGCCCCTGGAAGCATGAAAATCACTTTAAACATGCTAATTTTAGCTCTAAAACTAATAATCCACCTACAAATGTGAACTGACGTTCAAAAACAAAACATTTGAAAACGGACCATTTTTCACCTTTCTTAAGAATGACGTAATGGGGGGGTGTTATCTCTTTTGTCAAAAATCAGCTGTTTTTGCTTGAACATTAAATGCATCCAAATGGTATTTAATTCACTTTCCGGGCACCTGGAAGCATGAAAATCACTTTAAACATGCTAATTTTAGCTCTAAAACTAATAATCCACCTACAAATGTGAACTGACGTTCAAAAATAAAACATTTGAAAACGGACCATTTTTCACCTTTCTGAAGAATGACGTAATGGGGGGGTGTTATCTCTTTTGTCAAAAATCAGCTGTTTTTGCTTGAACATTAAATGCCTCCAAATGGTATTTAATTCACTTCCGGGGTGAAGAAACGCTTTTTGAGACCTCAGAGTGAGCAAATTGGCCATTTTCATGCACTTTTAACCATTCTACAAATCTTGTGTTTAGAGCCCCTGGAAGCATGAAAATCACTTTAAACATGCTAATTTTAGCTCTAAAACTAATAATCCACCTACAAATGTGAACTGACGTTCAAAAATAAAACATTTGAAAACGGACCATTTTTCACCTTTCTGAAGAATGACGTAATGGGGGGGTGTTATCTCTTTTGTCAAAAATCAGCTGTTTTTGCTTGAACATTAAATGCCTCCAAATGGTATTTAATTCACTTTCCGGGCCCCTGGAAGCATGAAAATCACTTTAAACATGCTAATTTTAGCTCTAAAACTAATAATCCACCTACAAATGTGAACTGACGTTCAAAAAAAAAAAATTTGAAAAGGGACCATTTTTCACCTTTCTGAAGAATGACGTAATGGGGGGGGTGTTATCTCTTTTGTCAAAAATCAGCTGTTTTTGCTTGAACATTAAATGCCTCCAAATGGTATTTAATTCACTTCCCGGGGTGAAGAAACACTTTTTGAGACCTCAGAGTGAGCAAATTGGCCATTTTCATGAACTTTTAACCATTCCACAAATCTTGTGTTTAGAGCCCCTGGAAGCATGGAAATCACTTTAAACATGCTAATTTTAGCTCTAACACTAATAATCCACCTACAAATGTGAACTGATGTTCAAAAATAAAACATTTGAAAACGGACCATTTTTCACCTTTCTGAAGCATGACGTAATGGGGGGTGTTATCTCTTTTGTCAAAAATCAGATGTTTTTGCTTGAACATTAAATGCCTCCAAATGGTATTTAATTCACTTCCTGGGCCCCTGGAAGCATGAAAATCACTTTAAACATGCTAATTTTAGCTCTAAAACTGATGATCCACCTACAAATGTGAACTGACGTTCAAAAATAAAACATTTGAAAACGGACCATTTTTCACCTTTCTGAAGAATGACGTAATGGGGGGTGTTATCTCTTTTGTCAAAAATCAGCTGTTTTTGCTTGAACATTAAATGCCTTCAAATGGTTTTTAATTCACTTCCCGGGGTGAAGAAACAGTTTTTGAGACCTCAGAGTGAGCAAATTGACTATTTTCATGCACTTTTAACCATTCCACAAATCTTGTGTTTAGAGCCCCTGGAAGCATGAAAATCACTTTAAACATGCTAATTTTAGCTCTAAAACTAATAATCCACCTACAAATGTGAACTGACGTTCAAAAATAAAACATTTGAAAACGGACCATTTTTCACCTTTCTGAAGAATGACGTAATGGGGGGGTGTTATCTCTTTTGTCAAAAATCAGCTGTTTTTGCTTGAACATTAAATGCCTCCAAATGGTATTTAATTCACTTCCCGGGGTGAAGAAACACTTTTTGAGACCTCAGAGTGAGCAAATTGGCCATTTTCATGCACTTTTAACCATTCCACAAATCTTGTGTTTAGAGCCCCTGGAAGCATGAAAATCACTTTAAACATGCTAATTTTAGCTCTAAAACTAATAATCCACCTACAAATGTGAACTGACGTTCAAAAATAAAACATTTGAAAACGGACCATTTTTCACCTTTCTGAAGAATGACGTAATGGGGGGGTGTTATCTCTTTTGTAAAAAATCAGCTGTTTTTGCTTGAACATTAAATGCCTCCAAATGGTATTTAATTCACTTCCCGGGGTGAAGAAACACTTTTTGAGACCTCAGAGTGAGCAAATTGGCCATTTTCATGCACTTTTAACCATTCCACAAATCTTGTGTTTAGAGCCCCTGGAAGCATGAAAATCACTTTAAACATGTTAATTTTAGCTCTAAAACTAATAATCCACCTACAAATGTGAACTGACGTTCAAAAATAAAACATTTGAAAACGGACCATTTTTCACCTTTCTGAAGAATGACGTAATGGGGGGGTGTTATCTCTTTTGTCAAAAATCAGCTGTTTTTGCTTGAACATTAAATGCCTCCAAATGGTATTTAATTCACTTCCCAGGCCCCTGGAAGCATGAAAATCACTTTAAACATGCTAATTTTAGCTCTAAAACTGATGATCCACCTACAAATGTGAACTGACGTTCAAAAATAAAACATTTGAAAACTGACCATTTTTCACCTTTCTGAAGAATGACGTAATGTGGGGGTGTTATCTCTTTTGTCAAAAATCAGCTGTTTTTGCTGGAACATTAAATGCCTTCAAATGGTATTTAATTCACATTTCCGGGGTGAAGAAACACATTTTGAGACCTCAGAGTGAGCAAATTGGCCATTTTCATGCACTTTTAACCATTCTACAAATCTTGTGTTTAGAGCCCCTGGAAGCATGAAAATCACTTTAAACATGCTAATTTTAGCTCTAAAACTAATAATCCACCTACAAATGTGAACTGACGTTCAAAAATAAAACATTTGAAAACGGACCATTTTTCACCTTTCTGAAGAATGACGTAATGGGGGGGTGTTATCTCTTTTGTCAATAAATCAGCTGTTTTTGCTTGAACATGAAATGCCTCCAAATGGTATTTAATTCACTTCCCGGGCCCCTGGAAGCATGAAAATCACTTTAAACATGCTAATTTTAGCTCTAAAACTAATAATCCACCTACAAATGTGAACTGACGTTCAAAAATAAAACATTTGAAAACGGACCATTTTTCACCTTTCTGAAGAATGACGTAATGGGGGGGTGTTATCTCTTTTGTCAAAAATAAGCTGTTTTTGCTTGAACATTAAATGCCTCCAAATGGTATTTAATTCACTTCCCGGGGTGAAGAAACACTTTTTGAGACCTCAGAGTGAGCAAATTGACCATTTTCATGCACTTTTAACCATTCCACAAATCTTGTGTTTAGAGCCCCTGGAAGCATGAAAATCACTTTAAACATGCTAATTTTAGCTCTAAAACTAATAATCCACCTACAAATGTGAACTGACGTTCAAAAATAAAACATTTGAAAACGGACCATTTTTCACCTTTCTGAAGCATGACGTAATGGGGGGTGTTATCTCTTTTGTCAAAAATCAGATGTTTTTGCTTGAACATTAAATGCCTCCAAATGGTATTTAATTCACTTCCTGGGCCCCTGGAAGCATGAAAATCACTTTAAACATGCTAATTTTAGCTCTAAAACTGATGATCCACCTACAAATGTGAACTGACGTTCAAAAATAAAACATTTGAAAACGGACCATTTTTCACCTTTCTGAAGAATGACGTAATGGGGGGTGTTATCTCTTTTGTCAAAAATCAGCTGTTTTTGCTTGAACATTAAATGCCTTCAAATGGTTTTTAATTCACTTCCCGGGGTGAAGAAACAGTTTTTGAGACCTCAGAGTGAGCAAATTGACTATTTTCATGCACTTTTAACCATTCCACAAATCTTGTGTTTAGAGCCCCTGGAAGCATGAAAATCACTTTAAACATGCTAATTTTAGCTCTAAAACTAATAATCCACCTACAAATGTGAACTGACGTTCAAAAATAAAACATTTGAAAACGGACCATTTTTCACCTTTCTGAAGAATGACGTAATGGGGGGGTGTTATCTCTTTTGTCAAAAATCAGCTGTTTTTGCTTGAACATTAAATGCCTCCAAATGGTATTTAATTCACTTCCCGGGGTGAAGAAACACTTTTTGAGACCTCAGAGTGAGCAAATTGGCCATTTTCATGCACTTTTAACCATTCCACAAATCTTGTGTTTAGAGCCCCTGGAAGCATGAAAATCACTTTAAACATGCTAATTTTAGCTCTAAAACTAATAATCCACCTACAAATGTGAACTGACGTTCAAAAATAAAACATTTGAAAACGGACCATTTTTCACCTTTCTGAAGAATGACGTAATGGGGGGGTGTTATCTCTTTTGTAAAAAATCAGCTGTTTTTGCTTGAACATTAAATGCCTCCAAATGGTATTTAATTCACTTCCCGGGGTGAAGAAACACTTTTTGAGACCTCAGAGTGAGCAAATTGGCCATTTTCATGCACTTTTAACCATTCCACAAATCTTGTGTTTAGAGCCCCTGGAAGCATGAAAATCACTTTAAACATGTTAATTTTAGCTCTAAAACTAATAATCCACCTACAAATGTGAACTGACGTTCAAAAATAAAACATTTGAAAACGGACCATTTTTCACCTTTCTGAAGAATGACGTAATGGGGGGGTGTTATCTCTTTTGTCAAAAATCAGCTGTTTTTGCTTGAACATTAAATGCCTCCAAATGGTATTTAATTCACTTCCCAGGCCCCTGGAAGCATGAAAATCACTTTAAACATGCTAATTTTAGCTCTAAAACTGATGATCCACCTACAAATGTGAACTGACGTTCAAAAATAAAACATTTGAAAACTGACCATTTTTCACCTTTCTGAAGAATGACGTAATGTGGGGGTGTTATCTCTTTTGTCAAAAATCAGCTGTTTTTGCTGGAACATTAAATGCCTTCAAATGGTATTTAATTCACATTTCCGGGGTGAAGAAACACATTTTGAGACCTCAGAGTGAGCAAATTGGCCATTTTCATGCACTTTTAACCATTCTACAAATCTTGTGTTTAGAGCCCCTGGAAGCATGAAAATCACTTTAAACATGCAAATTTTAGCTCTAAAACTAATAATCCACCTACAAATGTGAACTGACGTTCAAAAATAAAACATTTGAAAACGGACCATTTTTCACCTTTCTGAAGAATGACGTAATGGGGGGGTGTTATCTCTTTTGTCAATAAATCAGCTGTTTTTGCTTGAACATGAAATGCCTCCAAATGGTATTTAATTCACTTCCCGGGCCCCTGGAAGCATGAAAATCACTTTAAACATGCTAATTTTAGCTCTAAAACTAATAATCCACCTACAAATGTGAACTGACGTTCAAAAATAAAACATTTGAAAACGGACCATTTTTCACCTTTCTGAAGAATGACGTAATGGGGGGGTGTTATCTCTTTTGTCAAAAATAAGCTGTTTTTGCTTGAACATTAAATGCCTCCAAATGGTATTTAATTCACTTCCCGGGGTGAAGAAACACTTTTTGAGACCTCAGAGTGAGCAAATTGACCATTTTCATGCACTTTTAACCATTCCACAAATCTTGTGTTTAGAGCCCCTGGAAGCATGAAAATCACTTTAAACATGCTAATTTTAGCTCTAAAACTAATAATCCACCTACAAATGTGAACTGACGTTCAAAAATAAAACATTTGAAAACGGACCATTTTTCACCTTTCTGAAGAATGACGTAATGGGGGGGTGTTATCTCTTTTGTCAAAAATCAGCTGTTTTTGCTTGAACATTAAATGCCTCCAAATGGTATTTAATTCACTTTCCGGGCCCCTGGAAGCATGAAAATCACTTTAAACATGCTAATTTTAGCTCTAAAACTGATGATCCACCTACAAATGTGAACTGACGTTCAAAAATAAAACATTTGAAAACGGACCATTTTTCACCTTTCTGAAGAATGACGTAATGTGGGGGTGTTATCTCTTTTGTCAAAAATCAGCTGTTTTTGCTGGAACATTAAATGCCTTCAAATGGTATTTAATTCACATTTCCGGGGTGAAGAAACACTTTTTGAGACCTCAGAGTGAGCAAATTGGCCATTTTCATGCACTTTTAACCATTCTACAAATCTTGTGTTTAGAGCCCCTGGAAGCATGAAAATCACTTTAAACATGCTAATTTTAGCTCTAAAACTAATAATCCACCTACAAATGTGAACTGACGTTCAAAAATAAAACATTTGAAAACGGACCATTTTTCACCTTTCTGAAGAATGACGTAATGGGGGGGTGTTATCTCTTTTGTCAATAAATCAGCTGTTTTTGCTTGAACATGAAATGCCTCCAAATGGTATTTAATTCACTTCCCGGGCCCCTGGAAGCATGAAAATCACTTTAAACATGCTAATTTTAGCTCTAAAACTAATAATCCACCTACAAATGTGAACTGACGTTCAAAAATAAAACATTTGAAAACGGACCATTTTTCACCTTTCTGAAGAATGACGTAATGGGGGGGTGTTATCTCTTTTGTCAAAAATAAGCTGTTTTTGCTTGAACATTAAATGCCTCCAAATGGTATTTAATTCACTTCCCGGGGTGAAGAAACACTTTTTGAGACCTCAGAGTGAGCAAATTGACCATTTTCATGCACTTTTAACCATTCCACAAATCTTGTGTTTAGAGCCCCTGGAAGCATGAAAATCACTTTAAACATGCTAATTTTAGCTCTAAAACTAATAATCCACCTACAAATGTGAACTGACGTTCAAAAATAAAACATTTGAAAACGGACCATTTTTCACCTTTCTGAAGAATGACGTAATGGGGGGGTGTTATCTCTTTTGTCAAAAATCAGCTGTTTTTGCTTGAACATTAAATGCCTCCAAATGGTATTTAATTCACTTCCCGGGCCCCTGGAAGCATAAAAATCACTTTAAACATGCTAATTTTAGCTCTAAAACTAACAATCCACCTACAAATGTGAACTGACGTTCAAAAATAAAACATTTGAAAACGGACCATTTTTCACTTTTCTGAAGCATGACGTAATGGGGGGGTGTTATCTCTTTTGTCAAAAATCAGCCGTTTTTGCTTGAACATTAAATGCCTCCAAATGGTATTTAATTCACTTCCCGGGGTGAAGAAACACTTTTTGAGACCTCAGAGTGAGCAAATTGGCAATTTTCATGCACTTTTAACCATTCCACAAATCTTGTGTTTAGGGCCCCTGGAAGCATGAAAATCACTTTAAACATGCTAATGTTAGCTCTAAAACTAATAATCCACCTACAAATGTGAACTGACGTTCAAAAATAAAACATTTGAAAACAGACCATTTTTCACCTTTCTGAAGCATGACGTAATGGGGGGTGTTATCTCTTTTGTCAAAAATCAGCTGTTTTTCCTTGAACATTAAATGCCTCCAAATGGTATTTAATTCACTTCCTGGGCCCCTGGAAGCATGAAAATCACTTTAAACATGCTAATTTTAGCTCTAAAACTGATGATCCACCTACAAATGTGAACTGACGTTCAAAAATAAAACATTTGAAAACGGACCATTTTTCACCTTTCTGAAGAATGACGTAATGGGGGGTGTTATCTCTTTTGTCAAAAATCAGCTGTTTTTGCTTGAACATTAAATGCCTTCAAATGGTTTTTAATTCACCTCCCGGGGTGAAGAAACAGTTTTTGAGACCTCAGAGTGAGCAAATTGACTATTTTCATGCACTTTTAACCATTCCACAAATCTTGTGTTTAGAGCCCCTGGAAGCATGAAAATCACTTTAAACATGCTAATGTTAGCTCTAAAACTAATAATCCACCTACAAATGTGAACTGACGTTCAAAAACAAAACATTTGAAAAAGGACCATTTTTCACCTTTCTGAAGAATGACGTAATGGGGGGGTGTTATCTCTTTTGTCAAAAATCAGCTGTTTTTGCTTGAACATTAAATGCATCCAAATGGTATTTAATTCACTTTCCGGGCACCTGGAAGCATGAAAATCACTTTAAACATGCTAATTTTAGCTCTAAAACTAATAATCCACCTACAAATGTGAACTGACGTTCAAAAATAAAATATTTGAAAACGGACCATTTTTCACCTTTCTGAAGAATGACGTAATGGGGGGGTGTTATCTCTTTTGTCAAAAATCAGCTGTTTTTGCTTGAACATTAAATGCCTCCAAATGGTATTTAATTCACTTCCCGGGGTGAAGAAACACTTTTTGAGACCTCAGAGTGAGCAAATTGGCCATTTTCATGCACTTTTAACCATTCCACAAATCTTGTGTTTAGAGCCCCTGGAAGCATGAAAATCACTTTAAACATGCTAATTTTAGCTCTAAAACTAATAATCCACCTACAAATGTGAACTGACGTTCAAAAATAAAACATTTGAAAACGGACCATTTTTCACCTTTCTGAAGAATGACGTAATGGGGGGGTGTTATCTCTTTTGTCAAAAATCAGCTGTTTTTGCTTGAACATTAAATGCCTCCAAATGGTATTTAATTCACTTTCCGGGCCCCTGGAAGCATGAAAATCACTTTAAACATGCTAATTTTAGCTCTAAAACTAATAATCCACCTACAAATGTGAACTGACGTTCAAAAATAAAACATTTGAAAACGGACCATTTTTCACCTTTCTGAAGAATGACGTAATGGGGGGGTGTTATCTCTTTTGTCAAAAATCAGCTGTTTTTGCTTGAACATTAAATGCCTCCAAATGGTATTTAATTCACTTCCCGGGGTGAAGAAACACTTTTTGAGACCTCAGAGTGAGCAAATTGGCCATTTTCATGAACTTTTAACCATTCCACAAATCTTGTGTTTAGAGCCCCTGGAAGCATGGAAATCACTTTAAACATGCTAATTTTAGCTCTAAAACTAATAATCCACCTACAAATGTGAACTGACGTTCAAAAATAAAACATTTGAAAACGGACCATTTTTCACCTTTCTGAAGAATGACGTAATGGGGGGGTGTTATCTCTTTTGTCAAAAATCAGCTGTTTTTGCTTGAACATTAAATGCCTCCAAATGGTATTTAATTCACTTCCCGGGGTGAAGAAACACTTTTTGAGACCTCAGAGTGAGCAAATTGGCCATTTTCATGAAGTTTTAACCATTCCACAAATCTTGTGTTTAGAGCCCCTGGAAGCATGGAAATCACTTTAAACATGCTAATTTTAGCTCTAACACTAATAATCCACCTACAAATGTGAACTGATGTTCAAAAATAAAACATTTGAAAACGGACCATTTTTCACCTTTCTGAAGCATGACGTAATGGGGGTGTTATCTCTTTTGTCAAAAATCAGCTGTTTTTGCTTGAACATTAAATGCCTCCAAATGGTATTTAATTCACTTCCTGGGCCCCTGGAAGCATGAAAATCACTTTAAACATGCTAATTTTAGCTCTAAAACTGATGATCCACCTACAAATGTGAACTGACGTTCAAAAATAAAACATTTGAAAACGGACCATTTTTCACCTTTCTGAAGAATGACGTAATGGGGGGTGTTATCTCTTTTGTCAAAAATCAGCTGTTTTTGCTTGAACATTAAATGCCTTCAAATGGTTTTTAATTCACTTCCCGGGGTGAAGAAACAGTTTTTGAGACCTCAGAGTGAGCAAATTGACTATTTTCATGCACTTTTAACCATTCCACAAATCTTGTGTTTAGAGCCCCTGGAAGCATGAAAATCACTTTAAACATGCTAATTTTAGCTCTAAAACTAATAATCCACCTACAAATGTGAACT
Organism: Lissotriton helveticus; assembly: GCF_964261635.1. Taxonomy (NCBI): domain Eukaryota; kingdom Metazoa; phylum Chordata; class Amphibia; order Caudata; family Salamandridae; genus Lissotriton; species Lissotriton helveticus. Next base: position 945,104 of record NW_027611949.1, read on the forward strand.
GACGTTCAAAAACAAAACATTTGAAAACGGACCATTTTTCACCTTTCTGAAGAATGACGTAATGGGGGGGTGTTATCTCTTTTGTCAAAAATCAGCTGTTTTTGCTTGAACATTAAATGCATCCAAATGGTATTTAATTCACTTTCCGGGCACCTGGAAGCATGAAAATCACTTTAAACATGCTAATTTTAGCTCTAAAACTAATAATCCACCTACAAATGTGAATTGACGTTCAAAAATAAAACATTTGAAAACGGACCATTTTTCACCTTTCTGAAGAATGACGTAATGGGGGGGTGTTATCTCTTTTGTCAAAAATCAGCTGTTTTTGCTTGAACATTAAATGCCTCCAAATGGTATTTAATTCACTTCCCGGGGTGAAGAAACACTTTTTGAGACCTCAGAGTGAGCAAATTGGCCATTTTCATGCACTTTTAACCATTCCACAAATCTTGTGTTTAGAGCCCCTGGAAGCATGAAAATCACTTTAAACATGCTAATTTTAGCTCTAAAACTAATAATCCACCTACAAATGTGAACTGACGTTCAAAAATAAAACATTTGAAAACGGACCATTTTTCACCTTTCTGAAGAATGACGTAATGGGGGGGTGTTATCTCTTTTGTCAAAAATCAGCTGTTTTTGCTTGAACATTAAATGCCTCCAAATGGTATTTAATTCACTTTCCGGGCCCCTGGAAGCATGAAAATCACTTTAAACATGCTAATTTTAGCTCTAAAACTAATAATCCACCTACAAATGTGAACTGACGTTCAAAAATAAAACATTTGAAAACGGACCATTTTTCACCTTTCTGAAGAATGACGTAATGGGGGGGTGTTATCTCTTTTGTCAAAAATCAGCTGTTTTTGCTTGAACATTAAATGCCTCCAAATGGTATTTAATTCACTTCCCGGGGTGAAGAAACACTTTTTGAGACCTCAGAGTGAGCAAATTGGCCATTTTCATGAACTTTTAACCATTCCACAAATCTTGTGTTTAGAGCCCCTGGAAGCATGGAAATCACTTTAAACATGCTAATTTTAGCTCTAAAACTAATAATCCACCTACAAATGTGAACTGACGTTCAAAAATAAAACATTTGAAAACGGACCATTTTTCACCTTTCTGAAGAATGACGTAATGGGGGGGTGTTATCTCTTTTGTCAAAAATCAGCTGTTTTTGCTTGAACATTAAATGCCTCCAAATGGTATTTAATTCACTTCCCGGGGTGAAGAAACACTTTTTGAGACCTCAGAGTGAGCAAATTGGCCATTTTCATGAAGTTTTAACCATTCCACAAATCTTGTGTTTAGAGCCCCTGGAAGCATGGAAATCACTTTAAACATGCTAATTTTAGCTCTAACACTAATAATCCACCTACAAATGTGAACTGATGTTCAAAAATAAAACATTTGAAAACGGACCATTTTTCACCTTTCTGAAGCATGACGTAATGGGGGTGTTATCTCTTTTGTCAAAAATCAGCTGTTTTTGCTTGAACATTAAATGCCTCCAAATGGTATTTAATTCACTTCCTGGGCCCCTGGAAGCATGAAAATCACTTTAAACATGCTAATTTTAGCTCTAAAACTGATGATCCACCTACAAATGTGAACTGACGTTCAAAAATAAAACATTTGAAAACGGACCATTTTTCACCTTTCTGAAGAATGACGTAATGGGGGGTGTTATCTCTTTTGTCAAAAATCAGCTGTTTTTGCTTGAACATTAAATGCCTTCAAATGGTTTTTAATTCACTTCCCGGGGTGAAGAAACAGTTTTTGAGACCTCAGAGTGAGCAAATTGACTATTTTCATGCACTTTTAACCATTCCACAAATCTTGTGTTTAGAGCCCCTGGAAGCATGAAAATCACTTTAAACATGCTAATTTTAGCTCTAAAACTAATAATCCACCTACAAATGTGAACTGACGTTCAAAAACAAAACATTTGAAAACGGACCATTTTTCACCTTTCTGAAGAATGACGTAATGGGGGGGTGTTATCTCTTTTGTCAAAAATCAGCTGTTTTTGCTTGAACATTAAATGCATCCAAATGGTATTTAATTCACTTTCCGGGCACCTGGAAGCATGAAAATCACTTTAAACATGCTAATTTTAGCTCTAAAACTAATAATCCACCTACAAATGTGAATTGACGTTCAAAAATAAAACATTTGAAAACGGACCATTTTTCACCTTTCTGAAGAATGACGTAATGGGGGGGTGTTATCTCTTTTGTCAAAAATCAGCTGTTTTTGCTTGAACATTAAATGCCTCCAAATGGTATTTAATTCACTTCCCGGGGTGAAGAAACACTTTTTGAGACCTCAGAGTGAGCAAATTGGCCATTTTCATGCACTTTTAACCATTCCACAAATCTTGTGTTTAGAGCCCCTGGAAGCATGAAAATCACTTTAAACATGCTAATTTTAGCTCTAAAACTAATAATCCACCTACAAATGTGAACTGACGTTCAAAAATAAAACATTTGAAAACGGACCATTTTTCACCTTTCTGAAGAATGACGTAATGGGGGGGTGTTATCTCTTTTGTAAAAAATCAGCTGTTTTTGCTTGAACATTAAATGCCTCCAAATGGTATTTAATTCACTTCCCGGGGTGAAGAAACACTTTTTGAGACCTCAGAGTGAGCAAATTGGCCATTTTCATGCACTTTTAACCATTCCACAAATCTTGTGTTTAGAGCCCCTGGAAGCATGAAAATCACTTTAAACATGTTAATTTTAGCTCTAAAACTAATAATCCACCTACAAATGTGAACTGACGTTCAAAAATAAAACATTTGAAAACGGACCATTTTTCACCTTTCTGAAGAATGACGTAATGGGGGGGTGTTATCTCTTTTGTCAAAAATCAGCTGTTTTTGCTTGAACATTAAATGCCTCCAAATGGTATTTAATTCACTTCCCGGGCCCCTGGAAGCATGAAAATCACTTTAAACATGCTAATTTTAGCTCTAAAACTGATGATCCACCTACAAATGTGAACTGACGTTCAAAAATAAAACATTTGAAAACTGACCATTTTTCACCTTTCTGAAGAATGACGTAATGTGGGGGTGTTATCTCTTTTGTCAAAAATCAGCTGTTTTTGCTGGAACATTAAATGCCTTCAAATGGTATTTAATTCACATTTCCGGGGTGAAGAAACACTTTTTGAGACCTCAGAGTGAGCAAATTGGCCATTTTCATGCACTTTTAACCATTCTACAAATCTTGTGTTTAGAGCCCCTGGAAGCATGAAAATCACTTTAAACATGCTAATTTTAGCTCTAAAACTAATAATCCACCTACAAATGTGAACTGACGTTCAAAAATAAAACATTTGAAAACGGACCATTTTTCACCTTTCTGAAGAATGACGTAATGGGGGGGTGTTATCTCTTTTGTCAATAAATCAGCTGTTTTTGCTTGAACATGAAATGCCTCCAAATGGTATTTAATTCACTTCCCGGGCCCCTGGAAGCATGAAAATCACTTTAAACATGCTAATTTTAGCTCTAAAACTAATAATCCACCTACAAATGTGAACTGACGTTCAAAAATAAAACATTTGAAAACGGACCATTTTTCACCTTTCTGAAGAATGACGTAATGGGGGGGTGTTATCTCTTTTGTCAAAAATAAGCTGTTTTTGCTTGAACATTAAATGCCTCCAAATGGTATTTAATTCACTTCCCGGGGTGAAGAAACACTTTTTGAGACCTCAGAGTGAGCAAATTGACCATTTTCATGCACTTTTAACCATTCCACAAATCTTGTGTTTAGAGCCCCTGGAAGCATGAAAATCACTTTAAACATGCTAATTTTAGCTCTAAAACTAATAATCCACCTACAAATGTGAACTGACGTTCAAAAATAAAACATTTGAAAACGGACCATTTTTCACCTTTCTGAAGAATGACGTAATGGGGGGGTGTTATCTCTTTTGTCAAAAATCAGCTGTTTTTGCTTGAACATTAAATGCCTCCAAATGGTATTTAATTCACTTCCCGGGCCCCTGGAAGCATGAAAATCACTTTAAACATGCTAATTTTAGCTCTAAAACTGATGATCCACCTACAAATGTGAACTGACGTTCAAAAATAAAACATTTGAAAACGGACCATTTTTCACCTTTCTGAAGAATGACGTAATGTGGGGGTGTTATCTCTTTTGTCAAAAATCAGCTGTTTTTGCTGGAACATTAAATGCCTTCAAATTGTATTTAATTCACATTTCCGGGGTGAAGAAACACTTTTTGAGACCTCAGAGTGAGCAAATTGGCCATTTTCATGCACTTTTAACCATTCTACAAATCTTGTGTTTAGAGCCCCTGGAAGCATGAAAATCACTTTAAACATGCTAATTTTAGCTCTAAAACTAATAATCCACCTACAAATGTGAACTGACGTTCAAAAATAAAACATTTGAAAACGGACCATTTTTCACCTTTCTGAAGAATGACGTAATGGGGGGGTGTTATCTCTTTTGTCAATAAATCAGCTGTTTTTGCTTGAACATGAAATGCCTCCAAATGGTATTTAATTCACTTCCCGGGCCCCTGGAAGCATGAAAATCACTTTAAACATGCTAATTTTAGCTCTAAAACTAATAATCCACCTACAATTGTGAACTGACGTTCAAAAATAAAACATTTGAAAACGGACCATTTTTCACCTTTCTGAAGAATGACGTAATGGGGGGGTGTTATCTCTTTTGTCAAAAATAAGCTGTTTTTGCTTGAACATTAAATGCCTCCAAATGGTATTTAATTCACTTCCAGGGGTGAAGAAACACTTTTTGAGACCTCAGAGTGAGCAAATTGACCATTTTCATGCACTTTTAACCATTCCACAAATCTTGTGTTTAGAGCCCCTGGAAGCATGAAAATCACTTTAAACATGCTAATTTTAGCTCTAAAACTAATAATCCACCTACAAATGTGAACTGACGTTCAAAAATAAAACATTTGAAAACGGACCATTTTTCACCTTTCTGAAGAATGACGTAATGGGGGGGTGTTATCTCTTTTGTCAAAAATCAGCTGTTTTTGCTTGAACATTAAATGCCTCCAAATGGTATTTAATTCACTTCCCGGGCCCCTGGAAGCATAAAAATCACTTTAAACATGCTAATTTTAGCTCTAAAACTAACAATCCACCTACAAATGTGAACTGACGTTCAAAAATAAAACATTTGAAAACGGACCATTTTTCACTTTTCTGAAGCATGACGTAATGGGGGGGTGTTATCTCTTTTGTCAAAAATCAGCCGTTTTTGCTTGAACATTAAATGCCTCCAAATGGTATTTAATTCACTTCCCGGGGTGAAGAAACACTTTTTGAGACCTCAGAGTGAGCAAATTGGCAATTTTCATGCACTTTTAACCATTCCACAAATCTTGTGTTTAGGGCCCCTGGAAGCATGAAAATCACTTTAAACATGCTAATTTTAGCTCTAAAACTAATAATCCACCTACAAATGTGAACTGACGTTCAAAAATAAAACATTTGAAAACGGACCATTTTTCACCTTTCTGAAGCATGACGTAATGGGGGGGTGTTATCTCTTTTGTCAAAAATCAGCCGTTTTTGCTTGAACATTAAATGCCTCCAAATGGTATTTAATTCACTTCCCGGGATGAAGAAACACTTTTTGAGACCTCAGAGTGAGCAAATTGGCAATTTTCATGCACTTTTAACCATTCCACAAATCTTGTGTTTAGGGCCCCTGGAAGCATGAAAATCACTTTAAACATGCTAATGTTAGCTCTAAAACTAATAATCCACCTACAAATGTGAACTGACGTTCAAAAATAAAACATTTGAAAACAGACCATTTTTCACCTTTCTGAAGCATGACGTAATGGGGGGTGTTATCTCTTTTGTCAAAAATCAGCTGTTTTTGCTTGAACATTAAATGCCTCCAAATGGTATTTAATTCACTTCCTGGGCCCCTGGAAGCATGAAAATCACTTTAAACATGCTAATTTTAGCTCTAAAACTGATGATCCACCTACAAATGTGAACTGACGTTCAAAAATAAAACATTTGAAAACGGACCATTTTTCACCTTTCTGAAGAATGACGTAATGGGGGGTGTTATCTCTTTTGTCAAAAATCAGCTGTTTTTGCTTGAACATTAAATGCCTTCAAATGGTTTTTAATTCACTTCCCGGGGTGAAGAAACAGTTTTTGAGACCTCAGAGTGAGCAAATTGACTATTTTCATGCACTTTTAACCATTCCACAAATCTTGTGTTTAGAGCCCCTGGAAGCATGAAAATCACTTTAAACATGCTAATTTTAGCTCTAAAACTAATAATCCACCTACAAATGTGAACTGACGTTCAAAAACAAAACATTTGAAAACGGACCATTTTTCACCTTTCTGAAGAATGACGTAATGGGGGGGTGTTATCTCTTTTGTCAAAAATCAGCTGTTTTTGCTTGAACATTAAATGCATCCAAATGGTATTTAATTCACTTTCCGGGCACCTGGAAGCATGAAAATCACTTTAAACATGCTAATTTTAGCTCTAAAACTAATAATCCACCTACAAATGTGAACTGACGTTCAAAAATAAAACATTTGAAAACGGACCATTTTTCACCTTTCTGAAGAATGACGTAATGGGGGGGTGTTATCTCTTTTGTCAAAAATCAGCTGTTTTTGCTTGAACATTAAATGCCTCCAAATGGTATTTAATTCACTTCCCGGGGTGAAGAAACACTTTTTGAGACCTCAGAGTGAGCAAATTGGCCATTTTCATGCACTTTTAACCATTCCACAAATCTTGTGTTTAGAGCCCCTGGAAGCATGAAAATCACTTTAAACATGCTAATTTTAGCTCTAAAACTAATAATCCACCTACAAATGTGAACTGACGTTCAAAAATAAAACATTTGAAAACGGACCATTTTTCACCTTTCTGAAGAATGACGTAATGGGGGGGTGTTATCTCTTTTGTCAAAAATCAGCTGTTTTTGCTTGAACATTAAATGCCTCCAAATGGTATTTAATTCACTTTCCGGGCCCCTGGAAGCATGAAAATCACTTTAAACATGCTAATTTTAGCTCTAAAACTAATAATCCACCTACAAATGTGAACTGACGTTCAAAAATAAAACATTTGAAAACGGACCATTTTTCACCTTTCTGAAGAATGACGTAATGGGGGGGGTGTTATCTCTTTTGTCAAAAATCAGCTGTTTTTGCTTGAACATTAAATGCCTCCAAATGGTATTTAATTCACTTCCCGGGGTGAAGAAACACTTTTTGAGACCTCAGAGTGAGCAAATTGGCCATTTTCATGAACTTTTAACCATTCCACAAATCTTGTGTTTAGAGCCCCTGGAAGCATGGAAATCACTTTAAACATGCTAATTTTAGCTCTAACACTAATAATCCACCTACAAATGTGAACTGATGTTCAAAAATAAAACATTTGAAAACGGACCATTTTTCACCTTTCTGAAGCATGACGTAATGGGGGGTGTTATCTCTTTTGTCAAAAATCAGCTGTTTTTGCTTGAACATTAAATGCCTCCAAATGGTATTTAATTCACTTCCTGGGCCCCTGGAAGCATGAAAATCACTTTAAACATGCTAATTTTAGCTCTAAAACTGATGATCCACCTACAAATGTGAACTGACGTTCAAAAATAAAACATTTGAAAACGGACCATTTTTCACCTTTCTGAAGAATGACGTAATGGGGGGTGTTATCTCTTTTGTCAAAAATCAGCTGTTTTTGCTTGAACATTAAATGCCTTCAAATGGTTTTTAATTCACTTCCCGGGGTGAAGAAACAGTTTTTGAGACCTCAGAGTGAGCAAATTGACTATTTTCATGCACTTTTAACCATTCCACAAATCTTGTGTTTAGAGCCCCTGGAAGCATGAAAATCACTTTAAACATGCTAATTTTAGCTCTAAAACTAATAATCCACCTACAAATGTGAACTGACGTTCAAAAACAAAACATTTGAAAACGGACCATTTTTCACCTTTCTGAAGAATGACGTAATGGGGGGGTGTTATCTCTTTTGTCAAAAATCAGCTGTTTTTGCTTGAACATTAAATGCATCCAAATGGTATTTAATTCACTTTCCGGGCACCTGGAAGCATGAAAATCACTTTAAACATGCTAATTTTAGCTCTAAAACTAATAATCCAACTACAAATGTGAACTGACGTTCAAAAATAAAACATTTGAAAACGGACCATTTTTCACCTTTCTGAAGAATGACGTAATGGGGGGGGTGTTATCTCTTTTGTCAAAAATCAGCTGTTTTTGCTTGAACATTAAATGCTTCCAAATGGTATTTAATTCACTTCCCGGGGTGAAGAAACACTTTTTGAGACCTCAGAGTGAGCAAATTGGCCATTTTCATGCACTTTTAACCATTCCACAAATCTTGTGTTTAGAGCCCCTGGAAGCATGAAAATCACTTTAAACATGCTAATTTTAGCTCTAAAACTAATAATCCACCTACAAATGTGAACTGACGTTCAAAAATAAAACATTTGAAAACGGACCATTTTTCACCTTTCTGAAGAATGACGTAATGGGGGGGTGTTATCTCTTTTGTAAAAAATCAGCTGTTTTTGCTTGAACATTAAATGCCTCCAAATGGTATTTAATTCACTTCCCGGGGTGAAGAAACACTTTTTGAGACCTCAGAGTGAGCAAATTGGCCATTTTCATGCACTTTTAACCATTCCACAAATCTTGTGTTTAGAGCCCCTGGAAGCATGAAAATCACTTTAAACATGTTAATTTTAGCTCTAAAACTAATAATCCACCTACAAATGTGAACTGACGTTCAAAAATAAAACATTTGAAAACGGACCATTTTTCACCTTTCTGAAGAATGACGTAATGGGGGGGTGTTATCTCTTTTGTCAAAAATCAGCTGTTTTTGCTTGAACATTAAATGCCTCCAAATGGTATTTAATTCACTTCCCGGGCCCCTGGAAGCATGAAAATCACTTTAAACATGCTAATTTTAGCTCTAAAACTGATGATCCACCTACAAATGTGAACTGACGTTCAAAAATAAAACATTTGAAAACTGACCATTTTTCAACTTTCTGAAGAATGACGTAATGTGGGGGTGTTATCTCTTTTGTCAAAAATCAGCTGTTTTTGCTGGAACATTAAATGCCTTCAAATGGTATTTAATTCACATTTCCGGGGTGAAGAAACACTTTTTGAGACCTCAGAGTGAGCAAATTGGCCATTTTCATGCACTTTTAACCATTCTACAAATCTTGTGTTTAGAGCCCCTGGAAGCATGAAAATCACTTTAAACATGCTAATGTTAGCTCTAAAACTAATAATCCACCTACAAATGTGAACTGACGTTCAAAAATAAAACATTTGAAAACGGACCATTTTTCACCTTTCTGAAGCATGACGTAATGGGGGGGTGTTATCTCTTTTGTCAAAAATCAGCCGTTTTTGCTTGAACATTAAATGCCTTCAAATGGTATTTAATTCACTTCCTGGGCCCCTGGAAGCATGAAAATCACTTTAAACATGCTAATTTTAGCTCTAAAACTAATAATCCACCTACAAATGTGAACTGACGTTCAAAAATAAAACATTTGAAAACGGACCATTTTTCACCTTTCTGAAGAATGACGTAATGGGGGGGTGTTATCTCTTTTGTCAAAAATCAGCTGTTTTTGCTTGAACATTAAATGCCTCCAAATGGTATTTAATTCACTTCCCGGGGTGAAGAAACACTTTTTGAGACCTCAGAGTGAGCAAATTGGCCATTTTCATGCACTTTTAACCATTCCACAAATCTTGTGTTTAGAGCCCCTGGAAGCATGAAAATCACTTTAAACATGCTAATTTTAGCTCTAAAACTAATAATCCACCTACAAATGTGAACTGACGTTCAAAAATAAAACATTTGAAAACGGACCATTTTTCACCTTTCTGAAGAATGACGTAATGGGGGGGTGTTATCTCTTTTGTCAAAAATCAGCTGTTTTTGCTTGAACATTAAATGCCTCCAAATGGTATTTAATTCACTTTCCGGGCCCCTGGAAGCATGAAAATCACTTTAAACATGCTAATTTTAGCTCTAAAACTAATAATCCACCTACAAATGTGAACTGACGTTCAAAAATAAAACATTTGAAAACGGACCATTTTTCACCTTTCTGAAGAATGACGTAATGGGGGGGTGTTATCTCTTTTGTCAAAAATCAGCTGTTTTTGCTTGAACATTAAATGCCTCCAAATGGTATTTAATTCACTTCCCGGGGTGAAGAAACACTTTTTGAGACCTCAGAGTGAGCAAATTGGCCATTTTCATGAACTTTTAACCATTCCACAAATCTTGTGTTTAGAGCCCCTGGAAGCATGGAAATCACTTTAAACATGCTAATTTTAGCTCTAACACTAATAATCCACCTACAAATGTGAACTGATGTTCAAAAATAAAACATTTGAAAACGGACCATTTTTCACCTTTCTGAAGCATGACGTAATGGGGGGTGTTATCTCTTTTGTCAAAAATCAGCTGTTTTTGCTTGAACATTAAATGCCTCCAAATGGTATTTAATTCACTTCCTGGGCCCCTGGAAGCATGAAAATCACTTTAAACATGCTAATTTTAGCTCTAAAACTGATGATCCACCTACAAATGTGAACTGACGTTCAAAAATAAAACATTTGAAAACGGACCATTTTTCACCTTTCTGAAGAATGACGTAATGGGGGGTGTTATCTCTTTTGTCAAAAATCAGCTGTTTTTGCTTGAACATTAAATGCCTTCAAATGGTTTTTAATTCACTTCCCGGGGTGAAGAAACAGTTTTTGAGACCTCAGAGTGAGCAAATTGACTATTTTCATGCACTTTTAACCATTCCACAAATCTTGTGTTTAGAGCCCCTGGAAGCATGAAAATCACTTTAAACATGCTAATTTTAGCTCTAAAACTAATAATCCACCTACAAATGTGAACTGACGTTCAAAAACAAAACATTTGAAAACGGACCATTTTTCACCTTTCTGAAGAATGACGTAATGGGGGGGTGTTATCTCTTTTGTCAAAAATCAGCTGTTTTTGCTTGAACATTAAATGCATCCAAATGGTATTTAATTCACTTTCCGGGCACCTGGAAGCATGAAAATCACTTTAAACATGCTAATTTTAGCTCTAAAACTAATAATCCAACTACAAATGTGAACTGACGTTCAAAAATAAAACATTTGAAAACGGACCATTTTTCACCTTTCTGAAGAATGACGTAATGGGGGGGGTGTTATCTCTTTTGTCAAAAATCAGCTGTTTTTGCTTGAACATTAAATGCTTCCAAATGGTATTTAATTCACTTCCCGGGGTGAAGAAACACTTTTTGAGACCTCAGAGTGAGCAAATTGGCCATTTTCATGCACTTTTAACCATTCCACAAATCTTGTGTTTAGAGCCCCTGGAAGCATGAAAATCACTTTAAACATGCTAATTTTAGCTCTAAAACTAATAATCCACCTACAAATGTGAACTGACGTTCAAAAATAAAACATTTGAAAACGGACCATTTTTCACCTTTCTGAAGAATGACGTAATGGGGGGGTGTTATCTCTTTTGTAAAAAATCAGCTGTTTTTGCTTGAACATTAAATGCCTCCAAATGGTATTTAATTCACTTCCCGGGGTGAAGAAACACTTTTTGAGACCTCAGAGTGAGCAAATTGGCCATTTTCATGCACTTTTAACCATTCCACAAATCTTGTGTTTAGAGCCCCTGGAAGCATGAAAATCACTTTAAACATGTTAATTTTAGCTCTAAAACTAATAATCCACCTACAAATGTGAACTGACGTTCAAAAATAAAACATTTGAAAACGGACCATTTTTCACCTTTCTGAAGAATGACGTAATGGGGGGGTGTTATCTCTTTTGTCAAAAATCAGCTGTTTTTGCTTGAACATTAAATGCCTCCGAATGGTATTTAATTCACTTCCCGGGCCCCTGGAAGCATGAAAATCACTTTAAACATGCTAATTTTAGCTCTAAAACTGATGATCCACCTACAAATGTGAACTGACGTTCAAAAATAAAACATTTGAAAACTGACCATTTTTCAACTTTCTGAAGAATGACGTAATGTGGGGGTGTTATCTCTTTTGTCAAAAATCAGCTGTTTTTGCTGGAACATTAAATGCCTTCAAATGGTATTTAATTCACATTTCCGGGGTGAAGAAACACTTTTTGAGACCTCAGAGTGAGCAAATTGGCCATTTTCATGCACTTTTAACCATTCTACAAATCTTGTGTTTAGAGCCCCTGGAAGCATGAAAATCACTTTAAACATGCTAATGTTAGCTCTAAAACTAATAATCCACCTACAAATGTGAACTGACGTTCAAAAATAAAACATTTGAAAACGGACCATTTTTCACCTTTCTGAAGCATGACGTAATGGGGGGGTGTTATCTCTTTTGTCAAAAATCAGCCGTTTTTGCTTGAACATTAAATGCCTTCAAATGGTATTTAATTCACTTCCTGGGCCCCTGGAAGCATGAAAATCACTTTAAACATGCTAATTTTAGCTCTAAAACTAATAATCCACCTACAAATGTGAACTGACGTTCAAAAACAAAACATTTGAAAACGGACCATTTTTCACCTTTCTGAAGAATGACGTAATGGGGGGGTGTTATCTCTTTTGTCAAAAATCAGCTGTTTTTGCTTGAACATTAAATGCCTCCAAATGGTATTTAATTCACTTTCCGGGCCCCTGGAAGCATGAAAATCACTTTAAACATGCTAATTTTAGCTCTAAAACTAATAATCCACCTACAAATGTGAACTGACGTTCAAAAATAAAACATTTGAAAACGGACCATTTTTCACCTTTCTGAAGAATGACGTAATGGGGGGGTGTTATCTCTTTTGTCAAAAATCAGCTGTTTTTGCTTGAACATTAAATGCCTCCAAATGGTATTTAATTCACTTCCCGGGGTGAAGAAACACTTTTTGAGACCTCAGAGTGAGCAAATTGGCCATTTTCATGCACTTTTAACCATTCCACAAATCTTGTGTTTAGAGCCCCTGGAAGCATGGAAATCACTTTAAACATGCTAATTTTAGCTCTAAAACTAATAATCCACCTACAAATGTGAACTGACGTTCAAAAATAAAACATTTGAAAACGGACCATTTTTCACCTTTCTGAAGCATGACGTAATGGGGGGTTGTTATCTCTTTTGTCAAAAATCAGCTGTTTTTGCTTGAACATTAAATGCCTCCAAATGGTATTTAATTCACTTCCCGGGGTGAAGAAACACTTTTTGAGACCTCAGAGTGAGCAAATTGACCATTTTCATGCACTTTTAACCATTCCACAAATCTTGTGTTTAGAGCCCCTGGAAGCATGAAAATCACTTTAAACATGCTAATTTTAGCTCTAAAACTGATGATCCACCTACAAATGTGAACTGACATTCAAAAATAAAACATTTGAAAACGGACCATTTTTCACCTTTCTGAAGCATGACGTAATGGGGGGGTGTTATCTCTTATTTCAAAAATCAGCTGTTTTTGCTTGAACATTAAATGCCTCCAAATGGTATTTAATTCACTTCCCGGGGTGAAGAAACACTTTTTGAGACCTCAGAGTGAGCAAATTGGCCATTTTCATGCACTTTTAACCATTCCACAAATCTTGTGTTTAGGGTCCCTGGAAGCATGAAAATCACTTTAAACATGCTAATTTTAGCTCTAAAACTAATAATCCACCTACAAATGTGAACTGACGTTCAAAAATAAAACATTTGAAAACGGACCATTTTTCACCTTTCTGAAGCATGACGTAATGGGGGGTGTTATCTATTTTGTCAAAAATCAGCTGTTTTTGCTTGAACATTAAATGCCTCCAAATGGTATTTAATTCACTTCCTGGGCCCCTGGAAGCATGAAAATCACTTTAAACATGCTAATTTTAGCTCTAAAACTGATGATCCACCTACAAATGTGAACTGACGTTCAAAAATAAAACATTTGAAAACGGACCATTTTTCACCTTTCTGAAGAATGTCGTAATGGGGGGTGTTATCTCTTTTGTCAAAAATCAGCTGTTTTTGCTTGAACATTAAATGCCTTCAAATGGTTTTTAATTCACTTCCCGGGGTGAAGAAACAGTTTTTGAGACCTCAGAGTGAGCAAATTGACCATTTTCATGCACTTTTAACCATTCCACAAATCTTGTGTTTAGAGCCCCTGGAAGCATGAAAATCACTTTAAACATGCTAATTTTAGCTCTAAAACTAATAATCCACCTACAAATGTGAACTGACGTTCAAAAACAAAACATTTGAAAACGTACCATTTTTCACCTTTCTGAAGAATGACGTAATGGGGGGGGTGTTATCTCTTTTGTCAAAAATCAGCTGTTTTTGCTTGAACATTAAATGCATCCAAATGGTATTTAATTCACTTTCCGGGCCCCTGGAAGCATGAAAATCACTTTAAACATGCTAATTTTAGCTCTAAAACTAATAATCCACCTACAAATGTGAACTGACGTTCAAAAATAAAACATTTGAAAACGGACCATTTTTCACCTTTCTGAAGAATGACGTAATGGGGGGGTGTTATCTCTTTTGTCAAAAATCAGCTGTTTTTGCTTGAACATTAAATGCCTCCAAATGGTATTTAATTCACTTCCCGGGGTGAAGAAACACTTTTTGAGTCCTCAGAGTGAGCAAATTGGCCATTTTCATGCACTTTTAACCATTCCACAAATCTTGTGTTTAGAGCCCCTGGAAGCATGAAAATCACTTTAAACATGCTAATTTTAGCTCTAAAACTAATAATCCACCTACAAATGTGAACTGACGTTCAAAAATAAAACATTTGAAAATGGACCATTTTTCACCTTTCTGAAGAATGACGTAATGGGGGGGTGTTATCTCTTTTGTCAAAAATAAGCTGTTTTTGCTTGAACATTAAATGCCTCCAAATGGTATTTAATTCACTTCCCGGGGTGAAGAAACACTTTTTGAGATCTCAGAGTGAGCAAATTGGCCATTTTCATGCACTTTTAACAATTCCACACATCTTGTGTTTAGAGCCCCTGGAAGCATGAAAATCACTTTAAACATGCTAATTTTAGCTCTAAAACTAATAATCCACCTACAAATGTGAACTGACGTTCAAAAATAAAACATTTGAAAACGGACCATTTTTCACCTTTCTGAAGCATGACGTAGAGGGGGGTGTTATCTCTTTTGTCAAAAATCAGCTGTTTTTGCTTGAACATTAAATGCCTCCAAATGGTATTTAATTCACTTCCCGGGGTGAAGAAACACTTTTTGAGACCTCAGAGTGAGCAAATTGACCATTTTCATGCACTTTTAACCATTACACAAATCTTGTGTTTAGAGCCCCTGGAAGCATGAAAATCACTTTAAACATGCTAATTTTAGCTCTAAAACTAATAATCCACCTACAAATGTGAACTGACGTTCAAAAATAAAACATTTGAAAACGGACCATTTTTCACTTTTCTGAAGCATGACGTAATGGGGGGGTGTTATCTCTTTTGTCAAAAATCAGCCGTTTTTGCTTGAACATTAAATGCCTCCAAATGGTATTTAATTCACTTCCCGGGGTGAAGAAACACTTTTTGAGACCTCAGAGTGAGCAAATTGGCAATTTTCATGCACTTTTAACCATTCCACAAATCTTGTGTTTAGGGCCCCTGGGAACATGAAAATCACTTTAAACATGCTAATTTTAGCTCTAAAACTAATAATCCACCTACAAATGTGAACTGACGTTCAAAAATAAAACATTTGAAAACGGACCATTTTTCACCTTTCTGAAGCATGACGTAATGGGGGGGGTGTTATCTCTTTTGTCAAAAATCAGCCGTTTTTGCTTGAACATTAAATGCTCCAAATGGTATTTAATTCACTTCCCGGGATGAAGAAACACTTTTTGAGACCTCAGAGTGAGCAAATTGGCCATTTTCATGCACTTTTAACCATTCCACAAATCTTGTGTTTAGAGCCCCTGGAAGCATGAAAATCACTTTAAACATGCTAATTTTAGCTCTAAAACTAATAATCCACCTACAAATGTGAACTGACTTTCAAAAATAAAACATTTGAAAACAGACCATTTTTCACCTTTCTGAAGAATGACGTAATGGGGGGTGTTATCTCTTTTGTCAAAAATCAGCTGTTTTTGCTTGAACATTAAATGCCTCCAAATGGTATTTAATTCACTTCCCAGGCCCCTGGAAGCATGAAAATCACTTTAAACATGCTAATTTTAGCTCTAAAACTGATGATCCACCTACAAATGTGAACTGACGTTCAAAAATAAAACATTTGAAAACGGACCATTTTTCACCTTTCTGAAGAATGACGTAATGGGGGGGGTGTTATCTCTTTTGTCAAAAATCAGCTGTTTTTGCTTGAACATTAAATGCGTTCAAATGGTATTTAATTCACTTCCCGGGGTGAAGAAACACTTTTTGAGACCTCAGAGTGAGCAAATTGGCCATTTTCATGCACTTTTAACCATTCCACAAATCTTGTTTTTAGAGCCCCTGGAAGCATGAAAATCACTTTAAACATGCTAATTTTAGCTCTAAAACTAATAATCCACCTACAAATGTGAACTGACGTTCAAAAATAAAACATTTGAAAACGGACCATTTTTCACCTTTCTGAAGAATGACGTAATGGGGGGGTGTTATCTCTTTTGTCAATAAATCAGCTGTTTTTGCTTGAACATGAAATGCCTCCAAATGGTATTTAATTCACTTCCCGGGGGGAAGAAACACTTTTTGAGACCTCAGAGTGAGCAAATTGTCCATTTTCATGCACTTTTAACCATTCTACAAATCTTGTGTTTAGAGCCCCTGGAAGCATGAAAATCACTTTAAACATGCTAATTTTAGCTCTAAAACTAATAATCCACCTACAAATGTTAACTGACGTTCAAAAATAAAACATTTGAAAACGGACCATTTTTCACCTTTCTGAAGCATGACGTAATGGGGGGGTGTTATCTCTTTTGTGAAAAATCAGCCGTTTTTGCTTGAACATTAAATGCCTCCAAATGGTATTTAATTCACTTCCTGGGCCCCTGGAAGCATGAAAATCACTTTAAACATGCTAATTTTAGCTCTAAAACTAATAATCCACCTACAAATGTGAACTGACTTTCAAAAATAAAACATTTGAAAACGGACCATTTTTCACCTTTCTGAAGAATGACGTAATGGGGGGTGTTATCTCTTTTGTCAAAAATCAGCTGTTTTTGCTTGAACATTAAATGCCTCCAAATGGTATTTAATTCACTTCCCGGGCCCCTGGAAGCATAAAAATCACTTTAAACATGCTAATTTTAGCTCTAAAACTAACAATCCACCTACAAATGTGAACTGACGTTCAAAAATAAAACATTTGAAAACGGACCATTTTTCACTTTTCTGAAGCATGACGTAATGGGGGGGTGTTATCTCTTTTGTCAAAAATCAGCCGTTTTTGCTTGAACATTAAATGCCTCCAAATGGTATTTAATTCACTTCCCGGGGTGAAGAAACACTTTTTGAGACCTCAGAGTGAGCAAATTGGTAATTTTCATGCACTTTTACCCATTCCACAAATCTTGTGTTTAGGGCCCCTGGAAGCATGAAAATCACTTTAAACATGCTAATTTTAGCTCTAAAACTAATAATCCACCTACAAATGTGAACTGACGTTCAAAAATAAAACATTTGAAAACAGACCATTTTTCACCTTTCTGAAGCATGACGTAATGGGGGGGGTGTTATCTCTTTTGTCAAAAATCAGCCGTTTTTGCTTGAACATTAAATGCCTCCAAATGGTATTTAATTCACTTCCCGGGCCCCTGGAAGCATGAAAATCACTTTAAACATGCTAATTTTAGCTCTAAAACTAATAATCCACCTACAAATGTGAACTGACGTTCAAAAATAAAACATTTGAAAACGGACCATTTTTCACCTTTCTGAAGAATGACATAATGGGGGGGTGTTATCTCTTTTGTCAAAAATCAGCTGTTTTTGCTTGAACATTAAATGCGTTCAAATGGTATTTAATTCACTTCCCGGGGTGAAGAAACACTTTTTGAGACCTCAGAGTGAGCAAATTGGCCATTTTCATGCACTTTTAACCATTCCACAAATCTTGTTTTTAGAGCCCCTGGAAGCATGAAAATCACTTTAAACATGCTAATTTTAGCTCTAAAACTAATAATCCACCTACAAATGTGAACTGACGTTCAAAAATAAAACATTTGAAAACGGACCATTTTTCACCTTTCTGAAGAATGACGTAATGGGGGGGGTGTTATCTCTTTTGTCAAAAATCAGCCGTTTTTGCTTGAACATTAAATGCCTCCAAATGGTATTTAATTCACTTCCCGGGCCCCTGGAAGCATGAAAATCACTTTAAACATGCTAATTTTAGCTCTAAAACTAATAATCCACCTACAAATGTGAACTGACGTTCAAAAATAAAACATTTGAAAACGGACCATTTTTCACCTTTCTGAAGAATGACGTAATGGGGGGGTGTTATCTCTTTTGTCAAAAATAAGCTGTTTTTGCTTGAACATTAAATGCCTCCAAATGGTATTTAATTCACTTCCCGGGGTGAAGAAACACTTTTTGAGATCTCAGAGTGAGCAAATTGGCCATTTTCATACACTTTTAACCATTACACACATCTTGTGTTTAGAGCCCCTGAAAGCATGAAAATCACTTTAAACATGCTAATTTTAGCTCTAAAACTAATAATCCACCTACAAATGTGAACTGACGTTCAAAAATAAAACATTTGAAAACGGACCATTTTTCACCTTTCTGAAGCATGACGTAATGGGGGGGTGTTATCTCTTTTGTCAAAAATCAGCTGTTTTTGCTTGAACATTAAATGCCTCCAAATGGTATTTAATTCACTTCCCGGGCCCCTGGAAGCATAAAAATCACTTTAAACATGCTAATTTTTGCTCTAAAACTAACAATCCACCTACAAATGTGAACTGACGTTCAAAAATAAAACATTTGAAAACGGACCATTTTTCACTTTTCTGAAGCATGACGTAATGGGGGGTGTTATCTCTTTTGTCAAAAATCAGCCGTTTTTGCTTGAATATTAAATGCCTCCAAATGGTATTTAATTCACTTCCCGGGGTAAAGAAACACTTTTTGAGACCTCAGAGTGAGCAAATTGGCAATTTTCATGCACTTTTAACCATTCCACAAATCTTGTGTTTAGAGCTCCTGGAAGCATGAAAATCACTTTAAACATGCTAATTTTAGCTCTAAAACTAATAATCCACCTACAAATGTGAACTGACTTTCAAAAATAAAACATTTGAAAACAGACCATTTTTCACCTTTCTGAAGAATGACGTAATGGGGGGGTGTTATCTCTTTTGTCAAAAATCAGCTGTTTTTGCTTGAACATTAAATGCCTCCAAATGGTATTTAATTCACTTCCCGGGGTGAAGAAACACTTTTTGAGACCTCAGAGTGAGCAAATTGGCCATTTTCATGCACTTTTAACCATTCCACAAATCTTGTGTTTAGAGCCCCTGGAAGCATGAAAATCACTTTAAACATGCTAATTTTAGCTCTAAAACTAATAATCCACCTACAAATGTGAACTGACTTTCAAAAATAAAACATTTGAAAACGGACCATTTTTCACCTTTCTGAAGAATGACGTAATGGGGGGGTGTTATCTCTTTTGTCAAAAATCAGCTGTTTTTGCTTGAACATTAAATGCCTCCAAATGGTATTTAATTCACTTCCCGGGGTGAAGAAACACTTTTTGAGACCTCAGAGTGAGCAAATTGGCCATTTTCATGCACTTTTAACCATTCCACAAATCTTGTGTTTAGAGCCCCTGGAAGCATGAAAATCACTTTAAACATGCTAATTTTAGCTCTAAAACTAATAATCCACCTACAAATGTGAACTGACGTTCAAAAATAAAACATTTGAAAACGGACCATTTTTCACCTTTCTGAAGAATGACGTAATGGGGGGGTGTTATCTCTTTTGTCAAAAATAAGCTGTTTTTGCTTGAACATTAAATGCCTCCAAATGGTATTTAATTCACTTCCCGGGGTGAAGAAACACTTTTTGAGATCTCAGAGTGAGCAAATTGGCCATTTTCATACACTTTTAACCATTACACACATCTTGTGTTTAGAGCCCCTGGAAGCATGAAAATCACTTTAAACATGCTAATTTTAGCTCTAAAACTAATAATCCACCTACAAATGTGAACTGACGTTCAAAAATAAAACATTTGAAAACGGACCATTTTTCACCTTTCTGAAGCATGACGTAGAGGGGGGTGTTATCTCTTTTATCAAAAATCAGCTGTTTTTGCTTGAACATTAAATGCCTCCAAATGGTATTTAATTCACTTCCCGGGGTGAAGAAACACTTTTTGAGACCTCAGAGTGAGCAAATTGACCATTTTCATGCACTTTTAACCATTCTACAAATCTTGTGTTTAGAGCCCTTGGAAGCATGAAAATCACTTTAAACATGCTAATTTTAGCTCTAAAACTAATAATCCACCTACAAATGTGAACTGACTTTCAAAAATAAAACATTTGAAAACGGACCATTTTTCACCTTTCTGAAGAATGACGTAATGGGGGGGTGTTATCTCTTTTGTCAAAAATCAGCTGTTTTTGCTTGAACATTAAATGCCTCCAAATGGTATTTAATTCACTTCCCGGGCCCCTGGAAGCATAAAAATCACTTTAAACATGCTAATTTTTGCTCTAAAACTAACAATCCACCTACAAATGTGAACTGACGTTCAAAAATAAAACATTTGAAAACGGACCATTTTTCACTTTTCTGAAGCATGACGTAATGGGGGGTGTTATCTCTTTTGTCAAAAATCAGCCGTTTTTGCTTGAATATTAAATGCCTCCAAATGGTATTTAATTCACTTCCCGGGGTAAAGAAACACTTTTTGAGACCTCAGAGTGAGCAAATTGGCAATTTTCATGCACTTTTAACCATTCCACAAATCTTGTGTTTAGAGCTCCTGGAAGCATGAAAATCACTTTAAACATGCTAATTTTAGCTCTAAAACTAATAATCCACCTACAAATGTGAACTGACTTTCAAAAATAAAACATTTGAAAACAGACCATTTTTCACCTTTCTGAAGAATGACGTAATGGGGGGGTGTTATCTCTTTTGTCAAAAATCAGCTGTTTTTGCTTGAACATTAAATGCCTCCAAATGGTATTTAATTCACTTCCCGGGGTGAAGAAACACTTTTTGAGACCTCAGAGTGAGCAAATTGGCCATTTTCATGCACTTTTAACCATTCCACAAATCTTGTGTTTAGAGCCCCTGGAAGCATGAAAATCACTTTAAACATGCTAATTTTAGCTCTAAAACTAATAATCCACCTACAAATGTGAACTGACTTTCAAAAATAAAACATTTGAAAACGGACCATTTTTCACCTTTCTGAAGAATGACGTAATGGGGGGGTGTTATCTCTTTTGTCAAAAATCAGCTGTTTTTGCTTGAACATTAAATGCCTCCAAATGGTATTTAATTCACTTCCCGGGGTGAAGAAACACTTTTTGAGACCTCAGAGTGAGCAAATTGGCCATTTTCATGCACTTTTAACCATTCCACAAATCTTGTGTTTAGAGCCCCTGGAAGCATGAAAATCACTTTAAACATGCTAATTTTAGCTCTAAAACTAATAATCCACCTACAAATGTGAACTGACGTTCAAAAATAAAACATTTGAAAACGGACCATTTTTCACCTTTCTGAAGAATGACGTAATGGGGGGGTGTTATCTCTTTTGTCAAAAATCAGCTGTTTTTGCTTGAACATTAAATGCCTCCAAATGGTATTTAATTCACTTCCCGGGCCCCTGGAAGCATAAAAATCACTTTAAACATGCTAATTTTTGCTCTAAAACTAACAATCCACCTACAAATGTGAACTGACTTTCAAAAATAAAACATTTGAAAACAGACCATTTTTCACCTTTCTGAAGAATGACGTAATGGGGGGGTGTTATCTCTTTTGTCAAAAATCAGCTGTTTTTGCTTGAACATTAAATGCCTCCAAATGGTATTTAATTCACTTCCCGGGGTGAAGAAACACTTTTTGAGACCTCAGAGTGAGCAAATTGGCCATTTTCATGCACTTTTAACCATTCCACAAATCTTGTGTTTAGAGCCCCTGGAAGCATGAAAATCACTTTAAACATGCTAATTTTAGCTCTAAAACTAATAATCCACCTACAAATGTGAACTGACTTTCAAAAATAAAACATTTGAAAACGGACCATTTTTCACCTTTCTGAAGAATGACGTAATGGGGGGGTGTTATCTCTTTTGTCAAAAATCAGCTGTTTTTGCTTGAACATTAAATGCCTCCAAATGGTATTTAATTCACTTCCCGGGGTGAAGAAACACTTTTTGAGACCTCAGAGTGAGCAAATTGGCCATTTTCATGCACTTTTAACCATTCCACAAATCTTGTGTTTAGAGCCCCTGGAAGCATGAAAATCACTTTAAACATGCTAATTTTAGCTCTAAAACTAATAATCCACCTACAAATGTGAACTGACGTTCAAAAATAAAACATTTGAAAACGGACCATTTTTCACCTTTCTGAAGAATGACGTAATGGGGGGGTGTTATCTCTTTTGTCAAAAATAAGCTGTTTTTGCTTGAACATTAAATGCCTCCAAATGGTATTTAATTCACTTCCCGGGGTGAAGAAACACTTTTTGAGATCTCAGAGTGAGCAAATTGGCCATTTTCATACACTTTTAACCATTACACACATCTTGTGTTTAGAGCCCCTGGAAGCATGAAAATCACTTTAAACATGCTAATTTTAGCTCTAAAACTAATAATCCACCTACAAATGTGAACTGACGTTCAAAAATAAAACATTTGAAAACGGACCATTTTTCACCTTTCTGAAGCATGACGTAGAGGGGGGTGTTATCTCTTTTATCAAAAATCAGCTGTTTTTGCTTGAACATTAAATGCCTCCAAATGGTATTTAATTCACTTCCCGGGGTGAAGAAACACTTTTTGAGACCTCAGAGTGAGCAAATTGACCATTTTCATGCACTTTTAACCATTCTACAAATCTTGTGTTTAGAGCCCTTGGAAGCATGAAAATCACTTTAAACATGCTAATTTTAGCTCTAAAACTAATAATCCACCTACAAATGTGAACTGACTTTCAAAAATAAAACATTTGAAAACGGACCATTTTTCACTTTTCTGAAGCATGACGTAATGGGGGGTGTTATCTCTTTTGTCAAAAATCAGCCGTTTTTGCTTGAATATTAAATGCCTCCAAATGGTATTTAATTCACTTCCCGGGGTAAAGAAACACTTTTTGAGACCTCAGAGTGAGCAAATTGGCAATTTTCATGCACTTTTAACCATTCCACAAATCTTGTGTTTAGAGCTCCTGGAAGCATGAAAATCACTTTAAACATGCTAATTTTAGCTCTAAAACTAATAATCCACCTACAAATGTGAACTGACTTTCAAAAATAAAACATTTGAAAACAGACCATTTTTCACCTTTCTGAAGAATGACGTAATGGGGGGGTGTTATCTCTTTTGTCAAAAATCAGCTGTTTTTGCTTGAACATTAAATGCCTCCAAATGGTATTTAATTCACTTCCCGGGGTGAAGAAACACTTTTTGAGACCTCAGAGTGAGCAAATTGGCCATTTTCATGCACTTTTAACCATTCCACAAATCTTGTGTTTAGAGCCCCTGGAAGCATGAAAATCACTTTAAACATGCTAATTTTAGCTCTAAAACTAATAATCCACCTACAAATGTGAACTGACTTTCAAAAATAAAACATTTGAAAACGGACCATTTTTCACCTTTCTGAAGAATGACGTAATGGGGGGGTGTTATCTCTTTTGTCAAAAATCAGCTGTTTTTGCTTGAACATTAAATGCCTCCAAATGGTATTTAATTCACTTCCCGGGGTGAAGAAACACTTTTTGAGACCTCAGAGTGAGCAAATTGGCCATTTTCATGCACTTTTAACCATTCCACAAATCTTGTGTTTAGAGCCCCTGGAAGCATGAAAATCACTTTAAACATGCTAATTTTAGCTCTAAAACTAATAATCCACCTACAAATGTGAACTGACGTTCAAAAATAAAACATTTGAAAACGGACCATTTTTCACCTTTCTGAAGAATGACGTAATGGGGGGGTGTTATCTCTTTTGTCAAAAATCTGCTGTTTTTGCTTGAACATTAAATGCCTCCAAATGGTATTTAATTCACTTCCCGGGCCCCTGGAAGCATGAAAATCACTTTAAACATGCTAATTTTAGCTCTAAAACTGATGATCCACCTACAAATGTGAACTGACGTTCAAAAATAAAACATTTGAAAACGGACCATTTTTCACCTTTCTGAAGCATGACGTAGAGGGGGGTGTTATCTCTTTTATCAAAAATCAGCTGTTTTTGCTTGAACATTAAATGCCTCCAAATGGTATTTAATTCACTTCCCGGGGTGAAGAAACACTTTTTGAGACCTCAGAGTGAGCAAATTGACCATTTTCATGCACTTTTAACCATTCCACAAATCTTGTGTTTAGAGCCCTTGGAAGCATGAAAATCACTTTAAACATGCTAATTTTAGCTCTAAAACTAATAATCCACCTACAAATGTGAACTGACGTTCAAAAATAAAACATTTGAAAACGGACCATTTTTCACCTTTCTGAAGAATGACGTAATGGGGGGGTGTTATCTCTTTTGTCAAAAATCAGCTGTTTTTGCTTGAACATTAAATGCCTCCAAATGGTATTTAATTCACTTCCCGGGCCCCTGGAAGCATAAAAATCACTTTAAACATGCTAATTTTTGCTCTAAAACTAACAATCCACCTACAAATGTGAACTGACGTTCAAAAATAAAACATTTGAAAACGGACCATTTTTCACTTTTCTGAAGCATGACGTAATTGGGGGGTGTTATCTCTTTTGTCAAAAATCAGCCGTTTTTGCTTGAATATTAAATGCCTCCAAATGGTATTTAATTCACTTCCCGGGGTAAAGAAACACTTTTTGAGACCTCAGAGTGAGCAAATTGGCCATTTTCATGCACTTTTAACCATTCCACAAATCTTGTGTTTAGAGCCCCTGGAAGCATGAAAATCACTTTAAACATGCTAATTTTAGCTCTAAAACTAATAATCCACCTACAAATGTGAACTGACGTTCAAAAATAAAACATTTGAAAACGGACCATTTTTCACCTTTCTGAAGAATGACGTAATGGGGGGGTGTTATCTCTTTTGTCAAAAATCTGCTGTTTTTGCTTGAACATTAAATGCCTCTAAATGGTATTTAATTCACTTCCCGGGCCCCTGGAAGCATGAAAATCACTTTAAACATGCTAATTTTAGCTCTAAAACTGATGATCCACCTACAAATGTGAACTGACGTTCAAAAATAAAACATTTGAAAACGGACCATTTTTCACCTTTCTGAAGCATGACGTAGAGGGGGGTGTTATCTCTTTTATCAAAAATCAGCTGTTTTTGCTTGAACATTAAATGCCTCCAAATGGTATTTAATTCACTTCCCGGGGTGAAGAAACACTTTTTGAGACCTCAGAGTGAGCAAATTGACCATTTTCATGCACTTTTAACCATTCCACAAATCTTGTGTTTAGAGCCCTTGGAAGCATGAAAATCACTTTAAACATGCTAATTTTAGCTCTAAAACTAATAATCCACCTACAAATGTGAACTGACGTTCAAAAATAAAACATTTGAAAACGGACCATTTTTCACCTTTCTGAAGAATGACGTAATGGGGGGGTGTTATCTCTTTTGTCAAAAATCAGCTGTTTTTGCTTGAACATTAAATGCCTCCAAATGGTATTTAATTCACTTCCCGGGCCCCTGGAAGCATAAAAATCACTTTAAACATGCTAATTTTTGCTCTAAAACTAACAATCCACCTACAAATGTGAACTGACGTTCAAAAATAAAACATTTGAAAACGGACCATTTTTCACTTTTCTGAAGCATGACGTAATGGGGGGGTGTTATCTCTTTTGTCAAAAATCAGCCGTTTTTGCTTGAATATTAAATGCCTCCAAATGGTATTTAATTCACTTCCCGGGGTAAAGAAACACTTTTTGAGACCTCAGAGTGAGCAAATTGGCAATTTTCATGCACTTTTAACCATTCCACAAATCTTGTGTTTAGAGCTCCTGGAAGCATGAAAATCACTTTAAACATGCTAATTTTAGCTCTAAAACTAATAATCCACCTACAAATGTGAACAGACTTTCAAAAATAAAACATTTGAAAACAGACCATTTTTCACCTTTCTGAAGAATGACGTAATGGGGGGGTGTTATCTCTTTTGTCAAAAATCAGCTGTTTTTGCTTGAACATTAAATGCCTCCAAATGGTATTTAATTCACTTCCCGGGGTGAAGAAACACTTTTTGAGACCTCAGAGTGAGCAAATTGGCCATTTTCATGCACTTTTAACCATTCCACAAATCTTGTGTTTAGAGCCCCTGGAAGCATGAAAATCACTTTAAACATGCTAATTTTAGCTCTAAAACTAATAATCCACCTACAAATGTGAACTGACTTTCAAAAATAAAACATTTGAAAACGGACCATTTTTCACCTTTCTGAAGAATGACGTAATGGGGGGGGGTGTTATCTCTTTTGTCAAAAATCAGCTGTTTTTGCTTGAACATTAAATGCCTCCAAATGGTATTTAATTCACTTCCCGGGGTGAAGAAACACTTTTTGAGACCTCAGAGTGAGCAAATTGGCCATTTTCATGCACTTTTAACCATTCCACAAATCTTGTGTTTAGAGCCCCTGGAAGCATGAAAATCACTTTAAACATGCTAATTTTAGCTCTAAAACTAATAATCCACCTACAAATGTGAACTGACGTTCAAAAATAAAACATTTGAAAACGGACCATTTTTCACCTTTCTGAAGAATGACGTAATGGGGGGGTGTTATCTCTTTTGTCAAAAATCAGCTGTTTTTGCTTGAACATTAAATGCCTCCAAATGGTATTTAATTCACTTCCCGGGCCCCTGGAAGCATGAAAATCACTTTAAACATGCTAATTTTAGCTCTAAAACTGATGATCCACCTACAAATGTGAACTGACGTTCAAAAATAAAACATTTGAAAACGGACCATTTTTCACCTTTCTGAAGCATGACGTAATGGGGGGGGGTGTTATCTCTTTTGTCAAAAATCAGCCGTTTTTGCTTGAACATTAAATGCCTCCAAATGGTATTTAATTCACTTCCTGCGCCCCTGGAAGCATGAAAATCACTTTAAACATGCTAATTTTAGCTCTAAAACTAATAATCCACCTACAAATGTGAACTGACTTTCAAAAATAAAACATTTGAAAACAGACCATTTTTCACCTTTCTGAAGAATGACGTAATGGGGGGTGTTATCTCTTTTGTCAAAAATCAGCTGTTTTTGCTTGAACATTAAATGCCTTCAAATGGTTTTTAATTCACTTCCCGGGGTGAAGAAACAGTTTTTGAGACCTCAGAGTGAGCAAATTGACCATTTTCATGCACTTTTAACCATTCCACACATCTTGTGTTTAGAGCCCCTGGAAGCATGAAAATCACTTTAAACATGCTAATTTCAGCTCTAAAACTAATAATCCACCTACAAATGTGAACTGACGTTCAAAAATAAAACATTTGAAAACGGACCATTTTTCACCTTTCCAAAGCATGAGGTAGAGGGGGGTGTTATCTCTTTTGTCAAAAATCAGCTGTTTTTGCTTGAACATTAAATGCCT